>NC_142258.1:6874941-7179828 GCF_052056855.1 Sturnus vulgaris
TTCTGCTGCAGAACTGCAGTGTTAGTACTGAAACAGAACTGTGATTTTTGCAGCTCTGGCATTACACTGCCTGAGGTCCCTTCATCCCACGCAGATAAACCATGTGTGAATAGTGACTGAAACCAGACTACAGCAAGTATCCAGGAAACTACTCCCAATCATACTTACCTACCCAGAATGTTGGATCTCACAGTTTTTTGGGGGTTTTTTTTGAGTTTGTGTTTTTTGGATTTTTTTGCAGGGGCACAAGCAGCATCCAGCAATGGGCCCTTTCAAACCAATGCCCAGTGCCTGATGCTGTGACCACAAACCTTCAAACAGTTTCTGATCAATGCTAATTTAATATGCTGCAACAATACCTGAGGAATTATTAAATACACACAAGCATTCAGGACATGAGAAATTGCTTCACAGTGACCTCGTCTTATGAGGACTCCTTTAGTTGTAGCAAAGTCCAAACACTTTACAGCCACAGGCAGAGAAAGCAAATCAAGCCTGTGAACAAAGCTTTGCGTGGAACATCCCTGCAGGCAGAAGTCAGTGTTGGCTTCTTACCTCAGAGTCAAACTCACAGAAACGAAACTAATAGACAAATTTCCAGCTCTAGTTCTATGATTATTAAGTGCCTGGGACAGAAGCTAGAAAAATAAATACAGGGAGAAGTACACAAGTACAGTGCTTGAAAGGGAAGGAAGGGATAGATCACTCCCATGAAAGGCAAATACCACAATTAAAACTCCCACTGTAAAAGCAAGATTTTTCTTAACTTCCAGTGATCAGAGCTGCTAACTTGCATATACTTAGAAAATGGCTTTTCTTATTATGTGCAAGAGTCACAAACATTTTACATTGCACCAAACCACAGGCCACAACTGCAATTTGGCCCCAGTCTGACAGAACTCCAAGTAAACATCAAGCCAAAGCAACCCAAAAGCAACAATTTTCCCAGGAGTATTTATATACTATAGAGCTCAACACACAAAAAAAGTGACTTAATATCAAAGTTTTAACTTGTCATTTGAAGCCAGCTGACTGAATATTCAGATACCTCAGATTTATATAGCTTCATGAATATCTAGATACTCCATATGAGCATCTCTAGATACTATATACTAACTGCTAATCACCTCTTCCTGGATCCTACATGACCAAATCCATCAGCAGGGACTCTCTGCCACTGACACACAACAGTTCCAAGGCCAAGGTTCTCAAAAAGCAATCATGTAGGCACCAAGTCCAGCTGCCTCACTTCAACTGATCAGACTGTGCAGTCATCACAAGTGTGAAATCAAACACACTTGCTAAAAATGCTACCACCTAGTCAAGTTTCACAGAATAATAAAAGTATTTTTAAGTCTCTCTTCTTTGTATTTGCAAAGACTTCACAGAGCACAGAGATGATGAAAACATTTTGTCTGACATTACACACACTTGATTCAGATGCTCAGTGGAATTAAGGTCAAGTATGGAAATCCAAGTCAGAATTGAGAGCCAGAATGCACATGCAAAGCTTTAGCACAGTAAAGCAGCCATGGCAGTTTGTGATGCACTGTTTGGCTGCTGAACACCACTGCAGAAAAGCAGTGTCCAAATGTCCTTCCTTCAGCCACACAGCTGGTAATGGAAGTCATGATAGGCTGATGCACCTGGGGAAAATCACCAGTACTCTGCAGGCTCAAGACAACTTCAGCACTTCAGTCTAGAAACTCCTTTCCAGCACAACTGCCCCAGCTCTTACCTCCAGTATAAAGTCAAACCTTAAATTCAGAACTATCACAGTACATATCAGTATCCTCCTTTTCCACTTGCAGAATAAATTAAATCTAAGTTGGTTGAAGTATTTTTAGGCAGTAGCATCTTCAGCTGCTATTTTTTTTGTATTTCCTATAATAATTGCTATGAACCTTACCAGGGAAACAGTACAATTTCCTTTACCTCCTCTCCTTATTGTTGGATAAAAAACACATTAAATTAGTTTAGAAATACAACATCAAAAATGCAAGACAAATATAGAACACCCCATCAATGCATGCCTTCATCTGCAAGTACTCTGAAGCCACACTTGAAAAGAGCAGCATCATTCCCTTGATCGGGGCCCTGAGAACCTGACAGCTCACCAGCCATCCAGTCTGGCAAACTTCCACAAATTGGAGCATTTTTGCACAAGGAATCCAATCTAGCCTTGCTAGAACCTGCCCATCACCACTTCCAGCATTTCAGGTTCCTCCCCAAAGGAGAAGTTAATTTATTATAGGTATACTCCATGAAATAGTCTATAAAATTCCTTACAATAACTACAGGCACTTTTCTCCTTTTTCTGTGGATCCCATCTTTCCTATTACAAGCAACACACGTAAAAATGCTTCTCCATTGTCAAAGCAGCAACCATTCTTGCTAGGTGAAGCACTGTGAGGTTCTAAAGTAATTTTGTAATAAGTTACTAATCACTGTATGAAAAGCCCATTAATTTCTTCTCAAGTTTTCAAGCCATACGCATCAGACCAAGTGTTACAGTCAACTGCAAAATTGCCAAGGTCCAGAATGGAGCCCATCACCACCTGGCAGCCCCACCAGAGAAAATCAAAGCAACCTGTCACAGGACACAAGAGGGACATTCACAATATGGCTGAATTTTTTTTAAACACAACCCATGACTCTTAATCCTTCAAAATAACATCACAGGTTTGTCTCCAGACTGGTTATAAAACCTGCCTAGAATGACAGAGAAGGTTCAAGCTGAACCAGTCTCATTGTCATCCACTGGGAAGATATTCAAAGGAAGGAAAAAAAACAAAGGCCTTGTAGCTTTCCCCCGGTTCCTGCTGCTCATACAGGTGATGACACAGGACATGTTGCAGCCTAAGAACCTGTTGCACTCAAACCCACCAGGCACACATTATTTCAGTCAGGAGGAAGTCCTCTCAGCAAAAGGGATGCCACTGAAACTGAAAAAGGTTCCTAACGAGGCCCTAAAGTTTCAATACTAAATACCCATCAATAAAGTTGTCTCTTACATGGGCAAAGACATAGAAGAAAGCAGCAGCTTCACTTCCTGGAGTTCACTGGGTTTCCCAAGACAGCATCTGGCCAGCTGGCTAAACTTGAGATAACATCCCATGTATACATACTTTGGCTAAATATAATGAAAACCTCCGTATAAAATTACAATATCTCATTCATGTTGTATGAGCCCAATATCACAACATCATAAATATTTCTCTTAGCAGTACTGCAGTTGGCATACTTGAGTCAGTCTGTTAAAAATATAGAATTTAAAAAAACCAAAAAACTAACATTTTAATACTATGTGCTGCAATTTGTCCGATCAGCTTATTTTGAAAATAAAGCTTTTTGCCAGTGCCATGGAAGTTAAGCTTTGCTCCCCCATCTTTGTCAGGTACATGCATAGTCCTCACAGGAAAAGGGAAATAGTATTAAAAAATAAAAAGCACACTTTGACATAAACAGAAAAATTAACTGCATTTCAAGGAAAGTAGACCAGGAAAGGCATTATAAAATCCTTCATACAGAACTGATCCTGCTGTCTTACCTTACAGCTCAATGAGAAATTAATATTATTTGGACAAACCTCAAGTATTTTATAAATGAAAAAAAATCCCATTTAGTGTCAAGGGAAATAAAGGTGTGACCGGCAGTTTTCTATTTTTCAGAAGTTTACTTTTATACGAAGTATGAAAGACCTCAAAGCAGGCTGATGGAAAGAGTGACTTATGAACAATTCATAAATGTTCTAGGAAGGAAAAACTGGGAAAGAGACACAGATCCAAAAATAATGGAAGTATGGGTTCCACTCCCACTTTTGATACTTCATGTGGAAGAGAAGCCAATTACCTAATCTTTGTGCTTCGTATCTTTCCCTCCCCACTGCTCCTGCTCCTCCCTCAACATCTTGTCTACTTAAGCTGTACAACTCCTCACGGCTAGAAGGGAACCTCAGCACACGTTCCAACCACCCAACCCTAACAAAATTCATCTCAATACAACCTTATGTGCGCAAGTCCCAGTGAAATGGCAACAATACAAACGAATCAAAGGCATAGTTACACCTATGAGTCCTGACAAACCTCTGATCAGTCACTCGTACGACTGCGAGGGCATATTGTTTAGTTTATGCTTTTAAGAAAAACAGGAAAATAAGCCGGGAAATCGAAGGAAGTTAGCGTTACCTAACACACGAGAGAAATAAATGAGAACTACATGACTATTTAGAGAGCCCGGCCTGGGGGGGGCCGGGGGGGTAGAATCCGACTAATCTGACCGGAAAACAAGGAAGCGCCGTCTGCCCTGGAGAGCCTCCACCCAGGAACGGGAGTCCCGGTGATTCACAGGCAAAATCAGAAAAAGAAAAATCCGGCTGAGCTCTGTACAGGCGAAAACAGCAGCGCTATAGGAAGAAGGTCTGCGGTAAACACACAGACACAACGAGCCCGTAGGTCAGTGTCAGGGGTCCAAGCGATCCACGGCGGGATATCGCTCACTGCCACCGGCAGAGCCGTGACCTACAGCCGGGGAGCCCCATCCGCCCGCCGTGCCCTTCCCGACGCTTCGGCGGAGCCCTGCCCGCAGCACGGGGGAGGGACGGGGGCTCGGAAACCCGCAGTGCCGCCGCTCCCGGGCCCCGCCGCGGAGCCGCACCCCCAGCCCCGCTTCCCCGCGCTCACCTGCACCTGCTGGCGGCAGCGGAGCCGCCTCGCCGCTGCCCACGAGAGGCCACAGCAGAAGTACGAGCCCGAGCAGGTGTCGCGGGCCGAGGAGCCGCGGGCCACCGCCCCCCCGCCGCCCGGCGCTCCCGCCGAGCCCCCCGCGCTGCCGCATGCCGTCCGCTCCCGGACCGAGGCCCGGCGCCGAACGAGGGGCTCGAGGTTCTCAGCGACTCCGGGGAGCCCCCGCGGCAGCCGCCGCCCTCCGGCTTCGCGGCATCGGCCCCGCCGCCGCTCCTCTCACAGAGCTCCACCGGCCCCCGCCGCCGCCATCTTCCGGGCTACCTGACCGCGACTGGGCGGGGCGAGCCACTGATTGACAGCCCGGCGCACCAATCAAACCGCGTCTCGCGCTCAGGAGGCGGCTCCACTGGTTGGGCTGGAGCTAATCCGTGATTGACAGCTACTTCAGCCAATCGCTCCGCAGAGGGCGAGCCAGGGCGAGGGAAGGCTGCGGCGCGAGAGCAGCGGCGCGCGGTTGCCAATCAAGCCAGTCTCCGAGCGGTGGGAGGAGGGCGGGGTGTCGCTCTGATTGACGGCTCCCTCCACCAACCGGCTGGCGGGGCGGGGCGGGGGAGGCGGGGCTTGGCCGAGCCCGCGCGCAGGACTCGAGGGCGCGGGGGCAGCAGCGCCCCCTGGTGGCTCAGTGTCCCCTCAGGGCCGGTAGGGGCGTGGAGCCCCCTCAGAGCTGGCCCGGGACCGCCCCGGCCATCCTTTGGGATCAGCCCTGGGGGAATCAACCCTGCGGGATCACAGAGCCCCGGCCATCCCTTGGGATCAGCCTTGTGGGATCACAGCCCTTCCTGCCATTCCTTGGGATCAGCCCTGGGGGATCAGCCCTGCGGGAGCACAGAGCCCCGGCCATCCCTTGGGATGAGCGCGACCTATTCGTGCTGCTGTGCAGAACGTGATGAGCCCCAGGTCAGACCCTGGGATGGGCACACCACCCTCCCTCTGCAGCCCGAGTGCTTCCAATGCTGGAGGTGACCTTGTTAAATTATTGATACCAGCAGGATTTAGAAATAAAGATTATTCTCGTTTAGGTCTGTGATTCTGCTGAACTTTGAGTACATGAAAATGAGGTGTCAGCTCTAAGCAGCATAAGTGGAAGTGTTAATCCTAAGGAATCGGGTTCTCCGCAGTGAGGAAACAGGGAAATACTGTATGACTAACAAACTAATTTCCGTTTCCCAAATAATTTAACAAAACGGCTAATTATGTCAAGATTATATAATGACTTTGGGAGCACAGATTGTCCAAAGAAATGTACAATGAGTGCACCCCTGGGAATACATGAAAGGAAAGTTTTGTGTTTAAAGTAGTTTTTGGAACATGGTGTCCGGGAAGACAAAACATAAACCTGAATCTCCTCTGTCCCTCTGAATTTTTTCTGCTATGGGGATATACTTGACTCAAGCTACTCATACCAAGTGTGTGTCTAACCTCAGTCTGCTATCCTCTGTCTTGTTGAAGACACTAATTGTGTTACCAAATGACCCATATTTTTTGAAATGCTCTAATTAGTGTTCCTTCCAAAGGAAATATTTTACTTGAATAATAAAATTGAATACAATCTTCTCTTTTGTTGCTTTAGTAAATTATTACTAATTCATTATGCCGTTTATAATTAATTACTTTTTAAAAGTAGTCCCAGAATATTGTTTGTCTGGCTGTCTGTGGATGTCATGGATGGGAGGCAAAATGTGATCCCTTCCCTTTAAAATTATGGATATGTTATATACAATTTATAATATGTATGGCATAAATTTTTTTCATGTACAATCAGCCACCATCTCCATTTAAACATCTCTTTGCTGTTGTAATACTGAGGCTGGTGATGACAAAACTGGGTCATTTTCTGTACATGCTGTAAATATCCAGTGGAAACATCAAGGTTAGTCCTTTATCCTTCATTCTATCCCATCTCCCTCCCATGAGCATGGACATCACAGCTGGGGTCCCTGGACATGTGTGTGGCTCCTGGCTGACGTTAGAGCCGCACTTTGTAATGATGGTGATTCAAATAACACCGTGGTTCTGTTGTGTAATGTGGGCAGATCCGGTGTCCTGATCCCTGCAGTGCCTTGGCTTGAGGTATTTCTGAGCTCTGTCACTGACCTCATGCAAATTCCACACAGAAAAAATGTTAAGATTGATAGCAGCTACAGACATGAAGTTCAACCTTCCTTTGTAGCCTTCCAGCAGGTCTACAATGCAAGGGTGTTCTCATTTCACTGCTGAAAATAATTCATGGCATCTCAGCACAGCAGGCTGCTTGATTTCCCAACCCACCCTATCATAATTGAATGCTGGGCCTGCCTTTGATGCAATTTTCTGATAAAACATCATGTTGTAATATCATCTGGGACATTATGGCAGCATATCATTAAAAGGACTTGTTAGAGCACTATTCTATAATGATAGGACACTTAAGGTTTGCTGTGAATTAGTCACTGGTAGAAGCCAAATAACCAAACCTTCCAATCCTTTGTTCTACATGTTAGTCACAGTTTAGTCCCTATTTTCAAATACACCATGAACATAAAAAAAAAATTCCAAGGACGCAAAGCCTCATCTCCTATCTCCATCCTCAGGAATGCTAGATTCACCCATTTAAAATTTCTGCAATTAAACATCTGTGGTAACTGCACAAGACTAATGGGATGAGCAATATAATAGCAAGTAATCTGAAAGGTACTTAAAAAGAAAATATATTTACTTAAACAAAACTCTACACAAAATGGGACATGTTATCACGTATCACAGCCTCGTGTTTCTTGATTATGCACTGTTATCGTGGCCAAATTACTGAAGCTGCATGGGAGGTGTTCAAACCTTTTTTTAGAGACAGATAATTGGATCGGCTAAAGGATGTTGATAGTTTTATTTTCAGTTGGTTTACTTCAATATTTTTGATAAAATTATTGGTGTGGAAGGAGTATTTGTCTAGCAAGATGAGCAAGTTGCCAGAGGGGTGTTAAAGGTCCTCAATGTAACTGTGAATAAAGCCCCAAAATATTCACAATTCATTTGCTACAATGCAGCATCACCAAGCCCAGGAACCGAGCTGATCACAGGACGCAGCTCTTTCATCCTGATCACTGTTATAAGCACAAAGATTGGCTCTGTATTTATGAATGTTGAGACACACACTCTGTTCTCCCTCCCCCCAAAAGAATCATCTCTCATGCTTTCAAATATAACCTTTCTTCCCTGTCAGTGTTGGCTTTTTGTATTTAACAAAGTGATTTGCTTCTCCACCTGACAGACACGAAATAAATATCACTGGTTTTAACCTCCACCTTCAGTCATCAGTGACCTAATCATGTTTTCTATAACTGGAGGCTTCTTTCTCCATTCCAAAGTCCAGCATCCAGAATATCACATTTCAAGGAAAACTGGCTGAAGAAAACTGCATTTAAACAGTTCAGTAAAAGAAATTTTCTCATTTGTGTCAATTTTTTTATCTTCGTGTCTATCATTCTAAAATGGGTTTAGGTCAGAACTCTGATTTCTTCCCACAAATAATTAAGCTTGCACGTGGAGAAACAAACCTCTGGAATATATGGTCTACATATTTTCAATTGCTGCTAGAAAATTCAGTTTGCATTAATTTTAAAATGTGTTAACTACAGATCAGACAGCGCTTTTTTCATCCATTCCTTGTAAATCATTCAGTAATTATATTCTTCATGGGAAATACTTAATATCTAGATTTGCATCTGCCACTAACATCCTGCAAAATTTAGTGCAGGTTTCATTTCTGTTGACTCAGAAATACCTAGTGGATTTTGATGAGCCTGATTGGGAAGGTTCTGCTTACTCTGGCTTCAAACAGGTAGGCTTTCAATATGCATTAGATAAGAAGATGGATTATAATTGTAAATGTATCTTATTCAATAATTTAAATTTACTTTATTTACTTTATTAAATAAATTCATTTCACTTTAGTCCACAGAACCATTCTATGGAATCAATGTAACTAGTCAAAAGAATTAATTTTTGTGAAAGAGAACTTAAGTGCTCCCTCAAAGAAGTAGAAGTGCCAACATTAGTATAAATTTATTCTCAAGAGGATTCCACCCTGGTTTACAAAAAATAGAGTCACAAGTGGGTAAATTTCTTTCCCCACCTGTTACTCTGATGTTGTTGCCATCCAAATTGCCAATTCATGCAAATTTTGAAGCTGGATTTTATGCCACTGACAACTGTCTAATGCTGAAATAAAAGACACATCTGTGGTGATAAATCTCTACTTTAAAGTTTCCTATAGAACCTTCCCCCAAAATCATGAGAGAAATTATATGTGTCTATTCCCTCTACAGGTATAGAAGATTTAATAAATTTCCATTAACATGAAAAGGAAATGCAGAGTTATGATTTTTGTGTAAAGAAGCTGTTGTAATACGTTCTCAGCTACATTAGAAATTCCTTCCACCCTCTCCTATTTATTTTTAGCAAACATTAAACTGTGTGGACTATTAAATTTTGCTCCAGATGCAGCAAAGCAGGACTGAAGAGAGTGAGAAACCATTTAACCAAATGAATGTCTAATGCAGTCCTGATCTAAATATCCATTGTATGTGTGTCAAGGGAAAAAAAGCAAACCAGAAAGAATATTCTCACAAACAGACCAAGTAAGAAGCAGGAGATCAAACAACGAGGTTGCAGTTCAGCCTCTCCTCATGCAATACTTTCATTAAGGCAATAGTCGTGGAAGCTGCTCAGCAACTCTCATGAACTTGTCCTATCTGAGACTGCTCAAAAAATCAAATGTCACCTCGTGAGGCTCCGGGTGTTCTTACACTGGAGGTGTAGGTGACAACAACAGCACTTCTGCAAAGGAACAGCTCAGCACCACTTCTGCCTAAGTGTAAGGGTTTAGAAAAGCTACCTACAAGGTACAGAACCAGGCAGTGCCTTTGAGAAACAAACCATCTCCAGGCTGCAGAATGCTCCTGTAATTAGCCATGGTTCATTAAGTATTTGCTGATGCAAACTCTGCTTACACAATGACAAAAAAGCATTATCTGCTTCTAGACCTCTTGAACAGCAGGAATCTCTTCACCACAAATCCTTTCAATAAAGGAAGGTAAACTTCTGAGCACAAGATAAAATATTATTTGCATGTCTCTTTAAACAGGAATTCTAATACTGAATTTTGATGAGTGTAATATGTAACCACTTGAATGTGTCACCTGTTGAAAAACAAAAATTGTTTGGAGTCCTATCAAACAGGGAATTCTTGATCAACCTGTCCATTAAGGTGTATTTTCCATTTCCATACCACTTTATACCTAACTATAGAAAACAATCAAGAAAAAGTCTTGTACTAGTTCTCATTAACACTGAGCAAGCTGAAACTCACAGAAGATTAAAGGACCATTTTTTTTACATATGGAAGCACTCACCTTTCATTTTAAATATCCTTAATAACCCAATCCTATGCAAGTGCTCTAAAATTAAACCAGAAATTATCTTAAACCACTTGCATTCCCTTTCAACAGTCTCTCACTGGCTTCCACACTTAGTTTTAGTGAAAGCATAAGCAAAGTCTTCAGGCAAAGGACCCTCTGTGTATGGAGGGGGAAGTTCATCCCAATTTGGAAATAATTTATAATACTGAAAAAAGCAATTTTTAAAAGAAGCACTTGGATCTGGAGGGCAGATCCAGAAAATAATAAAGGAACAGAGCAAGGAACTTGCTAACACAGAGACAATTGGCTTTCAGCTGAAGTGCACACTGGGTAGAAAAGCACAAGGACCCAAGATTTAGAGGAAGGTGCAGTTCATTGCAGCACTGCAAGGGAAGGATGTACCTTGTACGGAAAAGTTTATGTTTTCTTATGTATTTTTCTTATATCAATGAATGTTGTCTTCCAGAGAACTGACATTTCAATATGAACAATTACACAGGGAATTGGGTGAATCAAGACAGCTTAAGTAGGATCAGGAAGAATCTTGTGAATTGAGGAAGGAGCAAAAACCAGTATGTCATGCACATGTAAACTGGAAAACAAAAATTTTGCTATTTTCATTATTTTTGATAATTATTGGTTCAAAAGATCACATTCAGAAGAAAAACCATTTACAGAAGATGACAATTGGTTATAAATTTCTGTACTATTTGGTAATCAGAAGAAAAAGAGGTATAAAATACTTCAGTGAAAATTTATTACAGAGAAAGCAATAAAAACTAATAAGAAAAGCTTATGCCACAGACAAGGAACAACTCACTAAAAACAAACATCAGATGCATTTTAAAAAACCTTGGCCCTCTTAACGAGAGCACCTTATTTTAAAAGTTTACTAATTAACTGGTTACTTACAAAAACAGACCTGAAAGATGTAGCTCCTTTTCTATATCCTTGCAGTCTGAGAGTCCAAAGATCATCCAAGAATCAAAGCCCTTCTATCTCCCACAATCCCTTTATCTTTTTAATAAAGCTAATTCAACAGAAACAGGTTTACAAAATTTTTACATTTTATAGTCTTACAGGTGAAGTTGCTTTGCTTGTAGGATTATAAAATACAGACAGATAAAGATACTGAGAATTTAAGCAAGGCTCATACTCCCTGTAACTGGTTTTCCGACCCCAACATTCACAATTTACTGAGCTCAACTTGCCATGTGGGATATCTTTTCCTGACTCTTGTTACAAGATTATAGGAGCATTGTATGTCCTTCATTCTGCACTGTATTGTTTTGGCCATATCCTGTAAGGGAGTAGAGCTGCTTTGTGATTGACATTGCCCATGTGTGCCAGGATATGGAGAATTATGTCTCATATTTTTACTGATGAACTTTAGGAAAATCCAGGGAATGAGCCCATCTTATATAAGCATAAACTACCTGAGAACAAAAGACATTTTTCAAAATGCTCACCTCCTGCTGCTTTTTAAAGCTTTGACCAAAGCAAAAAGGTCTAACTTCATTCATTACATTTCAATAGTTACAATTTTGCTCTCCAGTCACAGAAAAGAAAAATTGGTCCTGATAGAAAAATGCATTTATCTTCATGGGGAACTGGTGTTTTCTTTTGATACCAAAGCAATGTAAAAACCAACAAATATACCTCAGTAGGATGTTTATGGTGTATCAGACAATACAGAATCTAAATGGCTTCTGAAGAGTAGAAAGGGGTTTGATGACAATTTGCTGACTAAATATAAATCTCATGCATCAGCCTCTATACACTGAGTAATCAGGAATCAACGGTAGCTGAAAAATGTATTTTATTCTTTATATTCTCAATTGTAAATTATTTGAACATGAAGGAAATTCAGTCTAAAGGTTCAAAGCCAATTAAAACCTATGGGCAGTAGTATGTTCAGCAAGAGGATCTCTTTCATATCTGTAGACAATACAAAAGGGATGTGGTGCTTGAGTGCTGTGAACTCCAGGGGGTACAGTGACTACCAGTGCAGATTGAGAAAAAACCTTGTAAGAGATTAAACTAGATATGAAAACAGTTATCAGCATCTTTGCCAATTCCTCTGCAAGTGTGTGCTACCAGAGCTAAGTAATTCTGACCATGCAAGTGTTTTTAGAACATGGCAGGGGACATATCTGCTCCAAGACATTAGAAAATGCTTAGAACTTCCTTTAATGCAGAAGCAGACTAGGAATTTTAAAGATAACAAGCCCCCCACAACTTTATGTCATAATGTACTATATAAACATGAAGAATTATTTCTTCTTGGGTTATGGGCATGTGCCATCAGCACACTGCTGGAAAACTGCCTAACAAGCTGACAGCTTCGGAATTACCCTTGTGTGAGCACGGCTCAGGTTATCTATTTATAAAGTCATACCACAGGTGTTGTCTGCAGTGGGATATTACAATAAGCAGCAGTTAAAGAGCTTTTCTCATTTTGATGCGACCCAGGTGCTCAGTTGTGCCTTATCATTCTTTCTAGTCAGTGCTCTCAATTAGAAATTTGGAGAGCCTGGCATCTGGCACAGGAAGACAACAGAAATGAGCATTACCATTTCCCAGGGGTCATGGATTAAACATGGCTTGCACCTGCTCTGCTTACTGCTGAGCTGGTAAAAGCAAGATTATCACTTTTACCCTTTCGTTGGTTAAATTTTACAGCTTAACTATCCCCCAAAGTATAGACCACTTTTTAAGTTGACCCAAATATAATCTTCATTCCACAAGAACCACTAGATACATTTATTTTTCTTAAAGACATGTCTCAAAATGCTGATTCTCTGAACATAGGTACAGAAAACGTTATTTTTATCAAGCAAATTAACACAAGTCACATCACATTCCTACACATTAAATACTCCTGTCATACAAGAAAATATTGCAATGCTCTCTGTGCATAAACAATAACATCAATGTGTAATATCTGATTTTTCCTCTGCCTAGATTTGCCTATAGTTGCTGGGGATCAGGACAGTTACAAGAGTTTTCCTCTTCACTGGCTGGTCCCACCACTGGCAAAGGGCTTGGACACACAGCTCTGCTGCACTGTGCTTTTCTCCAGCTGGCAAACACGAGCCTGGCAGCCATCTGTTAACATTCTCCATGCTGATCTAGATTCCCTGCCTGGGCAGACCCACTGCAAAGGAAATATCCACTCTGAGGATTCCTGGTCTCATGTACCACAAGTCTTATCTTGTAGATGAGGTGCTAATGGGAGAGAAAGTGGAGAAGTGTGCTGGTTTGGCTGGGATAGAGTTAATTTTCATCACAGTAGCTGGTATGGAGCTGTGTTTTGTATTTGTGCTGGAAACAGTGTTGATAAAATGAGATGTTTTAGTTATTGCAGAGCAGAGTTCACACAGAGTTATGGCCTTTTCTGCTCCTCACCCCATAAACCAGACAGGAGGATGGGGGTGCAGGAGGAGCCAGGAAGGGACACAGCCAGGACAGCTGAGCCCCACTGACCCAAGGCATATCCCAGAACACAAGGCTTCATGCTCCATATTTAAAGCTGGTGGAAGAACAGAGAAAGGGGGGGGGGGGATTTTCAGAGTGGTGTCATTTGCTTTTCCAAGTCACTGGTACACGTGATGGAGCTCTGCTTTCCTGGGATGGCTGAACCTGCCTGCCCATGGGAAGTGGTGAATTAATTCCTTGTTTTGCTTTGCTTGTATGTGTGGATTTTCTTTACCCATTAAACTGCCTTTATCTCAACGCATGAGTTTCCTCACTTTCACTCTTTCAATTCTCTCCCCACCCCACCGGGTGAGTGAGGCGTGAGTGAGTGGCTGCATGGGGCTGAATTCCATCTGAGGTTAAACCACAAGAAGAAGGAAGGTCTCTAGAACATCAAGCTGATCACTGCAAGGCAGGAGATCCTGTGTGTGCCCCACCATCACGTGCCAATGACTGCCACAGCGATCTGAACAGCACCAGCTCCAGCCTGAGCCCAGGCTCACCTCTGTATGCTCTGGTGCTGTGGCACCTATGCAGTGGCTCAATTAATGCACACAGTTCTCCTTGTAGAGCAAACTCTGAGTGAGAAACATAAAGGAGCTCTGCTACAGATTGGTTTAATGTCTAAAGAGCTCACCAAGGGATATTGTTTCCCATATGTGCTCTAACTTATTTTCTGCTCTGTCTTTCCTGTCCTTGTCTGGAATACACTTTGTCCACTACTGAGAAATTCAGGGCTTCTCCAGATGGCTCTGGCTATTTTCTTCCCTTAAGCAGAGTTTTGTGCTGCTATATAGAACTGCATGACATTACAGAATATGAAAGTATGTTTTGTGCTGTACAATGAAAAAACAATGCTCAGCCCACTGTTAGAGGCAAAAATCAAAATAAGACATAGATACGAAGGTCATCTTTTGGAACACAGCATTTACATAACAACTTCTGGATTTGCTGATCTTATGATGAAGGTATCTTGCATTTAATGATTTCTAGGTGTATGTAGATCATTCACATAGAGAAAGAATATTCATTGGTTCAGAGGACCAATAAATCAGTTGTTGTATACTGAAAATGGATTAACAGCAAACACTAAACCAGTTATGTTTTATTTTATTGCTACTGCACAACAAGCAATTAGCATAAGCACTTGTGATGATTACAAATTAAAATATGCAATTGGTCATGCATTTTGTGTACATAATTTTGAGTCTAATTCATCATCTGGCCTGGGAACAGCTATCATATATAGCCACGTTTATTTACAGAAAGAGACTCTCACACTGCAACTGATTGTTTTATGCAGTGATTTCAGCATAAAGGAGACACAGGCAAATGGATTTGAAGTAGAACAGTCATTCCTGTGTTCTCTGTCTACTGCATTATTATTGATACGCTTTTGCTTTTTGCTTCATGGAACTATATTTGAGACCAGGCTCCTGCCTGATCTTAAAAAAAAAATAAAAATTAGTGAGGAAGGATGGAACAGAATTGCACAGATAGATTTGCACATGATAGACATACATGTGTAAGAATGCATATAAAATCCCAATGAAACAATGTCTACATTAGTGTTACAAATTCTGTAAGCCTTTAAGTGGTCTGAAGAATCCCCCATTGATTCTGCCTTTGTTTAAATGCTGCAGACTTCAGCAGCAGTTCCACCCATTCACAGAAGGAAGGGTCAGCCCCTCAGAGGCCGATAAGATATTGCAGAGATTACTAGAAAGGAAGAAATACACCCACTTAAAAAGAACATGGAAGAAAACAGTGCCTTTCAAATGAACTACAAGAAGCAGAAATCAGAATCTCTGGCTATGTTTAGAAGCACAATATGATCCTATTTACGCAAGAGCCTCAACCCAAATAAGTTGAGGAAACTCCCATTGCCAAAATTAGGAAAAGAAAATGTAACTTGCATTCACTTAAAGTCTTAAGACTTGCTCATCTTTCATTATACATTTTTGTAGATAATTATTCCTTACTGAGAAATTAAAGATGAAGCACACTAAGAGTGAAATAAACACAGTATGGGAATGAGATGAGAACCTAAGGAAAATTTCATATCACATTTCCTGAAAGTGAGCTTCTGTCAGAAAGATGATCATGACTGCATTAACAAGCCCCCTAGTTATTCCCAGCAACATGACTTTCAACAGCCTTTGATACACATAATGACAGCTTTGCAGTATTAAAGCTTAATTTGGAGTGAATAGAATTCTTCCTTGATTTTTCTCTCCACAGTCTCTGATGCAATTAATTCCCCTGACACTGCTGCTTATAAAACCAGGTAGGTCAAGTTAAAGCAGTTAGTAACAAATGTGTGTGGACCACAAGGTTTTTTGCTCCTGACTGCAGTATCCTGTGCATAATTTTACATAGAATCAATTGACTCTTGTTAAAAATACTGCATGGTTCGTGTAATAAGAGGTTGGAATTCTTGATTTTACATTAATATACATTAACAGCCTTAAGAAGAAAATTGCTGCAAGTCAGAGCTTTATGTAGCTTTCAGAAATGAGAACTCAATCTAGGTCAAAACTGAAGCTTTAAATAAATACCATAAATAAATTGAAGTCTAGACTGTCTAGTTCTGTAAACAGGAAAGATTATTCTGTATTTTCAGTGACATGTAGTTCACATTACAATATGGTTTGCAACAAAGAAGTGTGTGATCACTCATAAAGCATTTTCCCTAAATGTAATGAGTAAAAAACAGGTGAAGATGCTGGGACCTTCCTTTCTGCTCAACCCTCAAGCAATCATCCCCTGGAAACTCACACTGTGCATCTTCAGGTTACAGAATGAGATGTGAGATATTGAATAAGGCTTCTCTATCCCATAAACCAAATAAGTCTTTGCACTTTGATTCTGCAGTCAGAACTTCAACCCAATGCTGACTCATGTGCATCTTACAGGGTCACAGCCCTGATTTGGTAACACTGCCTGGCAGTCAGAACAAGAGTTTCCATTGCAAAGTTCATTTTGTCAAAAAACCAATGTGAATATAATGCTTTGAAAAGAACTGGATTGATGCTGCAGACTACAACAAGCTGAAATAGTAATTGTCTTGACTGTAAAGGCACCAAAACAACATGATTTTCTAAACCAATCAGTCTCTCTGAATTGGACCTGGGACATATATTGGCAATTAGGTACTATTAAAATACTGCTGGTATTAATTACAGTATCATTAATACTGTTGTATCCTTGCCATCTCTATTAAGCTGTCACACATACTGCTGCATGTGCAAAACTGCCCCTGAGCTGGAGCTGAAAGATGATGTTCAGAAACAGAGCACACATTTGCTTCATCAGTGTTTAATTGTGGTACTATTTGCATTGGTACTATCTGCCTGAGAGCTGAAATCATGGACAGAATCCTATTTACCTAATGGGGCTTCCAGCCCGAGTATCATTGTACAAACTGCACAGAATTCCTGCCTGGAATTCTTGCTATCAATCACACAAACTGGACCGTTTCACCAGTTTTAGGTAAGACTCCTGTTCACTCTCCATCCTAAAACTGTAGGCACAAGATCAAGTGCTTATTTCAGCAGCCACTTCCCACATGTAATTCTTCCCCCAGGTGAAACAACCTCCTGTCTCAGCCACCTTTCAGCACAGGCAAGCAAAAAGAACTCTTAAAGATGCAGGTGCCTCGCCAAGATGACAAGAAATTTCAAAGTTTCCTGACATTCTGCTGGTGGGGAGAAGGCTTGTACACTTTGTAACCAGTACGCCAAAAATTCTTTGAAAACCATTCTTTTTAGAAAATACTGCATTGTCCTTTTGCAGTAATTAATCCCCAAATTCCTCCAAAGATGTGCCTCTGACCAAATATCTCTTTTAAAAATATTCTGAGCATCAAACAGCCCACAGAAATATTAGTGGAACATTTCAATACTGAAATTGCTGTTCCTATCCTTTCTATTGAGAAATTACCTCCTAATAGCCTCTGAGAACTACATAAGATCTACTAAAGCAGATATATTTTGCAGATACAATATGCCAGGTAAATGCCAATCCTTCGTGTAACGTACTACAATGGAAAGGCATGAGAACAGCAATAAGGAAACAAAATCAAAAAATGTTACCAGGTAACAGGAGAGCTATTGTATCTGAATTAATAATGTTGCAGTTAAATGAGGCTCTTGCTACATGGAGAAATGCAGAAGTTCTGACCAGAGCTGCTAAACAGTAAACACTGTGGAACTGCTGGCACTTTGAAGTGAACTGGGCTACTTTTGATCTGATGGAAAGGTTTGAAGATGAATCATATGTAAACTTATTAGTCTTTCTCCAATTCATCGAAGCTTTTGCTGCTGTCCTCCTGTCTAATTTAATTTTATATCTCTGAAAAATTAAGCATGATGCATTGTAGCCAGCGGTAATGGGTGAACGGGAGAGCATTCCTTGAGCTGCACAGCCTGAGTCTCATCCTCGTGTAGGAGACAGGAACCACTCTTCAGACTTGCTGCTATGCTTTGCCTTCAGGCTCCAGCCACAGCACGTGCTGCCCTTAGCTATTACCTAATCTAGAAATGCACAGTATTTACTTTCTGAAAACAGTTGCTCCTGAGCCTGTGATGGCAATTCTTCATTGTGCAAACATTTGGAAAATGCTTTGCATCATCCAGCTCTGTCTGGAGGCACTCCCAGCCACAGCAACTGGGAGTGTGCAGACACGAGTGACTGGGGCCAAAAGAACTCCACCAATGTCGTTTCTCAACAAATCCTTTACTTTTTGTTTGATGTTGCAGTCACTGCCAAGAAGCAAATCTTTAGTGGATTCAGGGGATCAGGTATGTAGGAGCATATTTCTGCCCTGGTTCTGCTGAAATTTGTAACTCAGTGAGTGGCTTTGTGATGTGGCTAAAATAATTTCTCAGAAGAACAAGTAAGACATGCAGATTAGCTCAAGTAGATCTCTCCATAGGAAATGCTCTGACTATTCTCATTGGTTGTGAATGCCAGAAAAATACTGGAAATATGACATCCACAGGGGAACAAATCAGTAAGCACAAAAAAATCAGTGTTTCTATACTCTTTCTTCATATTAATACTTTTCTATGATAATCCTGAGAGGGTATCAGGGCCTGAGGACCTGTGGAGACAGGGTGTTCACACAGGCAGCTAAGCTATCAAATGTCTATTTTCAGGTCATCTTTGATTGTGAAAAGTGTTTGGTTATCATCTGGGCACGGCAGGGCACAGCCTCCCCCTGGGCCTCACACAGGACATGCCCTGTCTCAGACCCTTAAAAGTTGTCTTGCACAGTCAGAACAGCAGTGTCAAAGGCAAAGTGAGATATCAGAAGTTTATCAGCAACTCTGCTGGAGCATAGAGATGTCTTTTACATTTCTGCAGAGAGCAGAATATCTCCACTAATGCAGTATATAAGGAGTTTATTAGGGAAGACAAAAATGAGAGGAGAGGAAGAGTGTCACTGAATGGTGAGGAAATGGCTGAGTGTAAGAAAATCTGTGATCACACTGACCAAACAAATTCTGTTTGGGTGGAAATTACTCAGACTAGAGATGAAAAAACTGCCCCAGAAGGATAGTGCTGAGGATCTTTTACAGCCTCCTTCCTCTATTCAAACTTGAATATAAATTACAAGAGATGTAAAGTTACAGGAAAGTAATAACTGCACTTCCTTGTTTGAGGAAGACTTTAACTTCCCAGACCTAAAGCAGAAAATTAATGCCACCAGTGATAACAGAGCTCCATCAAAGACACAGGGATGGTATAAGGTGGTTTCCTGTAATAATAAATCAGCTAACAAGAGATGGTGTCGCTTGAGAATAAAGGTTGATCCTTTGCTTTGACATTAGGCTAATAACAGATGGGAATGACATAAAAAGGAAGTGGTAGTATAACAGAAATTACAAGTCTTAGGAGAAACAGAGTATATTTCTTCATGCAAAAAATTATTGAGGAATACATACAATCTCCTCCCTAGCATACTGAAATAACTGGTCTATGAATTTACAAGTAAAAGCAGTCAGTGTTTAATGAATTTCAATGAAAGCTTGCCTAGGACTTCAGCATAGCAAACACAATGTTTATATTCTGAAATGTATTTTTAGAAACTATACATATTCTAAAATGCATGTTAAAAATTCAGTATAATGCCAAGTCTTAGAACAAATTAATTGTAGGGAGGCAAACAGAATGTGAGAAAACATACATGGTTTACCAGAGCAGAGAATATTAAACTGAGCTGGTGTATCTTGAGTAAGATAATTGTCTCTCTGGAATGAAATAATGCAGTGAACTCAGTCTATTGAAGTTGAAACAGATCATTTGATACAGTGCTCTGCAGGAAATCATTACTGAAAGTGGAGGTGATAGGGATTAATATAAAAACAAGGTGAAGAAGGAGCAATGGGTTATAATAAAAAAGGAGTTACAAGAATGGAGCAAATTACCCAACAGTGTTCCTCAGAGATCACTCTTTGGAGCAATACTGTATAATCCACATTTCCATGAACTAGGAACATAATCAGGCCCAGCCTCAAAAATTGTGCATGTGATAAAAAGCTGGAAGGTACTTCCAATCTTGAGGAGGACCACATCACCACACTGGAATTAGATGACCTTCTTGCCTGCAGTGACAGAAATTTAATAATGTGAACTGCAAAGTCATGTTCTTGGGATTCATCAGCTGAAAGCAACAGAGAAGGAAAAAGATCCGAATGTTCTGGTAGACTGACAGTGTGCCAAATCTGCCAGTACAACACAGCTGTGGAAACAGATAATGTAGTGTTCAGATGGGTTAGGTGAGATTTTTAGCAGAGAAGGAAATATTGGCACTTTTAGACAAGGCACTGGTAAGATTTTGTGTGAAATATTTATACAGTTCCTGTCAACAGTGTTGTAAAAGATTAGCTTAAACTGGAATCAGTGCAGACTGGCTATTAGAGCAATTACAGAATTAGCAGTCTTAGAGAGAGATAAAAAGAACATGTCTTCTTCAGTGTGACAGTGGAGGAACAATATGCAAGTCCTTTATAAATAGATCTATGCAAGTCCTTTATAAATAGAGCTTAGGATAAATAGTTAAAAGTTAACATGACACGACTAAGTTAAAAGTTAACATGACTGTGAGATATAATCTTTATAATCTGATCAACAGTATGTTTAGACTGAAAAGTACAGAAAACACGTCTAGCTGAAGTGTTTGAAGTGATTGAAGGAGATCACAGGCTTGCATGGTCTTTCAAAGGGAGCAGTAAGGGCAAAGAACCTAAACAGTCTTAATATGGAGTTTGATATTCCCACAGAAGAGATGCATAACTAAGAAAATGAGTCTGTGGGCAATCAGTGTTTGGGGTATACCAACCGAGGCTTGAAACAAGACTAGATCTCTCTTGTATTTCTTGTGTGTGGATCCCATGCTTCACAGAGATTTTGCCAAAATGTTAGCAGCAAGGAAGCAGCAAGCTCCTCCCAGCACATCCTCATTGCTGCACAAGTTAGTTTCTGATGTTTTTTCACATTTCTCTGAAACATCTGGCCTTTGCCAGTTTTTCAATTTCACCTCCAAAAAATTAAATCTGCCTGGGAATTGCAGAGTACACTGGATGAGACAGCTGAATGGTGTATTTCTCCTCCCAGGCAGCTGGGATTTGCACCTGGGTGCACTGATGTGTAGAAGTGTAGGTGTGTAGATGGACCTGCTCCTCTTCTCCAGGCCCCTTCTGTGGCACTGGAGCACCCAACAGTGCAGTGTGGCTCTCCCTTTTCAAACATAGTGCACTCTGTTCCATTGCCCAAATTAATCATTGGGTGACATTTTCTTCTCTAAAATTTTATGGCTGAATTTTCATTTCTCAAGTGCCTGATTTTTCCATTCTTGCTTATATTGGTATAAATCTGGAGTAACTATCCTGTAGGCTGGCCCTTGCTAACTGAAATTAAACATGGGTTACAGAGGACTGGAGAAACTTGGATTGCTTATTATGTTCTTCTCAAATATCCTTTACCACCTAAGACTTCTATTCAGCATCAGCTGTTCAGTCCCCATTCTCTGAGCTATTGATTCTGCTCTTTTATCACAGTATGGAATGCGATAAAGCTGTGGAAGCTCAAGGACACCTTTTCTGCACCTGCCAAGGGTGATTCTCTGAAATACTGCAGGGTGGCTGAATGCCTGTATTATTCCTTTCTCTACAGCTATCATCTTCCCCACCCTACGTTATGAGCAAAGAAAGCCAGAGTAGTTACATAACATGCTCTCAACGGGAAGCCAAATAATTGCTAATGTTGTGTTTGTTTTATTTGTTTCCATGACAAACTAGGAAAAAAAAAAAACCAAACCAAAAAACAAACAAACAAAAAGTAAAAAATAAAAGCTCATATCCCACTGTGAACTACCTGACCAAATGTAATTCTTTCTTTTATGTCTGAGAAATACCTATATCTCAAACATTTGTGGAAACAGTGTTGGTAACAGTAGCAAAACCACATGTGCCATGGTTTGATCTCACTCTGTTATGTTGCTTTTCAGCCCTTTCCCAATGATATCATAATCTGATATCATAATCTGACTCTAGGCTCTCACACAGCCTACTTGGGTTTTCCACCACATGAAATATTTTCTTATTTTTCTGGAGTTTTTAACATGAAATTGGTAGGAATAATTCTGATTTAATCACAAAATCCCGTGTAACTTTCCGCCTGTCAGGATGATTTTTTTTCTCTTAGAATAAGCATAATTCCAATAGGCCCTGCCTGTGTACTTTGACACTCCCGTGTCTCAGTGGATATGGCACTGCCAGCTATTTCAAATCCCAAAAAACTGCTCTGTTTGAAATTGGATTCTTCATTCATTTGAGGAAACCAACATTTGTCTACATAATAGAAGGCATCTACATAAGGTTTAGCATGGATGATATGATTCAGGTACTAATGTAAATGGGAGCTTTTCACAGCTTGATGAGAGAACCAAGACTATAGGGAAAAATTATTTCTGGAAAACTGAACCTCCACTGCAAAGAAATGCACTAGGAAAGATGGCAGTGGGATGAATGATCACATACAAGACACCCTGGCAGGATGGGAGGGGTCTGGGTTATGTCAGAGCAGCTCTGTGCTCACCCGAGGGAGCCAGAGGAGTCACAGACAGAGGTGACACAAAACAACAGAGCAGCTGGAAGGGGCGGCCCTGAAAACTTCCTTGACCTTGCTGCTGATATTTTGTCCCTCGATTTTTGCACTGCAGAGCAGAATTTAATGTCCTCATATCCATCCTCCTGGCTAATTCAGCACTGTAAGAGGGGCAGCTTTTTCCATAAAATACGATTTTCAAACGCTTTTAGAGGCTCGATTTCTTTACCTGCTTACGACCTCAGCTTGTCTGTGCCCCTCGCACGCAGAGTCCGGCGGCTGCCGAGTGTTCTGCGGGAAAGCAGAGCTCAGCAGGATCCCGCCGCCTGATCCCGCTGCTTCCCGGCCCCGAGGGACGAGCCAGCCATCCTCGTCCCCGAAAACCCCGCGGTCCCAGCGCGGCACACACGAGGTGGCGCTCAGCAGCCTCCCTGCGCAGGGAGCGGGGCATTCCAACAGCGGGAACGGCGCCTTCCCAGCCGCGGGATACGGGGATGGACATTCCCGGCATCGGGATACGGGGATGAACAATCCCAGCACCGGGATGTGGGGCTGGGTATTCCCAGCACCGGAATGTGGGGCTGGGCATTCGCGGGACCGGGATTTGGAATTGTGCGTTCCCAAAGGCGTGATGTGGGGCTAGACATTCCCAGTCCTGACTGACAAGTCCAATGTTTTCATCTCCCCATCTTTGGCACCATGACTGCAGCAGAGCCGCACTGCAGAGTGCAATTCATGCATCACCTGTCCTTTCCTGCAGCCTGGAAACCAGGCTTTGTTTGAAGAAGACTATCACAGTGAAACATTGTCCCAAAACAGTTCTTTATTATGATCACTCCCTCTGTTACTTCTCTTTGTCCTGTACAAGCAGGTCAGGCCATGTATGCTTCAGTCACACATGCAGCACGTGCTACCTGTGCTGGTACCAGCTGGGCAAGATGAGGTATCTGTATTTATTTATATTTTACTTCATCTTAGAACAGGTGGTCTCCCTGATTTCTTGGCATCACCAGCATGTGTGAGGCCCATTCTTTCATGTGCTGACGTTTATGGCTGCTATAGATGTATGACTTATCCCTGGGTAATGCCAACTAAATCAAAATTATGTTTATGCATAAGAACTACTTTATTTTTCAGGCTTCCAGCTTTAGTGCAGGCAGTTCAAAAATTATTTCCCATTTTTTCTCCTTAATACCTTGTCAAAATTTGATTAGTGTATTATCCCTTTTATTCTACCAGGACCTGCCTTTAAGAAACAGAATTCACTTTTCCATCCTATTCTTATGACATTTCCTCTTAGGCAAATCTTTCCTGCTCCAAGAAAAATAATCTAATCTGCAAGGACTGGCTGTCAAGTAGGTGCAGAATTCAATGAGTTTGCACACAGCACAGATGAGTTCCATGGCTGTTGACGATTGCATACCAAGAATATATAATGGAGTGCAAGGTGCATATCTGAGATTAATAAAAGTCCACGGCCACTGCTCTGCATCGCCCTCCAGGAGCACCACAGCAGCACCAAAGCCATTACAAAGCCTTGGATGGCACTGTGCCCCTCAGCCTTGGGGACAACTTTTAGCCACTGCTGAATAACTCAACTGAGATGGAGGAGACAGTGCTTATCCTTCTACTTTGGTTTTAGTTACAGCAATTTTCCCAGCTTGATCCCTCTACTGCTCTATCAATGACTTCCAGCATACAGCACTCCTTGGACCATTGTAAGAGCAGAATACTCCACAGCTGACTGTTCCAAGAGCACAGTTTAAGTTACCCCTCATCCAGAAGTTAAACACTGTACATTTAAAAAAAAAAAAGCAGGAAGACCTCTGTTCCCACCCCACTGCTTCAGTCACTTGGGAACAAATCATGAACCTTTAAATACCATTCAGAGATCACAGAGATGAACTCCCACATTGATGATGACTTACCATCTTTTGAGTTGTCCTTTTGTCAATCCAAGCAATCCAAGTGATTAATAAATCCCAGCAGTTTCCCAAAGGCCTGCTGAACACTGAAAGGTCAGTGCTGTCTCTCACAGTGGGGGAGGATGTGCTCGCTTTGCCATTCAGCTTTGGGAGGTCTGTAAGCCAGTCACAAACAGCTACTACTAATTACAATAAGGCTCCAGATCTTCACCTACCAAAGATAAATCTGCTATATGTTTGAACGTTTGTGTCTTATTTTAAAGAGTCACAGTGTGAAAAACCAAAGTGCAGAGTTGCTCACTGGCTGATTAGCAGTAGCCCAAATCTGCATGATCTTTACCCACATTTTCATACAGCCTTAGTCTGTAACATTATTTGAAACATTCCCATTCCTGACACTAATCTGACTTACTTACTTATTCTTGCACTGCTTCAAATCCTACTATAAGATCTACCTCCCAGAGATTAGATGTGGATTTGGAAAAACAATATAAAACCAGAACCAAATAGGAGATTCATTGTAGAATTGAACCTCCCCCTCCTTTCACACAAATACTATTATTCTATGCCATATAAAAGTAGCTGTTGGGGAGTTGTATAAGAAACAGAATGCTTTACATTTATTACTTTTCTAAAAACAGGCAAATAGAGAAATTATTCTTTGATTACTCTCTATCTCATGCTTAAGGGTTGTTTCAAAGGTAATTTATTTATTAAAAAATGTAATTTCCTTTAAACATCAAAGGCCTTTTTTAATGAGTCTTTCCTGTTACGTAGTTCACAGAAAGTCACATATCAGGTTTCCCTAGTGAAACATGCTTAAAGAACAAAATCGTTATCATAGGTGGGGATTTTTTAAATAATTGTTGAGCCTGTAACAACTAATATATTTGATTAGCAGCAGAAAAGCAATGACTGGCCTTTTCCTTTAAAAGGCAGCACTTTGTCCCATCTCCTGAGCAGAAGGTGGCTGACCAGGATGTTGGGTTGAAGCCAAGCCACCCTAGGCAGTCATAAATGAAGTTCCAGTCGTGAGGACCTGGCGTGCAGGGTTGTGGTGAGAAGGCAGCAGAGTTCAGACCTAACCCTGGCTCTAACCCCGGAGCCAGTATGGATATGTGAGGTGGAATATTGGACTTCAGTCCCACCCAATAAGCACTTTCCCCCAGCCTTGGCCACAGTTTCTCTGGTCCTCTGGCTGGGGTCACATCAGTGCACGGCAAGGGAGGATGGAGGGTTAATGAAGCCCAGTGTCAGCATGTCACTGCCGGGCCTCAGCACTGGGGATCTGGTGTCTGCACTGAAGAACGAGTCATTTTAAAAGAATGTAGGTATCAAAATGCAGGCAGTTCTCCAGCTACATACAAGTTAGACTATCTGTTTCTTGCTGATACAAATTTTCACACACTAGGGGGGAAAAGTGCTGGTTTCATGCATCGCTTTGCACTGGATGGTGTCCAGCTTTACTTACCATTATGCAACTGGACCCAGGGCAATTCAACACCAAGACAAAATTAGAAATACATAAACATATTTGCACTGTTTCTTTGCTCTCCACAACAATATTTGTTTCTCTCCCCAGCCCAAGATGAACTGCACAGAACAAAATGAAGTAGAGAAAAAATCCCCATAATTTTTCTGAATTGAGTACTTTGCCATTTATTATTGGCTCGCAGACCACATCAGATGGGACAATTTCAGTTTAAAATAAAACTACCATCTTGGTAGCTGGGAAAATTCATACATGGACCAAATCTACCATAAGGCAGCCCTTAATCAGGCAAAAGCTGAAACTTTGTCAATATAGGGATAAGCAAAAATTCATGACCAATGTAACTCAAACTCTGGTTTTAGCAAAATTAAGAACTTACAGAAAAGCTAAAAGCTAAACAAAACAAAACCAATCCAAAACAAAAACACCCTGACAACAAAACCAACTGACCAATTCCAAGAAAATTTTTCATCTCCAGAAATAATTAATAGTAACTGTGGAGTTCATACAAACCTTTCAGCCATTAAAGAGATTAGCCAAGTTTTGCTTATGGAGAAGCAGCATCTTAAGTGACATATAGGAACCCTTTGTAATACATCTTTACACTGAGTAGGATCTGATTCCTAGAATCATCTGTCTTGCAAAGAAGCAGTTAGTAGCACAAGAATCTGTTCCACATACACTGAGACAATATCAACAATTTTCCCTCTTGGCTTTGACCTCTTTCTTTCACCCTTTTTTAAATACAAAGACTATCATTTAAATGCCTGTAGCAAACTGCACAGGGAGGTAATGGCACAAAGCACACAATAAATATCAACTCTCGAGGGCCACAGGGAGGCTCAATATCAACATCAGAATCAGAATTCAGACAGTCCATCCGGGTTTTTGCATTTCTCTCTCTGATAAGCATAAATGATTTATATACAAAGACAGGTGCTCCCTGGAGGCAGAACTACAGAGTGGGGTCCAGGCCTGTGCTTCCTCTTGATCCCTACCAGGGTAGGTCCTTACTCCTAAACTCAGCCATGGGAACTATTCAGCCAAATACCTGCTGCCATTCCTGGGCATCCTGCAAGCACTGCTGCCTGAAGAATGTCTGTTTCCTCCTTCTACTGACAATTTCCATCGTTTTTTGACCACGTGTTGAAATGTTCCTCTTTTGAGTGGGAAGTAAATTCAAAATTATGGCTGATAATAACCACATCACCTTAAGAGAAACTTCTATGTGTTTTGACAATGGTCATAAAGTACACTAAGATGGCTTTAACCATGATGAGGTACAGGATGAAAAATTCACAGATCTTGGTAAAAACAAGGACGCTGCTTCATTTTCAATTTAAGTAGCAAAGAAACAAAGAAAGATTCAATTCATTCTTATGACCCACAGCTTCTGTAGCTATCAGATTCACCTGGTTAAGCAATCTCCAAATGTTAATTATAACATAATTTTGATGGGAAACATGTCTTATTGTGGTCCAGATCCTGTTTGCATTCAAGTCAATGGGAATTTTGCTACTGACTTCAATTGAAACAGGAAGTCTCATATAGTAGGCATTTATAAATTTCAGATATTTGTCCCCATCATTTGTAAATGATGATGTTGCTTGCAAGACTAAATCCTACTCCAGTCCCAGTAGAAATCCATGGAATTTCTTTCTTTTGGACCCAGGAACACTGTGTTGTCTGTGTATTGTATTTATTCCTGTCAGGGAAAGTTAATTTAATTCTGCAATCTGTTCTCCAGACAACAGAAGAATGACAGCAGCAGCCTTTGAAGGATCTGTGTCCAGCCCTCATCAGCCACAGAGACTGTTACTGTGTGAGGAGAAGGACACAGGGACATGGCTGGGCCCAGACCTATGGGGGTAAACAAGGTGAAATGTGCTGATTCATTTGCCCAGAAAATTTCCTTCTGGTCAGAGAGACTCCTCAATGTAGAATAAAACCACCAGACAAATTCTCTGAGCATCCTCTTTTTATAAAGCTATAAATACAAAAATCATAAAGTCTGTTATACCACACACGTATAGAGCCTGTCTTTCCATGCACAGGTTAAAAAAAATATATTTTTCTTTGCTTTTTATTCTTATAAAACCTTTGAGTTTCTTAGCATTGGGATTGTGGCCTCTTAACTTTCTATTTGTATTTAAATCCTCCCTCTCAGCTGAAGAACTTACAGAGAAATAATCTTTTGTATTTTAAAGGTTTTATAAGAATGAAAAGCAAAGGAAAATAATATAAATAGGAGCACATAATAAATTTCAGTGTTGTCATATTTAGTGGTGCAATAAAAACCTTATTATATAGGCACCTTACCCTAATCAAAACACATTGAGAGATTGATTCCACAATCTATATTCATTAAATTTCTACTCACACCTTACCAGAGCTTTATTTAGAAATTTGCCAAGACTCCTGTTTCCTACAACTTCACAGCTGTAGAATTTAGAATCCAATTCACCACTAAGCAAACGTTGCCTGCAGAAATGTCAGATAATACAAATTATCCCAGAAAGATCTAGAAAGTGCTCCATGCTCCCCAGAACAGAAATAGGCATTACCACCAGGGAAAGATTCCATATTATATATGATTCAAAGCAATGGACTTTATAATATTAATTGCAAATATTTAGAAGTCGATAATATATAGGCAGTACATTTGTTTGGGGAGGGAACCGAATTTTCAGTTGCCCAGGATTTTCACTGTACTGGGAATTCTACTATGATATTTACAGACAGGTTTGTAAAACTCAGCATTTGGTCTACAGCTCCTTCAAAAAACTGGCTCTACAGTCTAGTGTTATCAGCTGTGAGATAAAGGCAGAAATAGCTCTGTGCACAGATGTGCTCTAGGCAACATCAGAAAATATGTCCCTTCTCCCGAGCTTGTCAAGACTGCATATTTTTCCTTGCGTGAAAAGGAAATCCGAGGCTGCATTTTTAGCAGCACTATGGAGAAAAGACACTAAGTCCTTGAGAGTTAAAAAACTGGATTCATTTAAAAATCCTGTCTTCCATGTATTTACCTCAAAAATATATCTCTTTCCCTAAACAGGCACAATCTGATAAAATTTGAAATCAGTGCGTGGGATGTGATCAACAGAAGAAGTTAGAGAGAATTTGGATTCTGGTGACTCTTTTGGGTACGGAGGCAGAGTGTATTCCCCAAACACAGAACTCAGTGTTTTTGTTAAATATAGCCCTAAACTCTCACTGTGCTTGAAAATATGTGTCAGCTTTATCTGTATTGACCAGTCTGTAATTTTACACCCTGTCAGGGATCTGAAAAAACAGTCTTAACACGAAAGGCTGAGAGCCTGTGCTTTTAGAAAACCCTGGGGCTAGAGTAAAATTCGTGGTCTTTGTCAATTTTGTACTGTTGTTTTTGCACCAAGATCACACCACGAGGCTTGTGAGCAGCAGCACAAGCACAAGTTCTTGCTGCAGGATTATTCAGCTTTGCTCAGTTATGAGCACAGTGGGAGGAACATATATGAACCTTAGAAATTAGAATTTAGAAAAAAAACATTTAAAGGTCATAGAAAGACATTTACTTCATTATTTTGGTGGAAAGACTTTCCCACCAACAAGAAGGAGCTATTAAGCTTCTTTTGTTTTCTACTGTATTGTTATTAATTAATTACACTACTAGAAGCAAAAATAAAGAATATTCGATACATCATCCTTTAATTCTGAGTTTTCTAATACCTATGTCAATATCCTTTAAACTAAATACTCTGCCATATTCAGGTAAACAAGTCTGTTATTCTCTAAGTCTGCATGGTTCTCTTAAGAATGGTGCTAAAACCATCATGGGGATTTTGGGTCAGCTGAGACACAGGATATCTGATCTAGCAGTTCCTTAGTTGGAATTTCCTTAGTAGCTGAAACAGTAGAGGACAAGCTGAATTATCAGATTCATCAGACAACTTAAAATGTTCTAAATTAAGTGGTGGTGTTAAACACATTGATCACATTGATTTTCCTTTGCTAGGCTGGAGTGAATGGAAACAAAGATAATTTTGAAAAGTATTGTTTGAGTCAAATTAATTTGATTGTAATGGACTTAACAATAGTTTTTGTATGTCAAGCCTTTTTCACCTGAACACCCTTCAAAATTATCAGGAAAGAGACTACAGAGAAATCTCATGTTTGTTGCTTTAATTGTAAACATTTCTCATCTAGAATTCCATGTTTTTTTAATCTCTTCCATCTGCTCCGCATGTGTTCAGCATTCCCTGGATACCAACAGACAGTTTAGTAACTATATTAGCTCAATTTTGTACTTCTTACACCAAGCCCATGTCATGCCAAGCAGGCAGGTTGGGATACTCAGCCTTACTCCTGCTGCTGACGGCAGGGCTGGAATCTGCTGTGGGAAGTGGCCACAGGCACTGCTCGCACTTGGGACGACGTCAGATCTCCTCAGGGGAACAAATGGCTGCTCTATTTCAGTGGGGCTTACCCAGATTATTTTAAATAAGCCAGAAAAATCTCAAACTCAGCCCAGTCATGAGACAGTGTCTCCAACCAGGTTTTGCTCTCTGGGGAAAGCTGAATTTCAGGCTGTTTTCCTCCCCAGAGGCACAGCTGAGCGGGATGTGCAGCGCTGGCTCCGGGTGCCCAGGGACAGCTGCGACCCTCCTGAGCCATGGGCTTCAACTGGCCTTACTGCTGAACCTGAGACTACAAGAGCCAAGGTTCCATGGCCTCATTCCCAAGTCTGTACTCTCAAATCCCACCTCTCTGGCAATATAGAGGTGACACCTCACAGCCTGCAGCCTCCAGAATGGATCTTCCTTTTGTGGGAAGGTTGTTACAGCGTTTTAACCTCTAAAGATTGCACCTTTATTTTCTATTTTACTAATTGTGTTTGTTTCTCTAAGAGCAGCCTCGCTATTTTTACCATTGTTGTTGTTTATGCAGTCTTCCTTGGAAAAACTCTAGGGGGTTGCTAAAGAACTGGCAGAATTAGGACACCAAGACACAAGTGCTGCCTGATTATCAGATCATGTTTTTCACTTCTAGTTTTAAATCTGGGTGAAATCCAATTCCACTCACTCGAAGGAAATCCTCCTCTTGGAAGATGACCTGCTGGCTATATCAGCAGAAGATGTTTCCATGTTTTCCTTTTGTTGATAACACTGACCTGTACATATACTCGGGGTCTAAATAGAAATGTATTCGGCAAATAAAGGTGATTATAGAAGATGTGCAAGCAAATGCCCCAGAGCAGTGGGTCACACTGTGTAGTGAGTCACTGTCCCTCAGACCCAGCAAAGTCACTGCCCAGAAACCTCCCAAGACTGTCTCCATCAAAATGGAACAAATTGACAAAGACCAGGCTGATAATTTCAGTTGCTTGCATCCATAAAGACTCTGACATAACTGCTTATAAAAATTTTAAATTAAGAATGCTGGCCATATGCATCAGCTTCAACAAGGCTTGGAACAACCTTCAAATCTTATTCAATGGATGCTTCTCTCTCTGTTTTGTAATACCTACATATTTAATAGAAAAATCTGCTTGTTAGCTGAATATTCATGAATGTTAAACCATGCCTAACTTTGTACTTTTCTCCAAAGCATGACTTGAATTCTTCTACTAGTTCTAATAATGCATACTCTTTAATTCCTATGTCAAAAAATAATCCATCATTCGTAACCAGAAACATTCATAATTTAGATGACTGTCTCTGCTGTTGATGGCACCATCAATTACAGGGTTAGGTGATGAGGAAGATCTGCACTGATTAACATGCATTTTTCAACATCACTGTTCAGTAAGGTTTTATATAGCTGAAATTTTCAGGAAGTAGATGGGATCTGGTATTCTGAAATTACCTTGCCATGGTATTCTGAGATAACAGCTTTGGAGCATTTCTTAGTAAAGGCTTCACATTTCATTTAATAATCAAATTTCAGTAACATCGCATTGGCCAGAGAAGCAATTAACTTTCCAAAAAAAATTCTGCGTGACAAATTTTTCCCAGAACTACAGCTTGTACAGCCCAGCTCAGCATAGTATAGGACACAGAATACATTTCTAAAATGTTCTTACTTCTCAAATTCAGCAAAGTACTTAGGCATTTATTCTCCTTATCACCTGCTTTCATCTACCTCTACTCCGAAAGGGACAAGCCAATATGGAGAATTTGGGAATCAGCAAGATACCTTCTGCTCTCACCATCTGGATTTTCAAATTTGGATGTTGTTGTATGGTATATCCAAATGCAAAAGTCAAATAAAATAATAAGTGAAATCTTTCAAAAATTGTGAGTTGTCTTGGAGAATCAAAAGTGCACCAAGCACCTCCCCATTTACCTCCTCCTGTGTGAGCAGGAGCTCAAGCTCAATTCCTCTGCAGTTCAAGGGCATTTTCTGCTCTAACAATGAACCAGGCACAGCCAGGCTGGAATTCCTGTTCCAAAGGAGATAGGGCTCCTGCTCTAGAGATTCACCTGGCCTTTTCTAGCCTTTTTCTCCTTAAGCTTCCTGTTTAGTAAAATTCCTTTTTAAATGTATCCTTTTTAGCAAGGTGCAGTCACTGCTATAATTCAGCTCAGATGGAGGTTATTACAATTCAAGGAAAGGCTGTTAAGTGAATTTACGACTTTAATACAATAAATTTAATTTTTCATTCAGAGCAACAGACTTGAAGTAATTTACTTTACACCTGACTGCAGCAATTTGCCAATAAAATCCACAGTGAATATAATGTGGTTTGTCCATAAATGGAAAAGAAGAACTTTCATTTGCTGTCTGGGTTGTTCTATGCTATACAGTAAAGCTTGAAATCACTGGACTATCTGAACACTGATATCACTCAGGAGCTGCAGCACAAATCCAGCACTGTATAGGAAGAACAATGCCTGCTTCTGTCTTTTCGTCCCACTGATCCTTCAAATATTTGAACAATGCAATCACTTCATTGATGCACCATTTGATTAAACCAGGCTCAGCTCTCAAATGCTCAATGGCTTCTTGCATGTAAAGACTTAATGCTTTCATATCTGATGCTGTTATGTCTCTAGTACCAATTTCCATATTCATTCAGCTTGCTTTTCTATAGTCCTCATTCTAATTATTGTCAGTGTTGTTGGCAGCCCTAATGAGGAAGGAAGGAATGCTTCTGGGTTCTGGGTGTTGTGCCCTGGAGACTCCACATTTGGACAATACCCAAGCACACATCAGCCCCTTATCACGCTCTAGTTTGCATAGAGAGGACGCCCAGCACCCCGGGCTGGAAGGAGCTGGGACAAGTCCTGACCATTTCTCAATCTCAGCAAATGGAGGAGCAGGGAATTAAGCCACACCTCACTGGGCACTGTAAATCAGATTGGGTCTGGGCTTTGGGCACACCAGAGAAAACATCTCTCAGAGTCAACATCTGGGCTTTTTGAAACTTGTGTATCCTTGGAATATATATATGTATATATACACCTCCTTGGAATATATATATATGTATATATACACCTCCTTGGAATATATATATGTATATATACACCTCCTTGAAAAGCAACTCTGCCAGGAGCATCAAAGGCCCTGCTTTATTCAGCAGTATCAGCACTAGATCAGCATAAGCACAGATAATGACCCAGTTCTTACTTTGTGCTCCTGCAATTATACAACCCAAGGAGCTGTTTCTGTTTGTAGTGGGACCCACTGTTTACACAGTGGGATAACAACTATACAAGAACATACAGAGAGGCTGAAAAACATCTGAGTTCATTTCAAACACATCTATATTTGAAAGCTTGCTGCAACTGAGGATTATTTATAGTGTTTATAAACCACAGTCATGGAGCAGGACTTCACCAGGCTACGTAGTGTAAACACACAGACTAAGGTTACAATTCCTGTAACAAAGATCCCCTTGAGGGATTTTACCATACAGGATTTGAAGAACACAGTTCAAGAACAGAATATGGTAGATCAGATATTGAATAGAAGTTCTGTTTTCAGCATGCGTCTTTGCTTCCAACTTAGCTAGAAAAGATTGCCTTGGCAGAATTGATTTTATTTTCTACTCAAAACCCATGATAATCCTACACACACCTTGTTATTGCCATCTTTATTTGGACATATTCAAAAATAGCAAGCTTTTCACTTCAGAATTAAGTCAAGAAAATTGATTCTATATGCTTTCTGACACTTACTGCAAGTAATTTTAGATTCATGGAAGGAGTCATCTGGAGATTCAAGTATCTTGTCTGTTTATGAATGATTGCACCAGATTTAACAGACCCAAGAATCTACCATTTCAGAAATCAGTCTATGAGAATTTCTTTCTTAAAAAAAACCCTTTTTTTCTGCATCACTGGATGGACATTTTTAGAAAGAAAAGGAAATGGAAGTGAACTGGAAAGATTGAATTCGGGAATAAAAGTTTTGAGCTACAGCTTCAGAAATCACATCTGGTCCATATTCCTTTCAAATTTCAGAATCAGGATGGAAATTCCCATTTCAGATATGCAGGACCAGAAATTGTCTGATTTATGTAAACAATCTACTTGGCTTAAAAATTATATTTTACGCATGTAAGAAAAATATGACTGAAAAGGTTTTGTACGTTAACATTTTACATGGCAGTAGCAACTGAAAAGCTGCATTGTAAATTTTTAGAATCTCTGGAAATCTACCTCAGAGGCTGAACCCACATGGCATTAGAATGATAGATGGTGAAAAGTAAATTGCTTAAATTTTGTGATTCATTCAAGTCTGCAAAAATAAACCAGATGTTATTGTGTGTTTCCCACACACAGCTTCCTCCCCCCATAGCAACACTTCCAGCATTTTTCCTTATTCAGCATTTTATTGGGGGATGGTTATGAGGTGTCTACAGATAGTAGGTTAAGTAATATAAACCTATAACCACTCACAAATATTCCCAGATCTCTCCAGGAGTTACATTCCTCATCGAACATGATGCATTAATACAATTACACTAAGTTACATCTATACAATTTATTTCATCTCATATATTCCTAAAGCAAATTACAAGTCAAATGAATATTCCACTTTCGCTACTCACATGCCATTTAACAAAAAGTTAAACACAATTTGCCAGGTGATTCCTGTTCCCTGACTCATGACCATGGATACCCCTATCAGAAGCATTCATCTCATTCATCTGAAAATTATCTCAGGCATGTACGAGGCACAAAATCACACTTATTTAATTTAAAGCAGGCACTCACACAACTCTTCAATGCACTTCTGTTACTCTCCCGCACATGATTCACATTGGCACTCAAAGAATTACAAGAACAGATTATAGAACAATCACAGAACTTATGATGACCTAAAATACAGCTTTTCCACCTGGGGAGGTGGCTTCAGATATTAAAAGAATTAAGGTTAAAAATGGGAAGAATAAAACAACTCCATGCCTCCAGAAAGCAAAGAGCCTTGAGCAAAGACAAATGTTCAAGCCCAAGGGTTTAAAACTGCTTTTAGTGGTAACCCGACTGGCTGAAAGGGATATATTTTCCTTACTTTTTCATACTTCCCCAGTTCTTCCCCTGCCAAGTGGGATGGCAGCCACAAAGTTCTTAACCGTATTTGATTTAAGAAAGTAAAAGTAACAGGACAGATGTTTATACAATCCCTAATGTAGGGCTTGAAAAGAAAATGGTTTTTGGAGGCTGGTTGTAAATAGTTACATGATCCCCTTGCATTTCATCAGTGCACATGTTCTGGATTTCTAGTGCCTCCAATCTTACTGCAAAAGTGACTCCAAAATTTGCTGGAATCTGAATACAGCTGAACAGACCAGAGCCATAAAAAATTTGACTACATGCTTTACCCTTAAAATCTCAGGGCACAAAAGAAATTACCTTGTCAAAGCCTCTAGAAAAGAAAGCACACTTTAAAGACTGCATCCTTATGTGCTTCACATAAAGTTCAAACTAATGGCAACAGCCCACAGGCATTAAGAGAAATAACAACAATCAATGCTATTTTTAAAGGGAAGAGTGGGGGCGAGGGGTTAACATATGTGGAATTAGCTCTGGGCAAAATGAGAAGCCATTGCATCTAAAATCAAATGCATTCTCTGAAATAGACACCAGGGACCAAATTCCCATGCAGATTCCTGCAGTCCAAGAGTTTCAGCAGAATTTGGCCTTCCTCTTAACTTAGCTTTATGAGGTCATATCATGCCATCAGTTTTTATGTCGGACACCCTACGTACTGCACATCAGTTGTTGGCACTATGTAGACAATTTCCCAAATTGGAGAGGGAGAAAAGAGTGGTATGTGTAAAAGGCAGAGGAATTTTTTCCCATTTAGAATAAAATTCTGAGGAAATAGAATTTCTGAGAAGAGTTTGAGGGGGGAAAGTGGTATTTGTACCCCTTCTATCAGATGTCACCAGTGACAACAAGAGCCAGTATTAAATATCTCTCCATCAAATTCTTCTCGAAATTTTTCAGCGCCAGCTGGTCAAGAACCCATTCAGAAAACAGGGAAAACTGTAATCTTCCATAGCCATTCTTAACATGATTCTTCTCTGCAAAAGAATTATATGTGTCTGAAACTGTTTTGTGGAGGACAGACTTGCAGAACTTTTAATAATAAAAAAATTTATAGCAATAATTTTTCTTATGTTTGTATACAGCAAATGAAATAGCACCTCCTCCACCACAGAGAGAATCTTTTGCAAAGGTCTTTTGTTGCCTTTTGATCAGCTGCTCTCAGTGCTGGATGCACTAATGTCTCGTAGGCACCCTCCATTTGTCACTTTTCTGTCTGGCACCTTGATTTATTAGTGGCTGGCTTCAGTGGCTGGCTAGGTCTGTCTTCCATCTTAGAGGGAAATGCTTTGGAAAAAAGATGCCTTGGTATTCTCTGTGACATTAAGACAGTCTCTGCACTGTCACCTCTTACCCTGCCACACCTCAAGCTGTGATGCCAATTGCACTGTCATCCCTTGCCATCCCTTAATCCTGGCCATAATGATACCTTGTGCTGTCATCCATGTGACTTGTCTTTCACTGTTCTGTTACCTCAAGGCACAAGTGAGATCCAAGCTGACAGGTTCCTCACCCAGTTAGGCTACAATATTCGTGAAAGAAAATTGAGATGATCAAATTATATCCGTGAAAAAAGTAACTAGCACAAAGGAACACTGGGAAACAGCACTGGTGAAACAATTCTAGAAAATAAGCACTTCTCTGAAAGAGATTGAAGACAGGCTGAAATATTGTTATAGCGATGATGTTGCTATCGAAATTTTTCTCTCTATTCTGAAAGCAAAGATCTTTCATGTAGGGCTCAGGGACTTTTGTCTCAGAGACAGCTGGGCAGATCACAACCCCTTTGCTTCATACATAGCCGACTAAACAGGTTGTCAGAATCTTGCAGAATTGTAAGATTTTCTCTGGAAAAAGAGCAGATGAAATACCCTCCCCCAACCAACTGTTCTGATGGATTGACATAGTATTATTTTACTTCCTACAGCAACAAATTCACTGTGTGGTATTTTTTTTCCAAAAAACAACAGATCAGACATTCTGGAGACAACATGGCTATTATTTCCCTTGATTGGTTTGCTATGCTAACAATACCTGAACGGGACACTTCTAATTTTTTCTTTTTGTTTAGTGCTGCAATGATGAAACTCTTTCACACCGAGTGTCTACAGATAAAATAACAAGTTATCATATCTAAACAGTCACTAAAGACACCTCTTCAGAAGTTATTGTGCGTCATTTTATCTGACTCCTCAGATCAAGCATATCAGATAGTGGGGGTTTTTGTCCTGCCCTACATCGCGTGGAGAAGCTGGTGTTTTCTGCTTAAATCAGAGGAAATTTGACATGACTCTGTTCTTTTTGTCTATCTGGCCGCTTATCTTGTTTCGTTTGCAAATATCATATGTATTCTCTTGAGATAAAAATAGTGCAAGATGATTAGTTAGGCAAGTTCATTTGACACCATTCCCCCTTCGTGACGCTGAAATCTAAAATCTGTATATGGTAGACAACTTAAAGTATATATATGCAAGTTCAGCTTTGCTGCAGACACACAGCAAGTACCTTCATCCCAACCTGACTGCTTCCTTATCCAGTCAAGAAGACCACAAAGGTAAGCTGATTAGATCTTCTGCTTTCAAAGAAACACAAAAGCAAAACGCTCCCTAAACAGAAAGCAATTAAAGTATCTATTCTTATCTCAGCTTCCAGCATGTTGTATTTTTACAAGCTAAGAGAATAGAATCAGCATTTGGATCATAAGATGGAGCAAGAAAGGAATGATGCCCCTTGTAAAAAATGCTGTAATTTTTAGGTTTTCCTTCAACTCCTCCCCTTTTTAATCCTGTTGGCAGTGAATTAGATGAATGGCTGAGCTCGAAGTTATCTTGCCTAATGCTGAGAGGGGGAAGAATTTTGCACAAGAACCCAGTGGGACAAAATAATTGCTAGTAAAAGAAAAGTAACCCAGCTGCCTGAGCTGAGGAAGGCTCCATTGCCATCAGTGGGAATGTGTGCCATCACTTTCTTAACCATTTCTGAGATATTCTGAAAAGGACTAAAATGATTGACAATCTTTTCTGCTGTGAACCAACAGGTACAGAGGCAGCCATTTCATATTTTAGAGGAAGTTTAAATCTGCATTTAGATCTCAAACCAGTGCACAGACTATAAATGGGTACCACCAGTTGATTCCTTCTCAGGCTGTGCTTAGACAGGAAGAATGATGTTGCTGAAAACCAGTTAGGGATTAGTGAAAAGATATTTCTATTCTTTTGTGGCTTTCGAGAATAACTTTTCTATGCCTTAGTCTCCTTCTTTCACTAACATGAATTAAGAGTAATATTTCAAGTTTTACACTCTAACTTGTCTGCACTGGTGTGTGCACTCTACCAAAATGTAAATGCATCAATGAACTAAAAATTTATTAGAAATTCAGTCATTATAGCATTTTGTTAAGTGATGCACATTGCACTGGCAAACTATTGCAGCTGTTGGTGCTGAATGAGACAGAATATCTTTCTCAAATGAAATGCTGCTGTGTCAGAAGAAAACACGTCCTCCACTCTACTAAGAATGAATATTAAGTCATGACATTTCTGTACTAAAGACAACAATCTACTGAAATGTCAAAATCTGGAAAAAATATTGTTTATTACAACATACATGGAATTCAAAAAGAAAAGAACCCCAGAAAATACTGCCAAAAACTTTTTTACAAAGCTCTCATGAAATGTAGTCTTTCAGTGATGCAATAGCACAGTAAGACACATTTGTTGTTGCAACTAAACAGGGGAGGAACTTACCCTCCAAATTTGCCTGAGTAAAATTACTAATTCTACACTAATACCTCCATTCTTTGTGAAGCTCACTACATCTATTGATAATAATACTAGATTTTTCACATGCCAATTACACTTACTCCAGATATAATTCTAGGGGACACACCAGCCTTATCTATTATGTGTGCTGTAAATACTCTCTGGGTTTTACTGAGCAGCAATCCACCTCCAGGAAAACCCACACAGAAGTCATGAATTCTGTGGTGCTGGACACCTTGGATTTGCTCTCCCAGTGCAGCAGAGGCATCAGATCTTCCTGAAGCCCCACGCTGCCGCGTGCAGAATTCCTCCCTCATTCCCAGCTTTCAGTGGAAGCACCTGCTGCAGACATCTGTTACAGCATGCTCCACTTGCCATCAGATGAATAATGTCTCCCCTATCACACACTGTCACTGCAGCAACTTCAAATAGAGCCATGCAAGTAGGAGAGAAGTCATTTTAATGACTAAGTAGCTCACATTTAATTTATTTTACAGTTCAACAATGGCCATCACTGACATCCTCTCAGCTAAAGATATTGAATCTGCTCTCTCCAGCTGCCAGGGTAAGGAATGGTTGCTCTGCAGACAGAAGATGCGTATCATTTTCATGTCTGAAGATGACATGCCTATCATTTTCCCCTTAGATTCCTTCCCTGTGAGATCTCTTTCTAAGCTGCATTACAGTATAGCCCCTTAAATTCAAAATGTCTCACAAGGGGTGAGCAGCAATTAAAGGGCCACAGTTTCAGTTAGTGCTGGCTTAACACTAAGCTGCCAGGATCTAAACCTGTTAAAGACTTAAAGCTAGCCTTGTCCTTCAAAATTTCAGAAAAAGCCTCAGCTTGAAGAATGAGAGTGTCATTTGTGAAGCAATGATCAGTCTCACTTCTCTTAAGAGCTGCTCAGTATGATCAAGCCAATTTTCCAAATACTCAAAAGATCTGGTTTGTCTGTGAATTACTTACTCCTCTATCAAATTCTTCACCTAAATAGAGACTTCATGAGAATGAATTAAGAATTACAGGAGTCGTTTGCAAGTCACAGTAGCACCCTCTTAATATTTATTTTTAACTGCATGCGACACATTGCATAAATCCTGATTTAGCAGAATGTGCATTGTAGCAGAAAACTTCAAACTGGCTGAAAGGAAATATGACCATGGGCACAGAGTGATTTAAAAGGGAAATTATCCACTGTATCTGCTCTTTGGCTACATCAAGGAACAAGAGAGAAGCAGGCTGATGCTTAAGGAAAGACATACATATTCACAAGGAATACACACAGTAGTATCGACTTTAAGGGAGAATATTTAAACAATTTCTGTTTCTTCCAGCTGATGATTCCTTCAACTACAAGTCTTTCTTCTCCACGGTGGGTTTATCCAGCAAAACTCCTGATCAGATAAAGACAGTTTTTGGAATCCTTGATCAGGACAAGAGTGGTTTCATTGAAGAAGAAGAGCTGCAGTAAGTACTCTTCAGCTGCTCTATTTCTTTAAACAACAAAAACCTTTGAACTTGCTTGGGTGGGGTTGAAGAAACCCTTGACGTTATTTTAAAAATAAAACACAAATCCTTGTCTTTCCTTGAACCTGTGTGAATTCCCTGAGACAATAAGAGCAGACATTACCTTATGGGACATTTCAGAGAACAAAACTCAAGCACAGCACCCTGTTCTATTTCAGGCTGTTCCTGAAGAATTTCTCTTCAAGTGCCAGAGCCCTTACCTCAGCAGAGACCAAGGCTTTTCTGGCTGCAGGAGACACTGATGGTGATGGCAAAATTGGAGTGGAAGGTAAGATTTGGAAAATTGATAACATTTGTGGTTTAAAATGCACTCATTTCAGGCTGCAAATAACTGGGGCATGAGCAATACACACGAGTACTTTGACCTGATACTTTCAGCCACAATTTTTGTATAAGCAAATACTCCTTTATTTTCATAAGTTTATTAATTTGGTCTCTGTTGCAGCAACAGAATATTTAGGCCCAGTGTAGAGTCTGGTCTTCCAATCAATGATAACAGATTTGGGACTAATCCTGCTGTGTGTCTGATCCACAGACTCAATGTTCCAGATTTTTAAAACATTCAGAACACCTGAATTTCTCTGAATTTCCATTTCATCAGTAGATGCTCTGCACTTATGGCCATACCACACTTCCATTTTTAAACACATCTCTACCTAAAGAAACTTATTTCTTCATCTTCCACTATCAAACATTGGCCTCTATTACTGGGTGCTTAATTCACTGATTTAAAATACAACTAGTGTTTTTTCTCAAGGCTGCAACTGCAGCAGTGCAGCACAGGATTTTGTGCTGGAAAATTATCTGATAAGTGCACATTTCACCAGGCAGTCCTTTAAGAAACTCAATCAAATTCCTGAAGAAAACCTCACAGGGATAATGTGAACAAGCCAGGATATTTCTTTTAGAAATTGCAGCATAGAAAAATAGGACATTATGCATCATGTATTAGAGATGTAGTCGCTGAAAACAGGGCTGTCTCAGCTGAACTAGGACAGGTGGCAATAGCTCCAACAGACACACGTGCTAATCTTAGCCAGATTTGGGAGGAGAGAGAGATACACTGTTGGAGGAATTTGCTTTAGCAGCAGCTTTTGCAGCTTCTGTTTATGAGTCCCAAATTGGGCATTATATTATGCAGACCTTGGCCCTTAACCATTGAATCTACCACTCTGGAATTACTTCACTATGGATATTTTTTATTTAGAATAACAAAACTAAAAAAAAAATCCTCTTGCTGAGAGCTACAGGCTCTTCTTCCTTGCCTATTATCAGAGTTTGTAATGGGGTAAAGATAGTTTACCTTTAAGTCAGGATTTCCCACAAATACGATTTTACAGATATACTCCTCCTCTCTCCACTTACTCTTTTTAAGGAGTGAAAAATCTGTTACACCCCCAGAATCTCAGTTTAGCAGTAGCTTGTACAGTGTTATAATAACTTTGGGAGCTCTCCATGCCTAGGAGTTTCAGTAATTTTTATCTATCTTTTTAAAGATGTCAAAAAACTACTTTCAACAAGTTTTATTCCCTGCTTTTCTCACTTTCTTCCTTGACAGAATTCCAGTCTCTGGTGAAGGCATAAACAGCATTAGACCAAAGGCAACCTTGGGCTGACTCTGCCAATTACCTCGTCCAGCAAGCACTTCGCACTCAGCATGTGTTTGTACATTTTTATATTGTTTCAGGCATTAACAGTTCCCCACACGTGAAGTTCACACACCTGATTGACGAGAAATCTTGCAATGTTTTGGTCACCTGGCATTGTTACATTTCCATTGTAAGGAAGGCACTTTGTGATTTTCCACCACCGATAATGTTGAAATTGTGGTTGGGAGAGGGGAGAAAACAACTAAAAAATCAGCTAAACCAAAAGAACCTTGGGGGAAAAAGCTGCTTTTAAAAATTTTGTTTAGGTTCTCCATCCTCATACTTGAGCATGCTGACTCACCAGACACAGTTTTGATGATCTTAAACCATATGATATCTTCTCAGGCTTAATTGTACTGATTTAATTGAGGTTTATTTCTGATTAATTCTCTGATACTTAAGGAAAAGAAATGCTGAAAAATAGCTAAAAATAATTCATATTAAGTCCCAACCCTGCGAATATGAGAAAAAAATTAAAGAGGAGTTCACACATAGCTCAAAACACAGAATAAGTTCTTGGGTAATTTTACAAAATAAAGCAGTAGATTACAGCGTAATTGTATCGTCAGAAAGTGTTTATGGCCTAAAATGTGACTCTCCCTTAAGAAGATTTATCTTCATGAAATCTAAGGCAGCTGTGAGATAGAGGAGAAGGGTCTAATCCTACTCTGACACTGTCACAAGTCATGGTCCCCTGACAACCTAGGCCACAGGCCTGGAGGCTTTTCCATGAATCATGAGCCTGTTGCTTATTGTCTCTGAACATGTACAAAACAATAATATTTGCCACATCTGTGAACTTCTGTGTTTTCTACAGATGAAACTACAGCCAATCTTGATTTTTGATTGCCCTAAAGCTCTTACATTGTAAAATAATGGCATAACTCAAGTCTTTCACTCATTATATGAATAATTAGCTATATGTTCCATAATATCAGCAGTTTTCTTCAGTCTGAAAGCTAAGAACTGGTCTTCCCTTTGATAAGTGTCTTACAGGATTTAGAGTTGGTTACAGCGTTTTCTTCATTAATGGACAAATTAAATAACGTTCATGGCTAAAAGCAGATGTCAGCAGGCTGAGTAGATCTGTGCATCTCTGGCTGAAATCATCCCAGAAATTTCCCCACCCTGATTTAGCTGTTTCCTTCCCCATGCTGTCCCATGCTGTGGCTCCAGCTCACAAGCAGACTGTCACTTTAATACTCTTTGCTGAAACTGGATGATAATTATGATTTGGCAGCTGTTTTAAAGAAGAGCAGAAACAAAACCTTCTGGAACTTTTATGTAACAGCCAGTGTTGGCATTTCCATGAATTGCAAGATGATTATGTGAGCAAGCACAGCTCCCTCATTCCCAGGCATGTAAGAGAGCCGGTCGACAGATTTAAGATAGCTAATGCAAAAGAGGAATTCCAGCAATCAGATTCACTGAAGCCTTGGCAGAATTATAATGAATATAAATCCTAATTCTATCCCCACAGCCTTTGATGTTAAATCTGGGCTTATATTATAGCTGCTGTTAATTGCAGCACTGAAATATTTTGCATAATGATGAGACTCTGGTTCCTTTTACCTTAATTATTTCCCTGCTAAAGAAAAAATCCTGGGGCAACCCAGACCTGCAGCAATATCCAGATGTAATATATACCTTAGCTCTTCACACTGCTGATCACTGAACTATCCTGTCACTAGCTCTCAAGCAGATGGCACACACAGTACCAGAAGTGACAGACCTGACACTGCATTCCTTGCACCTCTGAGACTCTCATGTGGAATGCAAGAAATGCAAGACTGCACAGTGGCCTATCCTGTATTTCAGAGATGCTGAACAACTGCACATCACTGCCTTGTGCTGCCACAGGGGGATGAAGCACTCCCAAGAATCAGGAAATCCTTATGTGTTCAGCAACTTCACCTATTCTTGTAAGAAAATCTGTTCTTCTTAAATAGTGGCAAGAAGATGTGTTTTAAATCTCACTAAAATCATCCAGACACTTCATTCAAAGGAATTATAATAAAACTCCAAGAAGTCCCCAATTAAATAGAAAAGCCCACAGGCTTCAGCAAAAATACCACCTACTCTCTATTAAGGTTTCTGCTTGCATTAGGATCTACATTTTAGATCCACATTTTAACCAGATTAGAAAAGAGTATTTTTTAACAAAGTCAAAAAATGTGATTTTTCTTCTGGCAAGGATAATTTTAATTAAGTCAGTGGCAGCTTTCAGATTTTAGGGAGTATCATGGAATGTTCTTTGAACTTGATATCACCACCATGCTAGAGAAAAGCTTCAATTGCAGGATGTCTATGTGAATGCCAACTGAAGCACCAGAGAGATACATGGTTGGTATTTAATGTTATCATAATTAAGGTACAGGATAGGCTCTCTGGAGGTCTCTGGTCCAGTCACTCCCTCCGAAGGGCACATTGCCCTAAGACGAGTTTGAGCATCTTCAAGGATAGAGGTTCTATAACCTCCCTGGGCAGTCTGATAAGTAAGGATTAAATCCTCTGCATCAAGCTGCTATGAATGAATGAAACCAATAAAACACTGCTGAGTACACAGTTAAAAACGAAAATTCTGTTAGAAATTGTTTATGCTACATCAAATTAGAAAGAATCTAACAACCCTTGGTATTTTGACACTGATCGCCTGCTCTCAGGTTTAGAGTAAGACCATCCTACTCAATATAATACTGAGTATAAAACTGCTTCATAACTCCCAGCATAAAGGAGATGCGGTTTGGGTGTTGTACCTTCACTTAAGACAATTAAAGAGCTACCCAAATTGTGAGTGGTAGATCTGAGTTCCACTTGGCCCAAAGACTGTGAGTACTCAGACACCTCAATCACTTGATCACCCTGCGTGAGCAGTTTAATCTCTAATCCCCCCTACACTTCTTATGAAATACAGATGTACCATGATCCCTTTAAGCAGGAACAAAACACAAAGCAATCTATTGTCCTACATGAGCTCCTAGAAAAAGGACACAGAGGGCCAGGGTCAATATCCCAAACCTACCCTAGTGCTCTAGCCACTGAATTCACCATCTCTCTTAAACCAAAATTCTGGGTTGCCCTGAAAGAGGAGTAGAACCATACACGAGCTAAAACCTCCTGGTATTTAGTGGAAGCTGGCTGCCTCCTAACTCCATAACCCTTTGGAAATCCCAATCCAAAAGCCATTTGTAAACTTGAGATTCAATTTCAGCTCTCCAACTGTTTGAAATCTCAGTCATCTTCTAACAAGTAGAGAGCACAGAAAGGGCAAGGGGATGTCAGAACATTCATTGCACACATAGGCTGGTACAGTTTCTTCTTTGAGTTAGCAGCCAGCCCATGTGGAAAATCTTTGATGCAGCATCATCAGAGGTGCCTGGAGCTCTTCACACAAACAGTGTGGGCAGAGGGGGCCAAGGCTGGATTAATTTCCTGGAATGGGTTACTGAAATAGATACATCTTGATTAAATCCCTGAACAGACATGTACCTAAAATTTTCATGCTCAATTTTTAATGTATTCTAAAACATTTTAATAAGAGGAGACAGTGGAGCATGAAATAAAGTGTTCACATTTTGTGAAACCTAATTTCCACATTAGTTTTGATTGTAAGCACATAAAGATACCATTATATTGGTCTGGACTTTCTGGTACACTTTCTGCACCAAAGATCTATAGAGCACATCAGCAGCTGAGATATGGCTGCTCGAGAACTTTTGATTCGTTTGTCAGCACGTCCTATACTCATGAAAACACGACAATCAGTTTTGTATGTCAAGTTCCAGAAGACAAAAACAGATCATCACTCCAGTTACAATAGAAAAAGAAAGTACCCTTGGACAATGCCTTTCCTTGCTGTTACAAAGGTGACAGGTTATTGACTCTAAATTGACCCTAAATTCAAAGGGGAACTTATGTCCAATTAGAATATGCAAACACTTGACTCAAAGGGAATCATATCAGTTCCATCACAATGACATATTGATCAGCTGTATTTTCTAGACACTGACTTCCTGCTTTGACTTACAGCCTTCCAGAAAAAAAATATTTTATATTTGCAATGATCTCCAAAATGGACTGTAAAATTCAGCCAACATAAAAATAAGCACAGTAAGCCCTGGTTTTGTTAGGCAGATGAAGTAAACTGTTATTCTAAATCATCATGAAAGGGAATTCCTCAAGAATTAACTCAGATTTTTCAATTTACCCTGTTTATATTCCTGTTCTTTCAAGTGATTTGCTAGGCTAGAGTTTTTTTCTTTTAAATAGCCGTTCCTTCTTCTCCCCCCCTCTGATGAACACTCTCCTGTTATCCTGTTCTCATCCTGGCCCTCGATTTTCCCTCACCCGTAGTCCCGCAGAGCAGTCACGGCTGGACTTTCCTGTCTTTGGTGCCACCTTCGGGCAAGTGGTGGTTTGCCACAGAAATACTCCAAAACTCTGCTAGAAATGCTTTGTAATCTCAGCGTGGGCTCCTCCCAAAGATTATTTTTTGAATGCTCAGTAATTCCCTTACAATTACCAGATTGTCTCTGATATCAGGCCATACTTTTGAGTATTTCCTAGAGATCCAAGCCAAAGGCACAGCTAGATTCCCAATGGAAGAACTGAATCATTTAATTTAGATTCCCACCTGTTCGGGATAAAATGCCTTTAAAAGTAACTTGTTCAGTTGATCACATATCATCCAGAAAAGTTAGTGTCATAATTTTCTATTTACTGCTCAGCATGGGTTTAGAATAACATGGTCAGTGCTTCTCTTAAAAATTCTTTTCTGGAAGAAATCAAGAGGAACTGAGATAGATGAGGTTTTGTCTGTATTTTCATGTATGTAATTTTTGAAAGACAGCAGCTTTATGCTATAGTGATTAGAAGATAGGCTTTATTTTAAGTGTTCTCAACATTCAAATGTTATTTAAACCTAAGCAATACTCCAGCCATGTTTATATATGTGTCAGTGTGAAATATCTCCTAATGGCTTTTTACACCACTAGCCAACTTCAACTATTCTCAAGGCCATTGAGTTCCAATAAATTTCATGAGATAACTGACCTATTAATATCCAGTAAGAGAAAAGCTGCAGTTTGAGTTTAGCTGCTGTTTGAGACCTTACAGTTTATTTTCTCAGCATAACAGGGAAGAACCAAATTTCACTGCTCTCTTTTCCTCCTGGCCATGACTGATTCACCCTCCTATGTCCTGCCGAGCAACTGACAACCTTCATTCTGCAAATGGACACATTTACTAGGATGATTTTAAAATGTGCACCATGCAATTAATGACTGCTGAGCAAATGCTGTCAAGATTAGACTTTTATAGCTAACCAAAGCTTATATAACAACTTATTAAAAGTAATATGGGCTGAAGAAGTTTTGTCTTTGAGCTTGTACTTGTATATCAGATATATCTATTACAAATGTGTCAGTATTAGTATGTTTTGAAGACTACTAGGGCAACTGCAGGAGTAGTGTTTCATGGGTAATTAACATCAGGATTGGGTCCTTAAAAGCCTGCTTTGAAGATGTCCATTTTTTTTATTATTAAGCAATTAAAAATATATGTATTTTTTCCTTTATACATTAAAAATTTAATTTCACTAAAATAGGTGCAAGCTGAAAGGATTTACTTCATATGGCACTAAAACTTACATATTGTCTAAAACACCATGCACATTCCTTTGGGATATAAATATCAATCTGATTAGCAAGCAGGTCTTGTCAGCCACAGTAACTTATCCCCTGGGGTATCTGAACCATCACGTGCCTCTAGGACTTCTTTAAAAGGTCAAGAGGACTTAACTGAGGCCTATATAAGTCATTCTCTATGTCATTTGAAAAAGAATTAAGTCAAGAGGACTCTGCAGATCTTTTGCCTGACAATATTTTCTGTTCTTGGCCTGGGGAAAATTAAGTGGCCAGGTGAGTTCAATCTTTCCTCTGGAGCTTTAGAAGACATCACAATAATTCACACAAAAAATGCATGGAAATAACCAAAGATGCCCAAATGCCAGAGAGGTCTACAAATACATTTGGCTTTGTCCTCAGCTTGTACACCTGAAGATTTAACTGGAAATACCAGTGACTCAGATGCACGATGTGTATCTGAACTACAGGATGGGCAGTTGGCTCCTGCAGGGCAGCACTTCTGCTCTGCCCTGGGACCTGGGCTCAGCTTGGGGCCACCTCCACAGCTGAGAGAGTAAGAGCAGTGGCAACTCCACCCAACAGTATTTTTCATTTTGCAGCATTCTTGATATGGCTCTTTCCAGTATCCTGACAGAAGCGGAAATTGCTGCTGGTCTACAGAGCTGTCAAGGTAATAGTTCTGTTTTAAATTTGGTTTTGCAGTTTATCTCTCAAATTCCTTTATCCTTGCCACCCCAAAGTCCCAATTCCAATGGAAACAGAAAACTCTCTCTTATTAAAAACAGAAAAAGGATGCAAGGTATTGGAACAGATGCAAGTTTTAATCTTGGCCATCCAAGCTACAGGTACTCACCGTTATTTGTGCACTGCAGCAATTTTAAGGATGAAAAAAATCCAAAGGCTGAATCCTGCATCAGAAATCCTATTTTTACACAGAATAATAATAAAACTACTGCTGATTCAATACAAGCACAATATTGACCATCAAGTTCTACAAATATCTTTCAGTGAAGTATCTATTTACAAGAGTATGTTCTTCATGCTGAAGACCACAGTGATTGTTTTGTTACCTTCCTAGTTGAGAGACATCATTGACGGAAAAATCCCATTTATCTGATATAAACTCAGGAAAGTCAAAGACTGCTACTTGGGATTTGTAATTACCCTCACTGTACTGCAGAATAGTTTGCTGCTTTTTGATCAAAAAACTAATTTTTTTGTTCCAGATTTTTGACAACTTTTCTTCATCTCTCTTTGTTTCTATCTGCTTATTTCAGCCGCTGATTCATTTGATTACAAAACCTTTTTTATCAAAGTGGGTCTCAACTCCAAGTCCAAAGACCAAGTTGCCAAAGTTTTTGGAATTCTTGACCAGGACAGGAGTGGCTTTATTGAAGAAGAAGAACTTAAGTAAGTAAATTAAAAAGTTACCAAGGGGGTTGTGGTTTATCATCTAAAAATGCATGATAAGATCAGAAATATTCCCTTTCCTCCTGTCCCTTTGGATGGGAGACAATCGTGTGTTTGTGCACGTGTGTGAGTGCTGGTGCTGGAGGAGCTGCAAGTCAAATAGCAAAGGCAAGGCTGGATCACAATGGGGAAACTGAGAGCACTGAAAATACTCATTTCATGTAGCAGTAACTGACAGACGGTGAAGATAAAAATAGCAGTTCTGCTAGAGCTGCTTTTTATTATTGTGAGGTTTTTTTACCAGATTGAATTCAAAGGGCCATTTTTCTCTCATCTTTCTTCCTGTCACATGAATTCTACCTTCCAGATCACATTCATCTGACTTTGAAGTTAAAAGTAAGGTTAGAGATATTCTTGCTGCTGAGTCTCTGCATCTTAGGAGAAAGGAGGATAACAAGGGAGGGAAGATGAATCCTGCCTCTACAGAGTCAGAGTCAGTGTTAATTTTGCCTTTTTAATTCAATGAAACCAAGATGTCATCAAGGATTTTTATAGGCTGTGAAGTAGCATCCTCTTACTTCCTTACTCTCACTCTCAATGAAGTTAGAGGAAGTTTTACCATCAAAACAGTTCTCAAGAACTCAATCATGCTTGAAAATTTGCAGCTATTACCAATCCAAACCCTGAATATTTTCAGTATTATGTGTCACTCATTTGTTCTCTCATCTTTATCAGACTTTTCCTGAAGAATTTCTCAGCCAGTGCCAGAGCTTTGACTGACGCTGAGACCAAGGCGTTCCTGGCAGCAGGGGACAGTGATGGAGATGGTAAAATTGGAGTGGATGGTAAGACTGCCCTTATTAAAATTATAATACCTGCCTTTGAGACTTCCTAAAGGCAGCTCTAGGCAGCTGCCCTGCTTTCATGTACTGGATGTTATGGATCTGATGCTGAGGTGCTCAGATCTGCTGTATTACAGAGAGAATTTAACATAGGAACAGGTCTCTATTCTGCCCCTGGCTAAAGTGGTCAGTCCCTTTTCTCATTTATGGAGATTTTTTCAGGACTGAAACCTAAATTCAGTATATAATTTCACTGCTTTTTGCTAGTGAACTGTGATCCAATGTGGCACTTAAATGCAACACTTCCTTTACCTTAAGTACCCATTGTTATGAATACACAATGGGCTGCATTTAAGGAATGATTATCAGATGAAGTAGCTTTGGTTTCCCATTTTAACTCTAAAATCAGGAGAGAAATTTTTGACTGTGTGATTACAAACAGAAGTCCCCTTTTATTATCCTTTTTTCTTCTTTTTCAGAGTTTCAAGCACTGGTCAAATCGTAGCCAGCAGTCAAGATAAAGACCAAGATGTACATGCCATAAACAATCTTTCTTATTGCAAACCTACCATCTATTTACATATTTGTATCCTGAAAGGTAATGACAAATTGTTGGCAAGTGGTTTCTTATTGCTGGAATACATCTGAAGTGGTACAAGCAATACTTAAGCCATGCTGCCAGGTGTTTTAAGCAAAAGGTCTATGCCACTGAGGGACTGAACTGGAATCCACGCCTCAAATCTGAATTTAGGGCATTAAAGATACAAACATAAATATTAAGAGAAGAAATTGAAAGCATCTCTGTGGGCCATTGAATTTTCAATATTTGCATAAATAAATAAAAAAACCTAGAATTAATAAAATATCCAGGTGTAAAATGTTTATGGTAAGTGGTAGCAGTGGTATTTAATCAAGAGGCATTTCAATATTCAATATGTTTTTCTGTCATTCTTTATGCAAGTGATTGTGTTTCAGAGACTAAGTATATTGCAGAACCTTGCACTAACTAAGTCATCAATTAAAGATCAATTGGATCCAGGAGGAATTTAGATTACTGAAATAGCAATACATTCAAAATTCCCCAAGGAATCCCTCACCTTCATGCCCACCCGATGGCACTATTGTTCCACTGCTAAAACAATGTTCTGTGTGCTCAAATGGATTCCAGCAACTCCTCGTGTCCCACCTGCCACTTCTGCAAAAAGCACTTCAAACAAACAAGTCCCCAGTGCTCCATAAGAGCAAATGGGGGAATGCTGCCTAAATAATCAACATTCTGCTGCTTTTCTCTTCAGCACTGAGAATAACATGATGCCCACACCTCACCGGGTTGTAAAATGCATCAATGTTTGTGAGGGAGGTATAATAAAATGAATAAAATGAATAAAAAATGCTAAGAAATTAATATCTTTTTTCTTTACAGACATATTGAAATAGCAAGACAGACATAAGAATGGGGAGAATGCAAAATTCTGAGTAGTTTCTCATTAATTGAAGTTAATTTTGTGCACTAGGTTAGGGTTCTGGTTGAAAAGCGTGGGCATGATGATGTCACCACAATTTTGCCATAGTATAAACACATAGAGCAATCAAACAGGGCTACAAAAATGAACTTATTGCTAATAGTACCTAATGAAACACTGCAGTGTATCAGGCTTTTGTCTTAGATATATGACCATAATAAACACAACCAAACAGCCTTTTAAAAATCTAGATGGCTTTAACCATCCCAAACATTATACTTGCAACACTACAGTTGCTCCTAAATACTCTTTGAAATAAATTTGGAGCTCTTGAAAAGTCTTTTCTTGGACAATAATCTCCCAAAAACTGGTATGAGTGTTTCATACTGTATTTGTTGGATCTATTTAAGAAGATATTTCAATATTTGCAGATCAAAAAACTTAATTTCAAAATTGCTTGATGATGTTATTGTGGTTCTGAAGCACAACATATTTATGATAAGACATTATGGAGAAGGAAGGAAATATCAATACATTGTTGGGGAAATCATCATATTACACAAAGTTAAGGCAATCTACAAGACCAATGAAAACTCAATAATGTGTTCATGCTCTATACATTAGCCAAAACTATATTTCCATTAACTCTAATGAATGAATCAGGGCCTAATATTGTAGAATTTTCTGTAAGAGTGAACAAAGAATTATCCATCAAGCAAATTGACATTCATTACTTCAATGTCATCTCAGGACAGCAATTAAAAAAGGAAAATTTGCAGAATTAATAACTGCAGCCTGACCGCAGGGCTAAAAGCTCTCATTATTTTCAGAAAATGCTTTGTTTCTCAGCTGATACTATATTTTATGTTTTCATCATGCAATATGGCTTACCCAGACATTTTCAAGCATTGCACCAACATTAATGGCTAAATAAGAGAGAAAGGCACAGACAGCTCAGATAACTTCTGAGATAGCAGGCAGCTCCTTTCTTTAACTACACTTACTTCCACCCTGATTAGCCTGCTAGGCCTACAAATCTAAGACAATTTCACCACTTACCATTCCATTAAGAACAGTAAAAAATTCATGACAAGGTAAGTCTGGTATCAGCTTCAGTGATCACTCCAGAAAGTTAAGATGAGCTTGTGACTAGACAGGTTTTTAGACCTTTCCTTCTTCCAGCATTACCAATAGGCAGATCAGAGGAGAAAATGCTGTTTTCTTTGCACAAGAATATATTCACTCACCTTCTTTTCCTCTCTGCCTCTCACTCACACGGGCTGTCAGGCACTGTAAAATTTCTGTAACTACTTACCATGGGATTTAAGAAAGCTCTTCAAATTGTGCCTCAGCTGGAAATACTGCTGCCTGATCACAAACATGCATTCTCAAACAGCTCCCTTAGAGCAAAGAACATTGTGCTGGAATCAGACATCTGGAGGTCTGAGACCCTTAATATGGGATTGCCTCTTGTCAGTAGAATTTTGTCACATGCTTGGTACATGTGTTTTAACAGTTTGTCTGAATCTCCTTTCTTTAGGCCATTTCTGCTAAACAAGCGAGTTTTGACGATGTTTATGATAAAGTTAACCCTAATTACAGAGTAATTTTACTTCAAACCTCACTAAGGGTTACACATCCTCCTACTGCTGAAATTAATGGCCAAACTCCCACTGAAATCAATGAGGACAGGCAGTGAATACAGAAGTAGTTGCACTTCAGTGCTATTTGGTTTATTTTGCCATGGTCCTTACACCAAAGGGCACAGCAAAATGCAGCCATGTGCAAAGAGCCTTTGGTAACAGCAGTGTAGGACTGTGCTTGTCTTTTCCATGGCACAATAGGCAGCATCCAGGTTATTTCACAGCCTCCAACATTAGTTATTCCTAAAATAGACAGAAACCCTGAACAACGTAGATTTTTAAAGATCACTCCATCTGACACTGTCTATAATGCTGACAGCAAACAGAAACATGTTAGACAATTAAATTTAGGGTCAGAGACAGAAAATTGCATTACTGAGTCTCAGAAGAGCTTCCAAGTGCTTTTAAAGACAAACACATATCAAATGCTGTCAGAGATCTTCCAGGACAGCTTTTTAAGTGAAAAAATATGTTTATCAGGCCAGACTCTATGAATTAGTGACACTATTACTCAGCTGTGTTAGTCTATTCTGCTGTCATTTTCAAACAGGAATCAAATTCATTCCCACAGAATGATGAGAGCATCATTTGAACTGAGGAAAGTTCACATGGTATTTCCCCTAACGTGAGAGAAGTACCTGTTTTCCTTTAGCTCCAGACCCACAGTGCTGCAGAATTTATCTGGTATCCTGGGTTCTCTTGTCCAGATCTCCACTCAGTTCTCTGGGTAATATCCTCTACCTGCTGCAGGGAAAGAAAGCTTTGTCACTGGGGCCTGGCTTTCCTCCTTCATTGTAGCAAGAAAGTCAAATACTACAGCACGTGCTCAGACTTCTCTGTTAAATATAACAAAATACTATGGGCCAAGCAACTATTGAAATTAAATACAGCAATTATTTCTCTATTTCTATACGATTAAAGCATTTGCCCTAAGAGACAACTTGAAGTGGCAGGATATAATTCATTTTGTTGTCAAGGTCCTTTTAAATGATTATAACTGTGAACACACTAAAAGTCTCTGCTGTCACCACTGAGACATCAACACTACTATCAACCACAGAGGTTACTGAGTATCTATTTTAGTTGCTTCCAAACTCATTACAAAGGCAGAATCTGTTATCCAGGATCATGATACCACTGGCCCTGACACAACCAGGGCTGAAAGATGGAGTTGTGTGGGTTTGAGAACAGCTGCTGCAGCATCTCTTTACACTGTTGTAGTTGGTCTCAGGTTAACACCTCTCCTCTGATCTCACCTGAGACAACTGCTGATGTTTCTTTTGCATCTGCTCGAAGTCATGGCTTTGGTTGATTGCCACTGCTAATTAACTCTACTTTATGCCAAACAGAGCACAAAGGGTACAAGACTAGTCCTCAACCTGTCAATGTTTACCAAAACACAGTTTTTCTCTGATACTTAGAGAAGTAAATAACACTTGATTTGAAGACAATTTTTTCGTATGTTTAGATTCCTAAAGAATCTAGAACCTTAGCAAGAATTTATCAATATGAATATTCTGTACTTCTCAGAATCACACCTTCAAGTTTGAAGTCTGAAAAAAAATTGCTTTAATATTATTAAATAGAGACACCTCAGGTGAAAATAACACTAGGTCTGAAAGTACATAAATATTCAGATGATCAACCCAATAAAACTTTCAGATGTCGCTCATAGAGCAAAAAAAAATCCCCAAAACAAGCAAACAAAAATTAATATTTTTTCTTGAATTTCAAAAGAATGAGTGCTAAACATTCCTGGAAACTGTGCAATTCTAAGATTCTGTGTCAGATTTTGCACTGTTGTTAACTGCCTATTATTTAGTAGCTGTTGTTCTGGTTGAATTATCAGGGATTTTCATTATAGTGTTACATTGTTTGCATAGCATCTTTTAAAAAACCCACTTTCTTAGATCTCAGTTTTTGAATGCATAAAGTAATTACAACTACCTAAGTTAACACATAACCAAGAAAGAAGGAAAACAGGTAGATAATTTAGATGTAAAATAGATTATCTCATTAAAATATCCCTTAATATACTAACTCCTGATTATTGCATTCTAATTGTAGTGGAGGGAAACCTGTACTTCAGATGAAGTGTCATTAATAAATAAATAAAACCCAGTAACCCTAGATTCCCACCTGTATCAATGTCCAGTGACATCAACTTGATTCTGAAATTCAGCACTTTTAGGCTTTTGTAAACTATCTTTCAGCCAGGATTAACATCACTTTTGTTGTCAGTGTTGAATTTCAAATACTAAAAGCTCTTCAAGAGCAATCATAGCAATTATCTCACTTTTATTTGAGATCATATTCTAATATAATACTAATTCTGGCTATCTTACAGCTGTTGAATACACATAAAACCAGCTCAGCACTCTATGCCATGACAGAGTGCATGAGGTAACCAGATGTCATTCTTTGAACATTTGGTGTTTTTATTTTTTAATAATGCCCAAATTAGTTCCAGATATACTTTGAGATTGAGCATTATATGCTCACCTTGATCTTGTCATTTTCCTCCATTTCAATTCCCTCATTCTCATTAGCTGTCAATAATTAGTGTTGTATGGCAAGTTAAACAAAGAGAGCAGTTCCATGAGTACTGTGTAGCAGCCAGCAGAAACAAAGCAAGTTTCCTGTAAAGGAACACCTATTGCACTGTCACAGAGGACTGGAAAAAATATTTTTCTCCAGAAACATCTCGGCAGTAAAAAAAAGAAACCTTCTGTTCAAACTCATATCAACTTGAGGTGATCATAAAGGAGAAACTACAACAGAGTATAAAAAAACACCTAAGAGAATGAAAGTTATTTCAGGATGATTCTGGAGAAAGCACAGAATGAACTTCATCCCAATGGCCACTGCCTGGCAGATCATACATAATACCATGGAAATCTCAGGCAGAAAGCAACATGAATATATAGCACAGAATTAATAAGATAAATGAAAAGAACACCAAAAGATCTGTGATCAGACCTTCAGCTTGTACAAATCAGCACTATTTAAGTTATTTTAATCACAAAATACCGATTTACAACAGCCCAGGATTCTTAGGTTTATCAGTAAAGTTTTCTTCCAGGTCACTATAACCAGTTTTCCTGCTGGAAGCAATAGAAGGAGCATTGTTTGTTCCTGGGCAGCTGGTATTTGGGACCAAAGGTAAGTCTGAATATTTGTGATTATGCCATGTTCCTTCACGTACAAAATAGGTAGAAAGAAAGTTTAAAGTATCATTAAATTACATCTGCTTTTTGTGCTACTTATACCTTGTATTTCTCTATCCAAATTCAAACAGTGCTATGGAATATTTGCCATGGTTGACACTTTTCTCACTATCGTTAAACCAAGCAGGAGTAAACCCACTGTAGTCCATTAACTAAAATCAACGCTTACATCAAGGCTTAGATATATTCATTACTCTACTCCACAGTATAATTTTGACCATTGCTACAATAAAAATACTTCCTCTGGCACACCATGTTTTCCTTTTGTTTAAAAATAAAACAATGTTAATGGATTAAGAGAATATCAGTTTAGATAGCACCATTGACTACTACACAGTAAGTACTAACCAAAATATATGTGAGTTTTATTGGAATTCATCCTAGAATCTTGTCATAGAAACCTCCTTAAAGATGGAAATAGATTTTTTGTCTGAGAAGAAAAACTTCCTATCTGCTGTTACAAATTTTCTTAAGGTTTTTTGTTCTAAAAGAAATACTCCTGAAATATATAGTAAACTCTCATTTATTTATATCTAGAACTAAAATTTCACTATTAATGAAATAGATTGAGAGTGTGTTATAAAATGTATATAAATCTATTTCCACACTAACAAAGTCTGATTCTTACAACCTATAGAACTTGTTACAACTAGCAAGCCTATTTATTGATTTAATGTAATTCAAAATATTCAAAATGGATTATTAAGTAGGCCAACTGATTATACATAATCTTCCAAGGAATACTGATGACAAGATCAGTTTATTCAGCTTTACCTAGTTCGTGTTTTCTGTCACAGAAGACATTGGTTTCTGTTTCTGTAACTCAGAAAATGGTCAGGAAAGACAAAATGCAACTTACTGTAGAAAGATCATCCAAATTAGAAAATGCTTTCCTCTACCCTAGTGACAAGTTATCTTGGTCAGAATGACACATTGTCACCTCTGATCTGTCATCTCCAACCTCCTTTATACATTCCAAAGGATCAACAGACCCAGGGAAGACAAATTCATTTCTTTCCATAAGGATTTGACTGCTGGAGTTGTCTTCCAAGGAGTGACTTTCAGCTGCAGCTGTTACCTGTTAACATACTTGGAGCTGAAAGGCTGCTTTGATGGCAGAGTTGTACTTAATTATAAGCACTAGTGGATTTATTTTTAAAAAACTGTTCTTTTTGTCCATATTATCTTAATATATAAATAGAAAGAAAAGTTTAATTAGTTAAGGAAGAAATTTGAGCCAGGTCTCAGTTCAAACATTTGATCCATGAAAGTGTAACCTAAGTAGTGGTTATTGTCACCTTTTGAATCCTTTATAAGACAGAGTGACAAGCCAGAGTCAACATTACAATTTTGCCTGGTATCTCCTCGGCTACTTTTCCTTTACCTAGCTGAGAAAACTCTAAAGGTGAGCAGGTGACTTGAGATTAATTATATAAAATTACTGTGCAGAGCTGCACCACTAGTAAGTACAATAACCATTGTTCTAAGGTTTTTATTTTAATTGCTGGAATTACTTATGGATGGACTTTACATAGATAAGTACCAGTTTTCTTTTTATTCTTCAGAGCTGTTGAGGGAGATAATAGAAGTAAACTTTCTTACCTTTCATTTTCCAACTGCATTTATTGTTACTGTATTGCCAGATTCCATGCATTTAAGATGATTTTTTATATGAACAGTTACATAGAGTTAAAAATGTACTGTATTTATATAGATTGCAGGTAAAGGATAAAATATTGCTCATCAACTCACACCATGGTTAATGTAATCCATCTCATTATCAAGCATGATTTCTGCACTGCTGTTTTTAAGGAAGTAATGTACTAGATCTTGTAATTCGTTAAGGAATACCAGAGATATCACTTTGATCAATGAGATTGATCTACTCTTGTTGGCCTTATAGTAATCTTCAAAACACAGAAAAATCCAAACTTTTGTAAGATGGGTTTGCATTTCAAAACTCTGTTTACAATATTCTCTTTTGCACAGGTTTAAAATGAGCCTTACAGACATTCTATGCCCTTCTGACATTGCTGCTGCTCTGCGGGACTGCCAAGGTGAGAAAACAATTTAAAGTCTCAAAATCTCTTATTTTGTGTAGCCGATGGCAAGTTTAACTCAATCCCAAAGGAATATTGAACAAGTGCATACTTTAAACAGATTTCTGTAATCTCTTTACTCAGCTGTCACAGTATGTTTGTTCATAACTGGTCTATAGTGTCAATTTGGAGATTATCCCCACATGATTTTGTTGGATGTTTAGGAGGGTACGGGGCAGTACTGCAAATTCATTCATTCTTCCACAGGCTTCACCTGGTGATCATGTTTAGAAAATTAAAATGTAGGGAAGTATCATCCTCAGACCGTTTAGGAACAGTGAAAGCAGTGGTCTGGGGTTAATTTCTTTATTAATTTATTTTCAGCTCCAGATTCCTTTAGTCCCAAAAAATTCTTTCAGATCAGTGGGATGTCTAAAAAGAGTAGCAGCCAGCTCAAGGAGATCTTCCGGATTCTCGACAATGATCAAAGTGGCTTTATTGAGGAAGATGAGCTCAAGTAAGGATTTTCTTAACTACTTGGAGGATATAAAAAAAAAAAGCACTTTTTCCATTCCAGAACTTTCAGTACACATGAACACAATTTATGCTAAATGTTGATAAAACTTTCAGCAGATTGTGAAAGATATATTTAAATAGATAGTCCTTACAGACAAAAGCAAATTGGTAATACCTGCCTTTTATGTTCAGTACAGAAAAAAAGAGTACCCTGGGGCTGGATTTTCATAGTGGACAGAACCAATTCAATCAGGGTTGCACTTATAAAGCAGAAATACATACAAGTAAGATTTAGCTTGCCAAATAAAGCAGTGTTTTAAGAACTTGGCTACTGTGGTAAATTATTTAGAGATAGTTATCTGATTATACAACAACCATAAAAAATACGATGGTGTGAAAATCTAAATCCAGATTGTTTCCTCCCAAGGTATTTCCTTCAGAGGTTTGAGTGTGGAGCCAGAGTGTTAACCACCTCAGAAACCAAGACCTTCTTGGCAGCTGCAGATCATGATGGGGATGGTAAAATCGGGGCTGAAGGTATTGACTACTTTAACTACTGAATGATGCACCTCAGGATGTTTGTAGTGATGTGGGATTCTCTTTTATGTTGATGGTACATTAATGTACCCTCAGTGACTTTACTGAAACCCTTGAGTAGCAACCTGTTTAAGGGTGGAAATGGTCCCTGATCTTAGAGGTTCATCCCTGCAACTCCTTTTGCATGAGCAAATAAAAATTCCCTAAGGAACTTCCCTTTTGCCACTCACTCCCATATTTCAAGTTGTTCTGAAAAGAACTGCCCCCTATTTCTCCTCCCACTTACTCTAATGTAAGGCAGTGCTGGCATCACTTGGAATACACAAACGTAAAATCAAGGACAAAGGAATCAGCTGTACACAGGAGAACGAAGAGCTCATACATCAGCTTGTTTCCAACAGCTACTGCCCCACAGAAATTCCAATGGTCACCGAAATAATTCTCAATATGCAGCACGTAGTTCTGTGCTTGTTTTGAATGATAACAGAATGATCAAGTGTCACTACCCCAGTATGAGATCCCACAGCAGGGATGGCTGCTCTTTATCTTCAGTGGCAGGTTAAGGACCAGATAGGAAGGAGCAGCTGGTTTAGGAAGCAGCACACTACACTCACCACGTGGAAACACTGGTGTGATTTAATGACTGCACGGTACAGAAAATTTCTGATCTCCTAATTCCATGTTTCTGTGCCCTGTTTTGGAGACAAAGCACACACACAAAAGGCCTGCAGCTGATGGCAACTGGCCCCATGAGAGCAGTGAGCTGCCTAAGATGAGCATGAAAGGGGCTTAGGCAATAGCATGAAGGGAATGTGCTGGCGTGCAGATTCCCCAGCTCACTGCACTAGCAGGACAGAACTCTTCTGTTTCTTTCTTTGGAAGGAATTAAATCCAGTTCCTTAGGAACTATGCCAGAATAAACACACATGATTTATGAAGCAATCTGTATATTAATACAGTCACTCAGGGCTGGGACTGATCAGATACTCTAATTCATGGAAGCCAAACATTTTAAAGATCTTTAAAATAACAGTATCTTATTGCACAACTCAGCACCCCAGGATGATACCACATGGAACTGCACAGTGTGTTTAGCTTTAGACTGTGCTCTAAATCAACACTTCTCAACGTCTGAAGCATCACAAACAAACAGTGAATAAAACACATGGACTCACTTTTAATTTTTTTTACTTGAGCTCTTAACTGCTTCTCACTTAAATTCATATAAGCCATTCCATTATTTTTGTCTAAGATCAGTACTATGCAGAGAGAAAGCCAAAACTACCCTGAATATTTAATTATTCCCTGTAAGTCAGCAGAACACACTGCCTTTCCATGTATTATTTAGAAGAGGATGTTTAAATGTTGCCTCTCGTCCACATGTTTCTTCTCTGGTCATCTATCAAATAATTTTTTTTTCTGTTCATTCCTATTCTAAATCTCTTGATAAGCCACTAATCCTTTACTACTAATCCTTTCATGTTAATATTTCTTTCATGTAAATATTCTCTTATCTTTCACAGAATTCCAGGAAATGGTGCAGGCTTAGAGGTTCAAAAGGACCAAACAAGATAGAATTGGGATGAATCTGCATGAGACACTCCCAAACCTTGAAAATCAGGAGTCCCTTATTTATCTTGACAGTGTCTGTTACTTTTCACTGCCTTAGCAACATAATGAAACACTGATTACTGATTTTTTCATTGTGTGGACTATTTACCATGTTTTAACCTCTATTTTAGCAGACACTTCCCTTAAAAATATCCAATAAAAATTAATCGTATACTGTAGCCTGTGTCTATTTTTTTACTTCTGTATTGAAACATGAGAATTCTTAATCCCTCCAAGATCTTGACTTTAACAGGTCTTCATATATGGAACATCTTTTGAAATGAGTGAGAGTTTTGTTTACAATAGCCATTCTGGATCAAGCTTAATTTCTCAGAACACTCAAATCTTCATCAAGGATTAGGAGCTCAGATACAGTTGTGAGATAGGTGAGTGTAAAATCTCTCACTGACTTCGAAGTGAAAAGCAGTCATGTATTTTTGCTTAAGAATTGGCTTCTGCATGGGGTTGTTGCAGTTTTAAACCACTCTTTTACATCAGCCAATTAATGGATGAGCAAAGCAAAAATCATATGCTCTCCTGCAGAGAGAATTCAAAGGAAAACCTATGAGGACTTGAGGTTTCAGATAACTGTGAGGTTTTAAGAAACAGAGGGGAAGTAATATATTTTCTTGGTGGTATTTTCTTATTTTCTCAATAGAGAGGACTGGAAGTGTGGAGGAAGAATTTGTACAAATGCAAGTTGAGAAAGCTCCAACTCTTCTTGGTGGGCTGGACTGATGTATTAAAAATGTCCCTCACAAACACATCTATCTCTGGGAATGCTGAAGAAATATCTTTTTATGAGCAAACATTTCATTTCCTCTTTAGAAAAGGAGATATTCAGATGCTCTGATGGAGTATTTATACCTTCACTTGCTTTTTAAACACACATGCAGCTTGCAGAGGCACCACAACACAACAGAAGCCTTTAAGTGAAGTGAACAGTTCAGTCACTGCAGTTTCAGTGCATTTCTTCCTTTGCTGCAAATGACTACATTCAAAATTAACTGCACTTCTTCCTTATCAAAAGTCACTATGAATAATGGTAATCGTGCACAAAACCACCAAACCCAGAATGGAACTGTTTATGAGATAACCAAGTGTTCCTGGGCAAGAGACTAACGAGTCTGAATGGACTTGTGCAAAGGACTGTGTATCTTTCAGAGTACCACAGAGTCCATCCAGTTCATGCTTCCCTAAGCTGGGCCTTTGCTCTCTCCTAGCCTGTGTGTTGCAAGCTTAACAAAACAATACTTGAAAAATTTCTGTTGATTAAAACATCCTCAACACCACAGCAAAAGCAGTTCAATAAATTAAAATTCTCCCGGGCTCATTGTGAAGAAAAGTTCATGCAGTGCCATCCTCTGAGGTAGCCTAGACACCTTAATCCAAAGAAATTCCTTAATGATTTCTCCCTGATTCTTCCTCTGTGCTCTCTGCATCTACCTACTCTTTTGGGAGCCAAGCAATGGCAAGCCAGACAAAAAACATCCATCACCTTTAAAAAAAAATGTACATATTGATACAATTCTTAACAGTTGACAATTGAAAACAGAATTTTTGTATCATTTCAAGACGTTTTCAAGCAGACTAATTTGCCATACAAGTTGTTTCTAAGCTGGTAGACTCAGTACATTTAATATGGTCATCACAATTTTCCTTTTACTGTACAAAAATAATACAAACTGATAAAAAATGAACACTGGATTTTGATACTACTCCTTAGCTTTATGAAATGTCCTCTAGAATATAAATCTCTAGAGTATCAGTGACTTAAACAGAGCTCTTCAGATTTACACGAGCCGAGGGTCTGACCCATGAGGAACTGACCCATGGCCACTCTCAGAACATAAGATGGATGTCACAGGACAGTCACAAGAAATAAAGTGTGTTCTTGGCAATGAAATCAGCCTGATGACAGAAGGGTCTTGGAGTAGTTCACATGTGAGTAACAAACAAACTGCTCTCCATTTCACTGACAATTAAGTGTCTTGACCTTGACTAATCATGTTACATCAGGCAGGCAAATGTCTGTAAAATAGAGAATTTTCCAGGTGCTGTTGCACTCTGAACTCTAGTTCCTTTCAATGTCTCAGCCTTTGCACTGTGGACCTCAACAAAGAAACCCAGAGGCAAGGTACAAATTCTGTTATTCTCCACTGAAATGCAACAGGATGCTGGAGCAGGTCACCAAACAGAAAAATACACTTGCCCTACTCAAGATATTCTGAGATACTCTCTCAAACATCCAAAGTATTGCAGTTAAAGAATGTTTCCATGCTTTCCATCAGGAAAAAAAGTACCTTAAAAAACCCAGTAGTGAAGCACCAACCCCAAAAGATTCAAGTAAGGGAAAACTTGTTGACTTATAGGAAGAAACATTTAAAATCAAAACATCTTATCACTTTCCCAAGATCCTTGAAACATTAAATCATACTTTTGAATGCTCCTGTACAACATGTGATGGTGATAACTCAAACTGAATTTATTCACTGATAAAGATACTTGTCTGCTCCCTAGCCTAAAACAAAACACCACTGGTAAAGCTCCAAGAGACCTGATATGCACAATTCCCACTGCTTCAGGCAGACCCTTGTAATTGAGAAAGCTCCCAGGGTTTTTTTGACTGACCAGGAAGGAAAAACTAAATATACTGATCACTTTTAACCGTCATTTAACATATAGATATGGATGCTCACTGTAAGTACATATTTAAGAATAGGATGGAAATAATAATCAATGTACTGCATTCACCACAATTTGACATGAAAGGCAGCAGTCAGAAATCAGCCATCACTGGCAATCAGATTGCAATAGAAGTTGCAACTGGTTATCAGAATTGCCAGCTGTACATTGCATACAGTTGTTCACTAGACACAACTACTATAAAAATACATTTTTAGAAAACACCGGAATACTTATGATTCCATTAAATTACAGGTCTCAGGAGTGCTCTTCCATGTTTACATTATGTACCCCCTAACACCTTGTGCCAGTCTACCCTGTCTGTGAACAGTTAACATCAAGATATAAAAAACCCTAGTAGCTTTATTCAACCTCTAAGCAGAAAAATGCCATGCCTTAAATGTGTCAAACTGTGACATCATTCTTAATGTAATTCTCATTATTTGCAGTGCTCAGAATGGAAATAATTAACATTTTAATATAATCCATCTTCAGAGCTGAAATTCTTTTAACTGCCTAGCTCCTTCTTCATCCTCTCTTCCCAGCTTTTCTTCAGTTGCAAACTAGTAACATTTCAATATTCCAAGTTTCACAAGAAAGCAGTTTTTCATTGCTACTCAGTAACTTCATATTCTTAATCATAACCCAAGCTAGTGTGAAGTTACTCTCTTTCTTTATGAAATCTCTGGCCCTGCAGAGCAAATGCATCCATTATTAAACCATTACTCACCACGACACCCCCAGCGCTGCTCACATTCCCTGACATCACACTAAGAAGTCTGGGGGATGTGAAGGCTGTCTCAGCAGGAGCCCAGCTCCAGCTGCACTGTTGTGTTTTCCCACACAGCTCCACAGGCCTGTTGCAGTGTCAACAAAGCCTACAGACCAGGGATACACAGGCATTGTGCTTTTTGCTGGATCACAGCATTATTTTGTAATTTATTTGCTAAACTAATCCCAAACTGCTGAGTCTACGCATTTGTTAACACATTTAGACTGCATACTGTCAATTGAACAGCTATTTGAGCTGTCAGCTGTATTTATTTAAAGCTGTCAGCTCTAACACCCAGAGTGATTTATAGTACACCTTTTTGTCAAGTCTGCTACTACACAGCTGATGGAAGTGCTCAAAATAGTATCCAGAAATAGGCTCAACAAACCAAACCATATATCTACACAATACTATTTCTTACTTCTATATATGTTTAAAAACAAATTGGAAAGCACTCATAAAGTTGTTAATTGCTTGTCCCTCGATGCAGGGGTTGTCCTGCAAATTCCCAATGTACTTATGCAGCAGTTTAATTTTACATAATCATGGGCTGGGAATCACATTTCAAACTCGGGGTGATCTGATGCCACTTTGCAAATGTCAAGGTGTGGTGTTACTGCACATACAATTAAGAAGATGGGATGAAATTGGAACCACAATCGAAGTTTCTTCATGCCCTGTTAATGTGTACATTAGAAATGTAATAATTTAATTGAATGTTATCACTTGTTCACTGTGATTCTCACAACTACTTCCACCAAAAGCAATGTCAAGTTACAGATGAGGTTGCACTGAGCAGAATTATATGTTAGCAATCACTACACATACATTAATTCCCTTCCTAGGGAAAGCTGGACATGGAAACACCTTCCTCAGCAATCCCCCTTTACAGTGAGTACCCAGTGTCCAGCTCTGTGTGCATCCACAATATATCCCTTGCACCAGGGCTTGTGTTGCAGCAGTAAACAGGCACCCCAAGTCACAGCCCAGGATCTCCATCTTGCTAAGTCCTGAACAAACACACATCTAAACATTTCAACCAACACAAGCAAAAATCTACAGTCACTGCTGGTTTTTAATTTCTTTGGTAAGAAATTATTTAACTTGACTACCAATACTACCAGTTTTAAGCATTTCCTTGTTTTGCTTTAAGTGAGTAATATAAGCAAATTAACTTCCCCTCTGGTCTGATCACTACCTCACCCCTGCCTGCAGTGGAGCATAAGCAAGGAAGGGAATTTGGCTCCTTTTGTTTGATATATTTGATCCTGACTGGATGTTCCCAGAAATGGTCTCAAGTGTGCTGCACCCTCCAAATGGACAGACCACAATGAAAGGGCTGTTCTGCACACACTGCTGAATTTTAACTCAGAGCTCTAGGGTAGGAAACAAGAATTACTGTATATGGATATCTCATCCTAACACGTTTGGCCTGATCCTTCCTCAGACCCTGCTCAGGGAAATCCTGGGGAGCTCAGCACAGCAGGACCTTCCCTCCTCCTGCCTTGCTGGCAAGGGGAAGGAGTCACCTTGTGCTGTGACCTCTCTGAAAATACCACAAAATGACAATGCCGATTGTCTCTGCAGCTTTGGAAACATTTCCTACAGCTGAGACCTGGCTGGGCTGTCTGAAAATGCTCTGTGTGTGATGTGGTTCAGCCTGTCCTGTCACTCCTGCCTGTCCAGGCCACACAGTTTGGGTTAAACGCTGCCAGTGCGGGCAGGAAAGATGACAGCCAAGGTGGTGGTGATCTCTGCACCCATGGAAAGGAGCCTGCACACATCCACATGAACTCACATATCCAAACTCCAAACTGAGCCATGGCACAAGGCAGGAGGGATGGAGCCAGCTCCAGTGGGATTTGCAGCCATGGCACAAAGAAGTAGGGATGGGATGGAGCTGACTCCAGCAGCCCAGGGGGAAACAGAGAGGGTCATCCCTCTCTGGCTTACATCCCTCACTTCTTGAGTGCAGACATTAAATATTAAATTGCTGCAGTCTTAGAGCATCTCTATTCCACACAGTGCTCCTACTGCACTGGGTTGGATTCTCAAGGAATACAGCAGCTGCTGAGGCTGAGAAGGACTACATAAGTGACGCTACCAGTGGTGAAAGTAAATATAAACTGAGAGTTGATAGGAACTGAAATAATAACAAAAGGAAAAGAATTTGAAAAACTCAAGAAATACTGTGTTTTTTCAGATTTAATTTGGCACAACTTTATGAGAGTTTACTAGTACATTCTTCTAAATGAAGAATAAGGTGGAATAAGATATTCAATTACATTTTTAATACCTTATCCAGGTGTTTATTTAAGCAATTATGTAACCCTAGTTTATTCAGATTCCTAAATTTCACACTTCTATGGAGAAGAAATTTATGCATCTCACCATGTAGCTGTTTTTACTTCTAGTTTAGCTCACACTGAATTTTATTATAATGGGAATTGAAATGTAATAGAAAAGCTTATTTTATTAGTTAAATGCCGCTATCTTAAAAGTGCCAGACAGAAAATTGAAAAATAATCGGAGTAGACATATCTATTTATGGCGAAAGGATTACCTGCAGTAAGTGATGCTGCATGCCAATTCCTTCAATTTACTCCAACTTGATTTCATCTTTCCAATCTCGGATTCTACTTCTAAAAATAAAGTGATTCTACTTTTTTGCAGCTGCCAGGCAGCTCCGAACGAGCCAGAGGGGAGTGGACCGCTCATGGTTTTGTGCTTCGAACAGGGAGGGGGGCAATGGCCGGGGCACCGCGGAACCCCCGGGCCCACCGGCCGGAGCTCCGCGCCTGGAGCGGCTGCCGGGCGGGGCCGTGCGGGACCCCCGCAGGAATCGCGGTCCTGAGCGGGGACGGCCCTGGCTGAGGGAACCCCGGGCACGGCCCCTGGATGAGGGAACAACGAGCACAGGCTCCGGCTGAGGGAATACCGGGCACAGCCCCTGGATGAGGGAACGCCGGGCACTGCCCCTGGATGAGGGAACAACGGGCACAGCCCCTGGCTGAGGGAATACCGGGCACAGGTTCCAGCTGAGGGAATACCGGGCACAGCCCCTGGCTGAGGGAATACCGGGCACAGGCTCCCCCTCCCGCCGTTCCTGCGCCCGCCGTTGGGGGCGCTGCGGGGCGCCCGGGCCGGGAGCGCTTCCCGGCCGCTGCTGCGCTTCCGGGGCGCGGAGGCGGAACCGCGGCCGGGCCGGGGCCGCTGGAAGCGCGGCGGGGCCGGTACCGCAGAGGCCTCGGGCCGATCCCCGATGGTGTCTGGCGGCTGCCGGCCCCAGGCTCAGGATGGCGGCGGCGGCGGGGGCGGCCGGCCAGGAGAAGCAGCTGGCTCCGACCCTCCTCAGTTTCTTCATCTACAACCCCAAGCTGGGGCCCAAAGAGGGAGAGGTACCGGGGAAATGTCGCGCCCAGGGATGCGGGGAAGGCGCGGCGGTCCCTCCGTGCCCGAGGCCGGACCGCAGCGTGTGCGGGCTCGGCGCTGTCCCTGCGGAGCGGCTCCGCACAAAGGCGGCCGCAGCTGCGGCTTTCCCGGCCCCTCCCTGGCATTTGGGTACCCGCGGGGCCGGGGACGATTGCCACCCCAGTGGGGTCTGTCACCGCTTCAGACCGAAAAGAAACACTAACCGGAGTTGTTGTCAGCAGCAGGGCGTATGCTGTAGAGGGAGAGCTGGACAGTCAGCAACTGTTTTACTTTATGCTTTAACTTTGTCTAAAAATAAGTTTCTCGACGTAGATACATTATGGTAGAAAGATTACTGTTTAGCTTAGTTACAGTCAAGTTACTGTTAGTGTTTATTCGCCATTGTGTCCCTTAGTAAGGAAAGTCAAGGAGCTCTAGTCACTAGCTTTAGGTAACAGCGTATTGTGTAGTTCATGCTCAGCTTTAATAGTTTTTGAGCAGAGCAGTGTACTTACATACTGAGCAGTGGCAGGATGAGGAGGCTGAGCGTGCCCTCAGCTCGCTGCTGGGTGGTTCCAGGCCGGGGGAAGCTGTTGTTCCGCTGTTCGGAGGGACCCTCGGCGAGCTGGGGACTGGGCCGGCACAACCCCCCTGGAGCTCAGCAAGGCCCCGTGTATGGGGTGGGATAATCTGGCTCGCCGTGGTGGGTCGGGGGGACCGGTTGGGAGCAGCTCTGCCAAACAGGACCAGGGAGTCTGTGAGCAACAGGTCCTACGTGAATCAGCAGCGAGCGCTTGTGGCTGTGGGAGGGAGGGTGGCTCAGCACGTCCAGCCAAGCCAATGCTTCCCCTCTGTCCAGCACATGCGAGGTTACTGGTGGGTGCTGTGTTTCTCCAGGGATTCCCAGAGTAGGAAAAGTACTGGCAAACTGAAATATCCTAGTGGAGGAGCTCTGAGTCAGTCAGGATGCAGTCTGTGGCGTACATAACTGCATTTGTGCAACGGGGGCAGAGGGCAGTCTCACCTGCCTGAAGGATGGTGGTAGATGATGGAGTCGGGTTCTTGAAGTGAAAGAATGAGGATGGATGAAGGGAAATTCTAATGAGATAGGAAAAAAAATCTTCACAGTGAAGTGATCTAACATCAGAGCAGGGCTGGAAAGTTATGGAATTCCCATCTCTGGAGATATTAAACACATGACTGGACAAGGCCTGGAGCAATCTGAGCTGCCTTTGAAGCTTGCCATGCTTTGAGCTGGCTTTGAAGCTCGCCTTGCTTTGAACAGGCTGAGAAGTGACTGGGGCCTGTAATTTCAATGGCCTTCAATTTACAAAGTACTTTGACTTATCATGGGATGATTGACTGCTTAAGCGTGCTTAATATGCCTTTTATCCGTTATTACAGAAGCCCTTTTTTGGTACAAAATAAAATTCTGCCTAGGTTATTAAGGGATTAAAAAACAAGCAAACCATGAACTCAATATTCTTTGATTTTGTTAAAATGCATTTGCTTGGATTCTTTTTTTGAATTTTAGGAAGAAAAGAAGATTCTCTTCTATCACCCAAATGAAGTAGAAAAGAATGAAAAAATTAGAAATGTGGGGCTATGTGAAGCTATAGTACAGTTCACGAGGTAGGAAGTCTTGATTGCATGGATGATTGTTTTGGCACAAGCACTGTATTTTAAATATCTCAGTTATGTGTCTTCATGTTGTGAGTGTGTATAAATATCTATATCTACATATATGTTTTCTTTCCAGGACCTTTAGCCCGACAAAACCTGCAAAATCCCTACATACACAGAAGAATAGACAGTTTTTCCATGAACCTGAAGAAAACTTCTGGATGGTCATGGTACTTATGCACGTGATATGCATATTCCTAAAACACCATCCTGCAATGTTCTCAATGCATTCTGCATTGTCTAATACCAGCCTGTTCCACTTCCTAGGTTGTACGGAATCCCATAATAGAAAAACACAAAGATGGAAAGCCTGTCTATGAATATCAGGAAGAAGAATTGCTGGTAATAATGAACTTTCCTTTTTTTTTTAAGTTATGTTGTATATTTAAGAGTACTTCCAGAATATCTTAGTTTAAATCTTCTTGAACTGCTGTGAAATTGATTTTATATATATTTATACCTATCTCCATAAATGGAAAAAGGGCTAAGTACTTTTCAGTAACGTTTAAAGAAGAGCACAAGATAGAGAATTATCCAGAGAACAGTTCAAGATCATTCAATAAGCACTGGTGAAATATACAGCTGTGAGACTTTTAGCTTGGAGTGGGTAAATATTTCTTAGGATCTGTTTGTTTAATTAAGTTCTTAAATCTGTGTATTTTTATTAGGTGCCAGCATACATGTTACTACTTTCTTAAGGCTGCTAGTAATACTTACTAATAATCTGAAAAACCAGAAAAGCTCATAAGTATGATGGGATTTCTTGTCCAAGTTGCAGAATCATTAGGTCTGTTCAGTTGTATACTGGAAGGGTATTTGGCAGGGTGGGATAGTAATTAAAAAGCTGGTTGGTTATCCTGCCCCTGTTCATTACAGTGTGCATTACTTTTGTTCCTCTCTTTGTCCTAAGAAAAGGATTGGAGTCGTAGGGACTATTTTGCCAGATAAAATAGTCCTTTTTAAATCTGGGTTAAGATCTCAGCCCCATAAAACCTGCTGTAGTGTCCCACATTCTTCAGCCTTTGATTTGGACGATGAGAGAGCAGTCAGAAATAGATTTATTTTCACTGACCACTGGCCTCAGGAAAGGGCACTGTTTGTAACTGGAATCCTTGGCATGAGTTCTTATGGTGCTTTTGGTACTAAATGTGAGGGGGGAAGGGATTCCCTTTATTGAAATTATACTTTATAAGTACAGAGACATTTCTAGATGCTGACTGAAAATGCCATTTAACTGTTCAGAGATTGATTTCTCTGATTTGTGTCTTTGCTGGCTTTTTGAAAACACATGTTATGTGTAACAGCCAAAATACTTGTAATTCTGCCTCTGCTCCTACTGATGTGCTGCTCTCTTTCCTGCAGGACAAGGTTTATAGTTCAGTCCTCCAGCAGTGCTACAGCATGTACAAGGTAGGGTTAACACTGGAGGCTCAAGGCCTTTTACAAAACAAGGGCATGAGATACTGCAGTGACACATAAATACTTGCCTCTGGTCTGGACTCTGCAAATCTAAATGTTTTTTCAATAAAGAAGGGATACATTTGGATTGATGTGAAGTGTGCTGAGGAATGGGAGATGCATTGTAATCTATTTTCATAGCCAAGTTACAAAAAATTACTGTAAATGATTATTCAACTAACTGATTTTTTTCCCTTTAAACTGTTAGCTTTTCAATGGCACATTCCTGAAAGCCATGGAAGATGGGGGTGTGAAAGTGCTAAAGGAGAGACTAGAGAAATTCTTCCATCGGGTAAGACCTTCTTTTTCAGGCACATACAGTGAGATTCTGCACTGGAAATACAATGAAAAAAAAAGAAAAAAGTGGCAGCAATGTGACTATAAAACACAGGCAATGGAAAAGATATAGAGTCAACACAAAGTATGTAGTTACTCATTTTGTCAAATACTTCCTGCTTTTTGTGACAGAGTAGGTTCTTTAAGTGGAGTTGAACCACAAGCGTGGTTATGGCTTGATGGAACAACTGACTGTTGGATCTTTTTTCTGATGGAATTGTGTTCCTTCTTTCAAAGTTCTGCTTTAATGTTTGAATTGGTTACTGTGATAACAGTTTGTACAGACCTATTTGAGTGACTGTTGAAGATTCATTGAGGTTAGAAGGAATTTGGGGGGGTCATCCAGTTCAGCCTGCTATTCAAAGCAGGGTAACACTGAATTTAAACCCTCCTGCCCAGATCTTTGGGTGGTTGACACTTGAAAACATCCAGGGTTGGAGATTCACAAACTACATGCATGAGCTTAAAGTCATTCAGTACTGTGAAATAGTGAATAGATTAATTTTTTGTCTTCTTCCCCATGTGGAATTAGTAGCCAATCCTGAGAAGGCTTCAGGAAATATTGCATGCATTATAAGTAGTCTTCAGAATGTCATTTCCTTCATAGCTGATGTTTTAGTGAAAGGATGGAAAGCAAAACCTATTTTTCACATAAAGTAACTGACTCGGTGGTATCATCTGGCAGAATTTTGAGTTCCTAGATGAGAAGTTTCATCACACTTGAAAAGTGCCTACGTGCCCCCATTTTTCTTGTTTGCAAGCAAGGAAACAGGACTGCTGTCAGCAGTTTGTGCTTAGGTGGTTTTGAGATCTCTGATAATGATGGAGTGTAGACATTGCCTAATGGTGTTTAAAATTTTGTTCTTTTAACAGATTTTTAGAATGGCACAGTGTTGTGACAGTGCAAACAAAAGTACAGGCTTTGCTTGTGGATTTGGGGAGGGTCTTGTTTGTTTTTGTTGGTGTTTTTTGTGGTGGACTCCAGAATAAACACCATTGGTACAAGGAGTACCATGATGAGCTGCTGTGTGCTACTGTCCACACTAAATTAAAGTATACCTTTGCAAAAAAAAAAGTAATAAATTTTTATTGCTAAAACAGAGAGACTTACAAGCTGTGACAGAGATCTGTCACCCTGTTGGTCTGTATTACTTGAGGGCACTCGGTAATGTGAAGTGACTGTAGAGGGAGCTGTTGGATAAAGCATCTTCCACAGACCACTTGACAGTGCATTTGAAATCTCTTGCTAAAGTTACAGTCCATCAATTAAGTGAATAATGGAAATTATTTATTCCATTATACACTGAAGGCATCTGTTCGTATTTCTGCAGCTGAATCTGAAATTAAATATCAGCAAGATAGGCTTTGTTTGCTTATACTCTCAGAAGATCTTGGACTTTCCTTAAAAGCTGTTTTCATAATAATTAAATAAAAGGAAAATGACACCAGGAATCACATGCATGCTCTCACACATGGAATCACAGAATGGATTGGCTTGGAAGGTACCCTTAAAGGTCATCTAGGCCAAGCCCCTGCTATGAGCAGAAACATCTTCCACTAGGATCAGATTACTCAGAGCTTTGTCCAGCCTGCCCGAGAATGTTTCCAGAGATGGGGCATTCACCACCCCTCTGGCATGCTCTAGCAGTGTGTGAGCACCCTCCTTGTAAAAAAGTACTTTCTCATATCTAACCTAAATTCAGCCTCCTTCAATCTGAAACTCTATCACTGCAAACCTTTGTAAAACATCTGTTGTCACATGAAGGAGTATATCAGACAAGCAGCGCTGGGAGGACTTTTTTCCTTTGATTTTTAGTCCAGACTGTTAGGATTAGACTCAAATTTGTCATTTAAATCTATACCTTGGCTGTTTTCTGAATTCTAAAAGCCTACTGTCGTTGTTCTCTCAGTACTTGCAGACACTGCACTTACAGTCTTGTGATCTGCTGGATGTGTTTTGTGGAATCAGCTTCTTTCCACTGGATAAAATGACTTACTTGAAAATTCAGTCATTTATTAATAGGATGGAAGAAAGCCTGAACATAGTCAAGTACACTGCATTTCTCTACAATGACCAGCTTATCTGGTAGGTACTTCAGTAATTCTTTTGTGTGTCTTCAATTTCTAATCCTGTGAGTAAGTGTCATAATAGAGAAGCTTTTAAATTAGTGACAGAGTTGGATGAAAATGAGAAAATACAAGTCAGGCTACCATTCAGTAAGAAGAGCCTTGGTCTGAGCTAGTTAGAGGAAAATGTGTGATCTAAACTGCAGCACAAACATAATTTGTTTATTTTTCCCCACAATGTTCTAGGAGTGGACTGGAGCAAGATGACATGAGAATTTTGTACAAATATCTCACAACATCTCTGTTTCCAAGGCACATGGAGCCTGAGGTAGGTGGGTTGGGAGTTTTGAGGGGGAAGGTGGTTGGTTGTGTTTGGTTTTGTCTTCGTATTTATCTGGTACTAAAGGCTAAAGTATCAAAGAGAAATCTTTCTTCTCTCTGCCTCTGAGCTGGTTTTTCCTGTATGTTCTTTTTCCCCTCAGTTAGCAGGAAGAGATTCTCCAATTCGTGCTGAAATGCCAGGCAATCTCCAACACTATGGAAGGTAGGTCTTGTTCTACTGTCACCATCTACTGCTTCCTCCCCCCAGGGCAAAACATTTGGGAGGAGTGTGTGTATTTTGAGTACATATTCCACACACGGTTCATTCCAGAGGGTCGCACAATAGTTGGTGCAATGTAAAACTTGACCCTTGGAAAAAAGAGAAAATGCTTCATTAACAGTACTGCATATATATTTGTCTTCCCAGTTGTTCTTAATGCACTGAATGACAAATCAGGGAATTGTTCCAATCATTTCTTTTCAGTCAAGCACTCCAGACAGATTTAATCTAGGATTTATCTATTTGTTCTTCCTCTGTACTCGTCATGTCAGTGAGGAATTCTGTACTTAAGCAAGCGGGCAACATTATTTGGCTTAATTGTGGGTTTGGACATCCTTAATCACAAGAACTTCTAATTGCAAGTTTGGAGAACATCTGTTAAATTCAAGAAACTGAAATACAAGAGTCCATCTGACCTGTTGAATTATTTTCTAGGTTTCTTACTGGGCCTTTAAATCTTAATGATCCAGAGACAAAATGCCGTTTCCCCAAAATATTTGTTAACACTGATGACACTTACGAAGAGCTTCACTTAATTGTTTATAAGGTATTACAGTTTCCTCTGCAATTACTCCACAGAATTAGGAATCTCTATGCAAAGAAGGTGACATTGAAGTGCTTAGGAATTCTATAGAAAGGTGCATGAATAAGGCCAGGTTAAAGCAAAGAGACAGAAAACTGGCATTTCTAGTAACAAGATTTAAAGCCTGAATTCTCTTTTTCCCTCTCCTGTACCCTGTCCAAAACAAATAATTGTTTTATTAAAACAAAATGCCAGCCTTCTGTTGCTCTAAGTGATTTCATCCCTGGCTTTATATGGGATTAATCAATAAAACAAAAAATACTTTGTTCATACATTAAATGGGCGTTTCTTGCAGATATCTTTGCAAAGTGCATTTTTACCAAGTTTTATCTTTCCCCTACAACTTAAACTGTTAACTGGGCTGAATTTTAAAATCATAGCTAACCTGTGTTGTGTAGGACTGCAGAATGGTTATCCTATTGAAGTGCTACTTCTAAAAAAGATCTCTTTTAAATCTCTTCTCACCTGTGTGTGGCCTCACTGAAGCACTGTCATTTATTTGAGTTAGTTAAAGTAATCTGTTGTAAATATTTTTTTTTGCTTTTGTTTTGTTCCAGGCCATGAGTGCAGCTGTCTGCTTTATGATTGATGGTAAGTACCTATTAGCATCAATTATTGGCAAGACTTTTATATGTAAAATACTTTGATATGCAGCTTGTTTACTCTCGAAAAATACTCATGTTAATTTATTTGAGTCTCTTTTTCATGAGTGCTTTTATCAGTCTTTTATCTTTGTTCCAGTGGTACAAGTAACTCATTTTGCACAATGAAATTACTAAATACTGCTTCAGTTAACCACATTCCAATCACCCCTGAGATTTTAATTATGGGAGAGATTTGTCCTTGGACTCTTGCTGATGTTTAAAGAAAACAACTACAGAAACTTTACCTTCAGCTGTGGGAAGAGAATCTCACATCTCGCTTTTCTCTGCCTGACACAGCTTCAATTCCACCCACACTGGAGTTTTGCAGAAAACTGGACAGCATTGTTGGGCCTCAGCTCACGGTGTTGGCATCAGACATATGTGAACAATACAACATCAACAAGAGAATATCAGGGTTTGTACCACACTTCTTTTCCTGCTGCATTCCCTCATTAGTTAGTGAAAAGTTAGGTTAAATGAACTGCTTAAATAATGGTAACATGAGCCCAAATTTTGAAAGCATTAATGGTGTATACTTAAAACAATGCTTGTCTACTTTTCTGCATCTGAAGTGTTTATAAAGTGCATGTTATTGCATATTTGGGTCTCCCTGAATAACAATAGATGTTACTAATTTAGGAACAGATGTTTATTGTCTGGCTGAAATGGGGGAGTTATTTGGATACAGCAGAAGCTTTACAGTTGAGGACTTTCCAGAATTACTGCTTCTTGAAGTGTTGCTATGTATACTATGTATAGTAGGTGAAGGAAAAAAGGTCTTTTATTTTTCTATTTTGCAGGACTAAGGTAGTTACTTGAGGGGGCAAAAAACAGTCAAAAGAAAAAGGATGCTAATGCTTTGGAAAATACATTTCACTTAGAAATACAGCTTACTTGCAATCAAATTGCATTTATTTTTTGATATATTTATTAGTTGAGGAAGCAAGAACAGTCTCCCATATGGCAACATAAAAGGAATTCAACCAAAGATAGGTGTGTGAGTGAATTCAGTCAGTGGTACCATCCCAAATCAGCAAAATCACACAGGATAGAATAAGATGTGCTTGAAATTGTGCCAATCTACTAAATCATTAAACTTGGGGTTTTTAAATGTCATCTGGGACTGGCTTTGGCAGCTTTAACTCTTTAAAAGTTTAATGTCATGGTGTCCTGAAAACATGATACAGTTCCTTGACACTAATGCATGTGGGTGACAGAGAGCAGGGGTATCTGGTTGTTGGCTAAGGCGAGTGGTGTCATCACAGTATCTCCTGGTTCTAAATAATGCATTGCAAAGTACCAGTTGCTGCAGCCAGTTTTTGGTCAGTCTGAATTTGTCCTGACTTCTACAAAAAAATACAGCTCTAAGTTTTTATATTAGCTTCATAAAAGAGGAAATGGAGGAAGACTGCCAAGGCAGGAGTTTGAAAATAGTCTCTTGCTTGGCCCACACAAATGATGGGGAAGAAATCTAATTGCCTGGATCAAGGATGAGTTTGTTCTCTTGGTTGTAACAAATAACAAAGACATGAATAGAAGATGACTTATTGCTCAAATTAAAGACCCAGGATCCATTCAAATAAGTTTGGACTGGCAGAGGGGAGAGCAGCAGGAACAAAATAGGACCAGAAAAAAACCAGCTCATTAGAAAAATGCAAATTAATTACTACTGTGAAGTGGGACAAGGCCTTCAGACTCCCCTGTGTGTGTTTACTGGCAGCCTGAGTGGCAGAAGGGGAAACACTGGCTGGTTCTGCAGGCTCACTTGTCTTTTGGTTTTTTTTAGTGTGTTAAAGTGAATTTCAATCCCACAAGTCTCTTCAATGTGAAGATAAGTCCAGGCTATCTAAGTTAACTTTGCACTGGCTGACTACCCAATCTCTGGGAAACCTGTTCTTATAAAGCATGTTGGTATTACAAAGCACTTTTTTTTTTTTAAATCTTCCTAGGGCTGAGAAGGAGCCTCAGTTTAAGTTTATCTATTTCAATCACATGAACCTAGCAGAGAAAAGTACCATTCACATGAGGAAAACACCCAGTGTATCACTTGCATCTGTTCACCCTGACCTCATGAAGATTCTCGGTGACATCAACAGTGACTTCTCCAGGTAATGCTAAACTCTTAAATAGTCTGTAACTCCTACTGTCAAGCAGACTTTTTTATTTTTGCAAAGGAGTGGCCCTTTCCAGTCTTTTTGTTGATGGCTGGCTGTTCATGTTTGGTATTTTGTGTTGGTCTAGAAGTAGTCCATCTTAAAAAAAAACTTCTAGTGTCTTTTTAAACAAAAAATTAAAAGAGGGCCAAGGCCTCTATCAAAGAAAATCTCTCATCTATTGGAGGCTTCAGAATAGTCATAATAAATGGGATGGGAAGCACAAAATTCTGGGGAAAGTAGTGTAAAGGACAGGTCCACCTCCTTCTGCCTGTGCCATACCTGCCCCAACACAGCTGGTGGCTTCTAGGGCTGAGACCACGGATGGAAAGCAAACCTTGCAGTTACTGCAGTCCTGCTGAGGGAGAAGCTAAGTGGCTTCTTATCAATGGGTACCATGCTACAAGGTGGGAGAGATCTCTGTCACAACAAACATTAAGACAGAACAATGACAATGCTGAATGATTGCGATGCCCCTAACTCTAATTAGCAACAAGCTATTTCTGACTCTGCTTAAGGACAAGGTTTCCAATTTTCTATCAATGAAAAAAGTGTTTTTCATCATATTATGGAAGTACTGGGTTAGTGACAGCTTTACAGAATATATCCAGTTGCTGAGCATAGTTTAGGTCTAGGTTTAACAGTTCTGTGAAAGTATCACCAACCCATCTCCAGCTTTCAGTATTTGGTCACTGTAGCAAATCCTCATTCTGTGAAATGTGTCCTTACCAGAATGGAGGAGAGGTGTTTTCTTCAGAGCACTGCAGTGTTTGGCTAATGAAAAAATTACTGATTGACACACTTGGGCATGTTCTAAGCAGCCATTTATGAAGCCTTCGACCTGGACTGAATGATGGCCAAGTTAGGACTGGTGTTTTCTTTGGTGCTGCACAACAACAATTTCTGACATTGAGTTGTCCTAATGATTACAGATAAAGTCGTTGAAGATTAACTTGCTGCCACCTTCTTTACTTTTTAAAACTTCTTTCAGAGTTGATGAAGACGAGGAAATTATTGTGAAAGCAATGAGTGATTACTGGGTAGTTGGGAAAAAGTCTGACCAGAGAGAACTGTATGTTATTTTGAATCAAAAAAATGTAAATCTGATTGAAGTTAATGGTAAGCATTGTTTCTTATTACCTTTTAATACAGTTACTCCTAAAATATGTCCCTAGAGAAGTAATAAAACCCATCTCATGAGAAATCTAGAGAGGGACTGATCTTTGATAGAGCAGGTGAGTTTGCCTGAGGTTTTAGTCTGCCTACTACTAGCTGTGAAAGGGCAGCATAAATATTCAGCAGGCATTTTTAATTATTAATCAGTCATTCCTCCTCCTTCAAATAATAGAGGAGAGCACTGTGAGCTTAGTTTAGGAGTAATTTTAAAAGTGTATTACAGATGAGAGATGAATACATTTATATCTGAGTTTTCATTTGTCAGTGATCCAGGGTTAGTTACTTACACATTGTGGCTGTCCTGTCAGTCCCTCATCCATTGCTGTCTCGTTTCTAATGTGGTTTTGAGAATGAGTTACTATGACTAAGAGTGAGAATTAACATTAAGATGCAATAAGCTTTTACATTGCTATTTCTCTAAAAATCTGTTTGAATCTTGCAGCAATTCTAGGGCTCCCCATTTTAACAGGAGCCAATGTGCTCACTTACACAATGGGAAAGAATTAATACTTTGCCAGGACCAAAGCCTAGCAACTTACATTTTAACAAGAGGAATGAGTTGTGTAACTTGGCAATCTATCTGTAACTGTCTTTCAGCATCAAACCTACCATACAGAAACAGAAAATGAATGTTTCTATGCCTGATAAACTTAGGAAGTGTAGTCTACCAAATAACACAAAGCCAAAGTTTTTCAGACTTGATTTACTGTAACAGAATATCCTAATTTTTCTCTGAAAAAGAGGTTATAATATATTTCCCTTAACTATATGTTAAGCCAAGTCTGCTGCTGTTGAGGTGTTTGATGAGAGGCCCATCATTTCAGCCACTTAGACACAACTCACCTTTCAGACAGTGGGAGACATCAGACTTGACACTCTCCTACTGAAGACAGAGTAATATTAAGTGTATTTCTACATTAGAAACTCTTCAGGGTTCTTCTGATTGAATTTAATTATATTCTCCATGACAATCCCCAGGGTTTCTCTTGTATTTTCTCTGTAAAATACAGTACTGATGTAGCTTGCTTTTTTTTTTTTTAACAGAAGAAGTGAAGAAACTTTGTGCAACACAGTTTAATAATATTTTCTTCTTGGATTGATCTGCAAAGGGCTGATTTATTGAAGATATCAATGTCAGGCACTTGTTCAACATAAGAAGTTATTAGTCATATTATTGACTGGAATAATGACAATAGTAAAGCAATACTTGCTTTGTAAGAATCAAAATTTCTACTAAAACCTGTAAACTCTGACCATAAAATTTTTAAATTTTAAAAATGTTTATGTGCAAACTAATTAAAAGCCAGTCTGAATTCACCTGTACCATTCCATTCTGATATGTTATGTGAATATTTTGCTGAAAAATAAAACTAATAATTGTTACACTTTAGGAGCATCTGTGTTCATTTGCATCATGTAAATTTCTGCTTGTTTACCCAAAGCCCAGTAGAAGACTGTTCCCTCTGAAATCAGCAATTCTTGTGTGTACAGTTGACCATGCCTACAGCTTCCTACAAGAATGGGTCTTCTGGGTTTGTTTTGGTTTGGGGTTTCTTTTTTTTCCCTTATTTTAAGAGTACTTGGTTGAAGCTTCAGCAGTTGCCAGCAGAGGAATTTTTTTTTTTTTCGTCAGCAGGTGCCTTGCTACTTGTGGGTGCTGCCTTCTCTGTCTCTTCATTCTCAGGCTCTGTGCTGACTTCTGGGCCTCTTTTCTTTGGTGAGGGTTCTCTCCTGGGGGCCTCTTTCTTCAGCTAGAGACCTCTCCAAGAGAGGACTCTCTCCAGGATGCATCTTTCTTTGACAAGGCTCCTCTCCTGGGCTTGACACTCCTTTCTTAACACTGCACTCTACAAGGCAAGTGCTGTTTGTGCTTCAGCTGCTTCTTGCCTTTTTGCCTTCTCTTGTACTTCTATTTCAGCAATAAGTCTGCATGAACAAAATTTGAATTTAAGGTACTGTAAGAGGAGGGAGACAGATTTCTACTGGCTAAGCAGCTCCAGCTCTAGTCATAGTATAAGTAGTATAAACTGCCACAGCATAGAGAAGCAGAAAGTCTCTAATTACCCCCTCAAGTCCAAATATGTCTAAACTGCCTTTACACAGAGCAGGACCCAAGTGCCAGGAAATACTAGAGCTAAGAGTTTGCAACCTGAAAGTAGCCTTTGTTACTCCAGCCAGTAACAGAAAGCACATGAGTTCCATTCTGTAGGTTACTAATGAAACCTGTGTGAGTTTGTTTTCCAGGTACAGTATGCTGTACTACTTTCTTAAACACACTTCTTGTTTTCAATGATTTTGTTAGCAGAAGATAAGAGTACTGCCAGACAAGATTCAACACTCACCTTTTCAGCTCCTCAGCCTGGGTCTTTCTCAGCCCAGCTAATTCAGCATCCTGCTTTTTCATTTCTTTTCTTTTATCCCTCAGCACTATTTCATGCTCAAAAGCAGGGAAGAACTTTGTTGTGAAAAAGGTTTCCACTTTACATATCCAGAAACTAAATAGCTCCTTTTGTTCATCTTCTTGTGCTTCTTCTGCAACATGTAAATTAAACATATTTATTTAGCAGGGCACTTCTATTTCAAATGTGATTTGGACTACAATATTTCAGCTCTGATACTCTGCAAAGGGAAAGTTCGGCTTCTGCATGGTACAGAAGAAGAAAGGTGTGAAATACTTTGAACTGAAAGGGGACGGCCCTTTTGTGAAGCTTCAGGGACTTGGCCCTGGGAATGGCACAAAAAGACAACGAACTCCTCCCTTTAATCCTGTGGTAAGAGTCTTCTGCAGTAACCTGATGACAGTTCAGTATCTGTGACTCCTGGGCACGGGGGAAGGGCGGGACAAACATTACCACCTGAAAGGACACGGGTGCGTGCCAGTGTCCCTTGTCATGTCAGGGAACAGGCCAGGCCCAGGTGATGGAACAAACAGTTTTTCAGACGTGTAACTTTTCAGCCATCAGATCTCAGCAAAAGACCTGATGACTGCACAAAGATCCTTGTCAACATCTCTCCTCGGATTTAAGTTCTGTAGCAGCAGAAAACATTTAACAAACTAAAAAGCAACCCAGATGAGATCTGCTAATCAGCTGGAAGGAAGATGGTACAAAAAACTACAATCCTCAATGTACCAAAGGGCTCTTACTGAGATCTCTTTTGCCTGAATGTTGGCCTGTCCCAACATAAGGCATCTTATCCCAGCTAGTGGTGGCATACCACTAATAATAATTCTTATTTTAAGTAGAAAAAGCAGGACATGGCAGTAATACATTTTATTTGTCCAAGACACTCCACGGACAGGCTTGCAGCTTGAGCTTCTCATAGAGTAAATACAAATTACAGGTTACACATATCCTACAAATAAAATGTAGCATTTTAAAACTGGGGAAAGTATGTAAGCTGGTACTTAAATGTCTCATTTAATCACAAAGTTTTACTTTCTTTTAAAAAATATTTTAAGTTTTTTAAAAAATTTCCTCCAGAATTAATGCTCATTTACTGCCCTCTTGTGACAAGCTGAAATCTGCCTATACAATTAAAACTTCACAATTTAAGAGCTACAAGAGATTTGTGTGCGTGTGTTAAGTCCTAAAAGCGTGGGACAGTTTTACCTGTCAATTCGTTTTCTGGACAGGAATCTTGTTCTTCTTTTACATCCTCGTTGGGCAATGACACATCATCTTTGCTTTCTCCAGGAGTTACAGAAAATGAGAGAAGAGTTTCTGATATTGCAAAGAAAGAAAATTAAATCACTCAGCCTTTAATCCTTTGCATGAAATTCCAAGTTTGATCTTCAGCACAAACTAACACAGATTGTCATCTGACTTGAAAGCCAGACTGATGGTTATAATACTTCTGAAATGATGAAAAGTTTGTTTCTAATGAAGGCACAATGCAGAGTTCAAGCTCCTGTTTGCATGCCCACATAACTGGGACAGAACAGGAAGAATTAAGGTTTAAAAAGCCTTTAAAGTTACTTTTATGGAAAAAGTGATAGCTTCTCATTAAAAAGCACAGAAAATTGAGAGATTCCAACTTGCCCAGCTATCTGTGTACAGCAGGTATGGAAAGCTAAACTTTGTCATAATCGCCAAACAGAAAGGAGCTGCAATACGTCACCTGTTTCCACAATCGGCTCCTGATTAATTGTTTTGAAAGCTGCAAAGAAAGTGACTCTCCTCTAGCCACTTGACAGTTTTATAGCCACTTTTTACAGTACTCACCCAGTAGAGAAGGGTGATGAGCAGGCTCTGTGTCGTCATGAGGTCTTGGTGGCTGGCAAGAAGTTTTAAATTCAGTTACTAAATGTCTGGGCTTGTGTTCAAATCACAAAGTGAAATCCCAAGTCCCTTTGAGTCATGCAAATTCCCATCTCCAAAGCATTCTGCCAGCCAAATGCATCCTACAATCATGCCTATCTCAAAATATTTAAATTGCAGGAGTGTTTCATCTTTTCAAATATTGCCAGGTAACACTTTGCCTTCAATACCAGCCAGCCCAGTAGGATTATCCTATTTCAGAGCTACAGCACTACAGAAAAATGAAAGCTCCTGTTCTTTGACCTTTTCCTCTGTTCTTACATGTTGCTCTACATAGTTGTTTATCTATTGTTCATCTGCTCCTGAGTGTACAGCTCAGCTGCCTTGGAAATATCATAATTTATGCCTGTATCAATGATACTTCTGCTGTAGGTGCACTAATGAAATGTAAGACAAGAAAAAATTTACCCTCAGTATCTTTAAATTAAGATTTTATTTTTCTTTTTTTTTTTTTTTTTTCTATTTTAACTGGACTACTTCACTGTGCAACTGTGTAACTGCTAGCAGTGATGCAAGGGAGTGGGTGCATAGGGTAGGAACAAGTGGCCAAAAAATGGGAAGTGGTGGTGTACAGTGGCACTATTGGCTCACAGAGGCTGTGAAATTATGTTTGTGAATACTTTTTGTATTAATAAAAATACTTTCATCTTGTGCATAATTCCAAATAATAATTCTAATTCATGTCTTCAACTATTTTGTATATACAAATTGCACCAGTTTCACAGGCAGCATTTCACAACCTACAAAATCCTTATTCAGAAATTTAGCAAAAAGAATAAGAGGACAGCTCAACTGCTGGCAAACAGCAGGGCCTGCTACATATAACAGCTGCAATGCCATTTTTACAGGCCAATTTTAGACATTCAGCTTAATGCAGAAGAGATATATCTTTCACCAGCCAACCAATCTGTCAGTTCCCCTTCAGAAGTACTCTATGTGTTTTTACAGTTATCTAGGAAAACGTGCAAATATGTTAAAACTGTCTACGCTGATGTTACAATTTAAGGTACCAACAAATAGAAAAAGTAGAAGGACCCAATCAAGTATTTGTTTATGCAAAAAGAGGAAATTGATTTCCATGTCCAGGAAACAGAACATTTTCAGGGCTTGACTTTGCTAAGTGGACACATAAAAACATTAAACAGGTCTGCATCATCTTTACCTGGGGCAGAGAATGTTCTGTGAAAGACACAGCTGAGGTTTCCTCAGAGAACCTGATTTCAAAGCTGCTTCTTTTCTGATTATCTTGAGCTTCTTTCTTCAGGATCATATCCTTCGTAACATACACCAGTGCACATTCAAGAAGAGCTTCAAAAAATTCCAAAAAAACCATCTAGAGTAAAACAAATGTAGTGGTAAATTAGTTTATTTTTACAAAATCTCTTCATTAACAGGCCTATGTACCTGAGCAAGCAAAGAACTCAGAAGGGGTAGTGAAGTTCCTCTGGCCTCATTTATCTAGTCAAACATCCCTTCTTCTGAAGAAAAACTGAAAACAGCCAAAGCTCAAAAAATTCAGGAGAGGATATGATGTGTTACACTTTATACAAATCATATTAAGCTAAAACACTGCACTGATTTTTGTTTTATCTGGAGCTATGAGAAATTTCTCTAACAAGTAACTTGCGACTACAGCTATCACCTCAAATATATTTTAATTGATTGGGATGCTGCTAGAAACTCCAAGATTTGGTTTATAATGGATTCCTTAGTAAGACTTCCACTGTGTGTTCAATTTATCATATCCTGTTTAAAACAAATTCAGTCATGTCATTTACAAGACACTGCTGCTAAGAGTTAATTCTTTAAGGGTGAAAATCCTCTATACTAGGCCAGTTCTCAGGTAGCACAAGAGTCTTCTACAGTCACTACTCGACCTCACTGAGGTGGCAGCACCTCACATGTCACTAACCAGGTTTCTTGGATCACCAGATTTTCAGGATCAATGGGTTCACATCTTAATTACTGATCCCCCTTAACAGCCTGAGAAGCTGGAAGTGCAGTGATTAATCTCTCTGTAATCACTGCATATCCATTTTGTCAGGCAGCTCCCAGGGACAGAACCATCACTAGCATCACTCCACTGGAAATGGGATTTCCCTGCATGGATTACAGCATTCCTAAGGACCTTTCTGAATGGTCATGTATGCTGAGGCTGTGCTAAGATCAGATAATTAAGAAAAACACAGAATTACATGAGCTAAACTAGAAGATATAAATAGAACAAAAGAAGACAAGAACAGAGGCTCAAGTTTGGACTCATTTTTTAAAAATAAATTAACTCCTTTTCCTCCTGTTCCAGCAGGTAGGACAACATTTGCAGCAGTTTTTAAAAGCAATTTTAACTGTTCCTGTAGTAATGGACTATGGGTTTTTTCCATACCCACCTCCAGCTCCAAGTTGTCACCATAGATGTCAGGTAGAGAGGCACCAATTTTGACAAATATTCCCAGAACTCTTGCAGCAGTTAATTGTTCACTGAGAAGTTTAAAATCCTGGGTAAGAATAAATGTTACATGTTAACTGCACTTAAGGCATTCCCCACATGGACCTACTCTACCTCTCTCTCAAGCCTTTGCCAAAATTTCTAGTGGTTTCAAATGGTACTTCCACATATGTAATTAACAGCCAAGTGAAATTCTAGTCCTATTGAAGCCAATGGGAATCTTCCCTAGACTGCAAAAGCAGTGTTACAAAAGAACTTGTGAAAGCTTAGAAACAAAAATATAAAAAATTACAATTTTGCCATCTGATTTTTTCTTCATGAAAAATTTACTCAGATATATAAAGTGAAGTACCCAAACCCCAGGTATATCAGTGAGAATTATCTTCTACCTTCCTAGTAATCTTGATCTGTCCTCAAATTACTGAATTTTAGTAAAGAATCTCATGCTCTTCTTGTAGTAAATACATTTTCGAAATGGTTTATGATGTTATTTCAATAGCTGTCAGTCTTTGAGTTCTAATAATAGGACATGTTCATATATACATTTTATAGATAGGGCAGAGGGAGACACAGTGGGGACAACAAATATATTTACATTCCCTTAAACCCATTTGTCTAGGATTTGACAAAAGTAAAAAATTAGAATTCAAATCCTGAAAAAGTGCATAAATAACAGGAGATAACAGCAGAACAACTGTTCCTTTACTGCTCCTTGGACAGTTTGCACAAATAACCTCTCTCCTACCTTTTCAACTGTGCAGAAGCCACAGGGACTATTTTAAAAGGCTCATATAAACTGAACAAAGAAAGCACATTTAATCACACAAAACAAAACAAAATTAGATTATTACATCCAACATCCAGAGGAATTGCCTCAGCTTCATCGTGGGTTCAAATGGAGGTCTGGGACATGGTCTACAAAAATCTCCGTGTATTTCCCAGCATTTTTCAATGTAGCTCCTGACAAAAGATGTGAATTCTTCACCAGAATACAAGATACCTTTCAAAATGAATTGGGAAAAAATAACAGTTACAATAAAACTGCAATGCATGTGATGCTAATTGATGAATTCTACACATAAGAAATAGCATTGCTTACCTTGGACACAACAGGCAAAGGGCAGAACATTCCTGGACATAATTTCTAAGAAACACCTCTGCAGATGAGGAACTTTGTCTCTACAGTTGAAACAAAAATACTCTTGTCTGGGAAGATTCAAACTGATTACACTGAAATTAATTTCACGAGAAGAGGAAACTTACTTGAACTCTTCATGATAGATATGAAATGCCAGGTGAACGAGGTTGGATACAAATGTTCTGAATAGCAATATCTCCAGTGGATGATGTATATCCTTAAGTGGTTTATCACCTAAAAAATTTTTAAAACCCCAAATTTCTACTATTCTCATGTACATTAAAATACTTATAGGCATATTGATTTGTCAGCCTTTCTTATCCTCTGCATCTATCACAGTGTAACAACACTCCTGGAACACTCAGACCAGACAATGCAGCACTCCCAAACAAAGGTGAAGGGAGAACTGTTCACCTCTAGCTGGATCTTGAAAAATTCTCTTTCTAGAAATGCATCCACTCAGCATATATAGAAATAAAAGGGAATTCAAAGTGGGAGTTAAACCCTTCACATACTAAGGACTCTGCAGGTCTAAAGGGAATTGATTGATTAACTGGCTCTATGGAAGAAAAAGATACTACACGCAAACCGAAGTTAAGAACACTGAAAAAAACCCAAAACCTTGTTTCTCCTACTTCTCATTCAAAACTCTCTCTTAAACAGTAATGGCAAGATCTTACTTCACAGGGGTGAATACATATTTTGAACAGATGGCTCCTGAGTGCAATTTTTTATGTTGTACTTTAATTTCGTATTTTCTCACCTAAGGACCAGAAGTGCCCAGAGAAGTGCAAATTGATCCACTGAGATCTCACAGGCACAGAGGTACTGACTCAGGAGCACTTAACTCCCAGAGCTGAGCTGCCAGGAGAACTTGCTACTCTAACTCTCCACAGCTTACTATTAAAATTCCTCCATTCTAGACCCTGCTCACGAGGAATACAAACCTCTCAGCAGCCGATCCATTTCAGCAAGAGTTTTGGAGAGATGAAATTCGCAGTCCTTCAGAAACCTCCAAAACTGCAGTTTAGTCATGACATACGTGCCATCAGGAGAAGGACTGCAGCCTAATCTACTGTAGAAGTAGTAGATTTCTCTCAGTTCTGAAATATACCTCAACAGAGCCAACTGTACCTAAATAAAGAAGGAGGTGTTTTCAGCATCATCTCAAAGCAAGAAGAGATCAGTTTGTATTGATCCTGTAACTGGGCAGATAATTATTTGACCTTGCAACTTAGAAGAGCATATCCCTGGCTAAGTGTTCACAAAAGCATTACTCAAAAGTAGTTTTAATATGTGGGTTTTGGTGACTGATAAAAATAAATCATCCTCTGTCAGCAGACAAACCTCAGAGCAGCTAAAGCTGGATGCTCAATGCCCTTCCAGATATGTTAACCTATTTTTAATTGGTCTTTTTTAGTGGAAGCTCAGAAGAGCTTCCACGGCCTATTAATTCTTTTTGCTTTTCTGTTTTCATGGCCTTCAAATTTTCAAATAATTATTTAATGGAAAGAGTTACTCTAACACAAATAAATCAGAAATAAAATAGTATGAAATACAATACAGGGGAAAACTGAAAGTATCAAACAGTAGACTCTTACTTGTTTTACTTCTTCCTCTCTGTCTTCCCTTGGCAAGAAGTCAAGCAGCAAAGATAAATCAAAATCAGTATCTGATCCCAGAACAGAAATCTCTTCCAAGTAATTAAGGGTTATGGTGTTTTCTACCAAGCAAATAAGATAGAACAAACTTAAACAAAGCTTAATATATACAAACACAGAAAAACAAAACGTGTATTATTCCTTCTTATATTACTGACTTGGAACAATAGATTCCTTCACAATAAGAAGTAGAGATTTCACAACCAACAGCAGAACAACTGAAGAGCAGGTTTTTTCACATCAACCCCTAAACAACAGGAAATGCAGACATTAAAAAAACCTGTGAAACTTTCAGGTAACAGTTCCATCCATTATAAGATGTGGTGTGGATGTGTCACTCCAAGTGTCACACACAGGAAACGCAGCATGGAAGCAAAAGCCATGACTCCCATTTTTATCCAAGTTCTTTGAAGAAATATGTCTGGTCCTTGAGTATGTACAGTTCCCTATCAGAGTAAAATGGAACAACAAAATGTGAACTGAGTAAAATTTGTTTTGTTAAGCTGCTCACTTAATTTTGTACCAGAATGCCTTCTTGTGCTAGTGGCTCTCAGCTTTTTGTCTTTCACAGCAGACCCTCGACGAATAGGACATTTCACTGGAAGATCATTTACAAACTCTCCTTGAAAAGCATGACCATTCTTGAAGACAAAGATGCCCTACAGACAGATAAATTATAATATAAATACAAAACAAAGATAAAAAAAACAAAACCACTAATTCTCTCAGTCAAATTTCCTTTTCAGAATATTGGCTAAAACGCAATATAGGAAATAAAATACAGAAAACTAATTTTTCCTACCCTCTTTTAAAATGCATTTTGTTGCTTATTAAATAGGTACATTGTTGGGATAAAGGACTGACTATATATCTGTTTGATCTTGAAAAGTATTTTCCCCCCTTATAGGAAGACCTCTTTGCACTCCTTAGGTTACATATGTGGCACTCTACTCAGAGTTTTTTCAAAATTCTGTTTTATCAGAGGTTTTAAGAACCCCTCTGTGCAAAGACAGCTTGAAATCTATTAGCTCGCAGTGAAAGTGTGAAATTCTGACCAACCACTGCAAAACTCAAGATGTACCTACTGCACTAAAAATCTCTGCAGTGAAATGTATGTCTTTGTATGGCCAAAACATATCTAACCACAGAGTCAGCCAGTGTCCTTGGAAAGACTCCTACTGCTTTCACTGGACTCTGTGGAGATTCCACCCACACTGCAAACTGCATGTAGTTTGCTGTACAGAAATTTAGAGATCCCCTATACAGAGCAGAATAGTTTGCTCTGCTGTTGTCTGCAGTTGTAACAATACTCACCTTGCCTTGCCTCTTATTATGCACCCATTCTCCACAGTACATTGATCCGTCAGCATAAATAAACGTCCCATGTCCATGGCGCTCCCCTTTCACAAAATCACCCACGTATTCATTCCACAGAGAATACTGAGACATTGCTACTCTATTCGAAAACCATCTGTGAGTGCCAGAACCATGCTGGAAAAAAAAAAGTGTGTTTGAAAAATAGGTCCAGACTTTGGCAATTCTCTGAAATAAAAGCCCCAGGCTGATGGCTGCAGCACTTCAAAGCAGGGACAGAATTACATCTACAAAGGTACATGGGAGAAGCACCCAGAGGATGCACTGCATCAACACATACTTGAGCAAGCTCTACCACGGGACTCCTAAAGATATCCACCCTTCCTCCCTGAATCCTTCTCCTGTAGTGCTGAACAGCCAAGTGAGGAACACCATGCCACAGAGCCAGGATGGTCCACAAGCTGGACTCCTTGACAATTTTAAGTAGAGTGAAAAGTTAGAGCGAGTAACTCACCTTCTTTTTGAAACCAAATAATAAATGGAAAGAACTGAAAATGTCACAGAATCGTCTTCCATCATAAAACTTTTCCAAGATGCAACAGTGTGGTCTAGTATTTTACAGGCGACATAGAAATAAACTGCCACATCTACCTACTGCTGAAGTCATAACTCAAGCTAAGTCACAAACACTTCTTTAATTTTTTTTTAATTGAAAAATGTTTATATTTTTCATTAGGAAATGAAATTTTGATTTTATAGAACTAAATTAAAATCCTTTAACAATTTGAATATTGCTAACATAAGAATCAATTTACAATAAAGAACATGCTTCTTTTATCTCAACTGGCAAACTCAACTGTCAAAAATTGTACAAAAATTCGCAAAAAACTCCTTTGATATTGCACAAAACTCCCTATTTAGCTTTCCCAGAGTAGGGGACAGATGCTGAACTAAAGAAGAGTTTCTGAGGAAGAAATGAATACCTGCATGCCACACTCCCACTGTCCTGCATACTCTTGATTATCTGTCAGCCATCTCATTTTTCCATGTCCATGTCGTAGATTTTTCTTCCACTGACCTTCATAGGTATTTCCAGATCTGTAGCTGCAAAAAACCAACAGAAGTTAATTCATACTAAATTCTATGCTGATCTTATGACAGGTTTATGCAAAACCTCACTGCTAATAAATTTATAATTTATTAAGGTTAAATATAAGCATTAAATTGAATCACTATGACATGGACACAGAGGTTTTATTGTAGCGACTGTTCACCTCCTATTTATAAATAAGAAATCACAAAAAATATTAACCAGCTCTTTTTCCCAAAAAGTCTTTGCCATAGCTATTAACAATATCTATTTCTATATAATTCTATAGGTTAGTTATTTATTCATAAGGCAGCTTCATCTGCTTAAATCAATCGAGTGTGTTTGTTCTTCAATACTGAATTGTGGTTTACCAAAGCTGATTTTGGATTTTGTCTTTAGCTATTCTTTTGCATGAATGGTCAGTAGAAATACTGCACATAAAAATAAACTTCTAAAGGTCTGTTTTGTTATCATAAAGCACTTTGTACATTTTTTATTCCACTACAGAACGTACATACTACTATGAAATGAAAGCATTTGTACCCGCTTTAAACAATACAAGAAACTGTAACATAATACACAAAACTAAAAAATGTTGAGGCTAAGAACAAGTGTTATCATACTTACCGTCTTAATCCCCATCCTTCTCTGACATTATTTACCCAATCACCGGAATACCAGGAAGTCTGTTCCTGATCATAATAAACAAAACCCTAAAACAAAGAGCACAGTCAGTGTAAATACCAAAATATTCATCTACATGAATAAAACACCACATACAAATGACATGGTGCTTGTAATCACATCCAAATACTTACGGTCACTTTGATTCACTGTACTGAAAACAATGGAAGGGATACAATTAAATTAAAAAAGCAACCTCTTTTGATTAATATTAGGTAAGATCTTAGAAAACACCGAGTGTTCAAAAGAAAAATCCTACCACATTACATCAAAGTCTACCATGTCTTTTAAACCTCTTGGAAATACTTTGAGAGAGCTAACCTTGGCATCTTAATTACAGTACTCAGTCTGAGGTAGATTGGTTTTCTGACCCATTTAGACTTTTACTTTCAACAGTAGGTCTACAGCATTAGCTGTATTCACAACCTCAGAAAAACCCCCTAGGAAAAACAAATCTCTACACGGCATAAGACCATGCAACAGAACAAAACACTTCTGTAAAACCTTTGCATAGTAACACTTGCTGTTCCTGAAGATATCACCAGAGCCCATGCTCTCATTTAGTTCTTACTGACCTTTCCATGTCTTTTGCCATTGCACCAATAACCAGTGTAAGAAATTGGATGAGTACCACTCCTGAAAACTCCATATCCATGCCTAAGTCCATCTTGGATTGATCCTTCATAAACACTGCCATCATTCCAGGTATAACGGCCCTTATGCATCGGCACATTCTTAGTAAATGTTCCCTGAAAGATTAAATTACAACATTAAAATCTAAGACTCTGTTTCCCAACCTTCTGGGACAAGTCAGGCTTGTAATTGAAATCACTGCCACAGCTCTGCAGCTGCCACCTGTATTGTACCAATTACTGCAACTTATCTACTTTCCTTCAATTTGCTCATCTAACTGGGTGCAAATGTGTTCACTTATAACTTAAACTGTACTTTACCTCATACTTTACTCCATCAGCCCATGTGTAAGTCCCTTCTCCATCCATACGCCCTTCAGAAAACAGACCCTTCAAAATGAAGAGAATAGCATCATTTGCAGATTTATTCTTACCCCAGCTGAAGTCCACAGTGACTCTAAGATTTTAAAAGACTGACAAGTTAATTCCCCTCCAATTACTAGTTTCAAATCAAGAGTTTTAATGCCAGAAACTAACAGAGCTTTCAATGCTTCTCAGCGCTTGAGAGAGAACTTAGTCCGCTACTTTTTAAAAAATTTATACACTCACCTTGTATGTATTTCCTCCCTCAAAACATATAAATCCTTCGCCCTCAAAGAATTCATCAACTTGTTCACCTTCATAGCTACAAAGAAAACAAAGAGGAAGATTTCAAGTCACTCCCAATAGATCTATATCAAATAAATGACCATATATTCACACAAACTATCACATAAGTGATCATAAATGACCTTTGATTCACACAGGTCAGCCGTTGCATCTTGTGTAGAATAATGAGCAAGAAAATTCCCAATTTTCTGAACCTTCCTTGTAATATTCCACATAATTTTTGAGTTGCCTCAGACCCATATTTCTTTCAATCAAGAAAAAACCCACATTGGTAGCATTTTCTACCTTACAGTCAGGCATGCTGGTATATGAAATACTACATATAAACATTACATTTAAATACAAAAGGATTTTGTTAACATTGCCATTCACCGGCTTCCTCAGTTTAGGATATTCTGAAGAGATATGAGCCTTAAGCATTAAAAGGCAGCAACAACTAAAGATTACATGATATATTTTCTTCACCAGCTGTCTGTAAACTTTAACAAAACTTCACTGAAGGTGAACAAGCTAAAAGAATTAGAATTTTGGCAGGCAGACCACCAGCAGCACTCAAGGATGCAAGAAGGCAGAATTCCACTTGTACATCTCCTAAGGTGCCACTGCTATTAGGTCTGAATAACCTGATTCTCTGCTTCAAATCAAGAGTCAAATCTCTGTTGTTATAACACTGGCTTTAGCAGAGATACTTCAACGAGAGTTCTTGACTTCACTGCTGTATTTGTAACAAGTATACCTTTTTATGATCACTTGAGCAAGAACAGGCTCCTCGTGGATCGGGGGAACAGGCTGGACTGGTGGCTCCTCTACCCTTGGCTCTTTATCTGGTGTCTCTGGAATTGCCTGAGTTTCTTCACTCACTGACTCATTCTGCACATCTGGCAGTGTTGTTAAGCTACTCTCAACTGTAGCACCTAGAGATCCTTCTGACTTCTCACTAGCTGCCTTCTTACCATCTTTCTTGGCATCTTTCTTCTTGACATCTTTCTTCTTGCCTTTTATCATAGCTGCTGAATTGTCTCAATGTGTACTTTTCTTCTGAAAAATGAAAATTTATTTCTGTCTTATGTACATATTTTTACCCTATAAACTAGTTAAAAAACCCAAAACATGGGACAACTACCAAAAAAAACCAAAACCCCAAACCAACAGTATTTCTATGATTATTACACGTGCATGTATTAAAGTAATCTCTGTAACAGCAATTCCTCAAGTCAGTGGTGTCAGCTTGTGGCACGCAGGCCACAAGGTTAACAGGGAGCAATGTCTGTGAATTATCTCCAAGTCTTCCATCAAAACAACTGTGATGGAAGTGTTGTCTGTAGTCTTACTTTTGCTGCTCAGAGATCTCTATCTTTACCCGATTTTTAGCTGTCTATTAGATTTAATTACGTGGAAAAGTTGAAAGCCATTTCTCAAAAATACGTGTTTGGAAAATTCTGGGAAGTTCCACCTGCACTGCTATTATTGATTTAACTTGCTTTACAAGTTATGAGTTGCAGACTGAACCACAGCACAGCGCAACCAACAAATCCTGTTATTTTGCCAGTTGAGAGCTACCGGAAGGCTCCAGGACTGCCTGCACAGATGCAACGCTACCACGGCAGGGTACGACCATTTGGGAGTGCAAGAACCCAACCCGCGAGTGCCGCAGCAGCGAGGGCTGGCAAGGACAGCCTCAATCAGCCCCGCAGCCGGGCGGGGACGACGGGGAAGGCCGTGAAGGTGCTGAACCCTTCCCGAGGAACGGCTGAAGGGCGGCGGGGCCCGGCCCTTACCGAGCCCCGGCTGAGGGGCGGCGGGGCAGAGCCCTAACCGAGCCCTTACCGAAGGGCGGGGGAGCCGGAGTGGGGCCGAGCCCTTGCTGAGGGGCGGCCGGGCCGGTCCCGAGCCCTTACTGAGCCCTGACCGAGGGACAGCGGGGCCCGGCCCTTACCGAGCCTTTACCGAGGGGCAGCGGGGCCGGGCCGAGCCCCCGTCCCCGCGCAGGCGCAGTGCGGCGGCGCTGCCGTAGCCATAACAACGCCGCCGCGGTGCCCGGGCCCGGCCGCGCCGCCGTTCACGCCCGCAGAGCCGGGGTGCGAAATCGCGGCTCCGCACGAACACACGCAATGTGCTGAAGGTTCTCGGCCGCAGCCGTGCGGGTACCATGGGCACGCTGTGCCACGCTGCTCCGAGAAGCGGCGCGGGCGGCTTTGAGCGCTGGAGGAACAGCAGCATCACGGCCACAGCTCCGTCAGCGGCAAATGGAGTGTGAACGGAACATAACCCGTAAACACAGATTTCTTGGGTCAAATCTTGGTCCTACAGAACTGGAAGTGCGTAGCTACCTGTTTGAATGGTTTCTGATTCAAAAAGATAATTTTCTACCTGTTTTGATTGTACTGGCCGTGCCTGGTTAGACAGTTTTTTTTCCCATTCACTATCAGAAAAAGAATCTCTGTTCTTGAAAAACAAGCTGAGAATGTGGAAGGGAACAATACTAATTAAAAGTAATGATGCCAGACTAATTATTCTATTCAAGCCTTAAATACAGATAACAGGAAATGAACCATTAAATGCAATATTAAAGCTCTAAGTCACTATCTAATGAAATCCAGCTTTGGTATAAGAAAAAAAATATTTGTGTATCATTTTCCTTTTCTTTAAAATTATCATATCCATGATGTATAAACACAGAAAACTAGTATTTCTTTCATGGCATTGCTAGTGACTTAAATTCACATTCCATTTCATTTTAAACAGCAGTGTGTTTGTTATAAATTAAGTTCACCTACTCCTGATCTTTATATATAAACATATTTATTTTATAAAAGTTTTGACTGCTGCTCAAAGAAGTACAACACACAATAAATTACAATAAGAGAGCAGTTATTACATAAATTCCAGGATGTTGGTATTGATGACTCAACAGGAATAACAAGGAAACCCTGCTGAATGCCTTCAAGTGCTCGTTTCCAACTTTGAAGACTGCCTAAAATTTTTTTACTCGAAATAAGAGAGTCACAATAAAAGCTCAAAATATTGCCAATAATTACAATTTAAAATGTTAATAAACAGACACTGACTTATTCTGATGAAATCAGGTCTAAACTGACTATGTGTCTCATAGTAGGCCTTCCATGGGGGCAGTTCCAGGGATGCTCAATCTCACCCATATGGGTGATCAGTTTTCTCATTTCCTGCACATTCAGTGCAGTTCCAATCATCACCTGCAAGCAAAGGAAAAAAAATAATTATTTCCTTTTTCTATTTGCCAGCTGACACAAATCAGAGCAGTACTTCAGCTACTATAGTAAATAAATTCTGTGCAAAGCATTAAAAGTAAAAAACACCTCCCAGACAATCAGAAGACAAAATCCAGCTAACATGGTGTTCATGAGCGCATTAGTTTGGAACAAAATGAAAAAGTAGCAGAAATATTTCCAAAGTTAGATAAAAACATGGGGAACAGAAGGAAGGATATTAGCTGCTGACACTCAGCAGTAAATAAACTTGCTCTGCAATACACATACAGATAGGGCCACTGTACTGCATGAGGAAACGTGGTTTGATTTATTTGAACACAAACATCAAGTGCAGCACTTACAGACTTCCTGCAAGCTTGAGAAGCAAACATCTGTCTGACCCTCGAGGGCCTGCACATCACTCCAGGGCAGTCACTCAACATGAAGATCAGCTCATCTATATCTTGTGGACCAAAAGTCCAGTTCTTGCTTGTTGGCAACGATACCAATTTAACTCTTTGAGTTACAGGAGCTGGAAGGTTTGCAATGATAATAAAGAAAAAGAAAAATATAGGAAATTACTTGAGAGACAAAATGAGAAACTACTTCAAAAAGTTAATATGATGTGCTGTGTCTAAACAATAATGTTTAAATTTAATCTTTTGATGGATGTAATTAACTAATCAAAGTGGTAACTATGTCAGGCTGATGTTCTTTTAACATCAACTAAAAAGTTGTTTGCAAACTTAAAAGTAGGAAGATCTTTCTAACAAACCCATCAATTCCAAAGAACAAAGGGTTTATGAAACTTTTTTGAGTTTATGTGACTACAAAATCACTCAGGATTAATGATGGTAAGAGATTGATAATTAATAGCATTTTAGACCAAAGAAACCCTGGGATATTTTGGAATTAAGACTATGGAAAAAATGTGTAGTGACTTCCCAAACAGCAAAGTGCTACCCCACTGCATTTTCATTATCCTCACTATATAAGAGAAACAATAAGGAGCTTGCAGGTTACAGAATTTGTTTGAAAGAACAAAGCAAGTCATTACTAAAGCCATAAGGAAAACCAAAGAAAATCAGTACTAATAAAACAGAAGGATTTTAATGTAACATATCCAGAAAATGCACATCCAGTCATGTAGCCAAAGAGTAACTCCAGTCTTCAAAAACTTCTGTAAAAAGCTGGTGAGATAAATAATTTACAGAGTTCTGTTAAATCATGCAGAGACCACAGAATCATAAGCCTTAAAAAACAAACATCCTACATACAATAATGCATCCTATTTCAAAGCTTCTGATAACATCCAAGGGAATTTTTGCATAATAAAGTTAGACCTTTGAACTCTTTTACTTCCAGCAATTCTGGTCCAAACTCACCATCTTCATTTATGACAAAATCAAAGCCATTTTTTCTGAATATTTCCAGGTTTTCAATCAATATAGTTTCATTTACTGCTGTTAAATTGAGATTTTGAGGCCTGAAAGAGAGAGAAAAATGGTATTGCATAGATACACAATGCAGAGCACTTAAGACAGATTTCAGAAACCTAGAAATACTTCATAGAGAGCTCTGTAGTAAAACTTTTCACTCTGCTTTGTTAAAAAAAACTCATTACTAAACAGTTACTTCCAAGTGTCACTCAGCAGAATGAAGTCAGCTGGGCAGCATTCCTTGTTGCAGGAACAGTCTCCAATATCCTACCAAACTGTGGGCTGCTAGGAAAGCCCACTGGGAAGTCTGTCTGACCACTGACTTGCTGCATAGCTACAAATGCATCCATGGAATTTATGTTTCATATGAGTATTGACCCTTTGAAACACAGAACACAAAAACCACTTTAGTCTCAAGTGTTCTGAATGTGTGAAATGCTACATTAATATAAATCATAGATATCTTTCTGAAATGATGAATTTAAAACCTGTTATTGTCAAAACACTGAAAATACTTACACTATCAGCTTCTGAGGCTGGAGAACAGTGTGTTGTTGCAACATTTCAAAGTTGTATTTCTCATCAGTAGCATGTTGGTCAATTATGAAAAGATCAGAATTCAACTTTGTTATTATAAACCCTAAATTGAACTGGCCAATGATTTCCATTTTTGCAAACATTTCCTTACTGTATACAAAAAATATAAAGAGATTATAAATTACATCCTTATCAGTTATCATGTAGAACTTAAAAACTTCTTTTTCTCCCCTGCAGAACACACTTTATATTAAAAAAAAAAAAAAGTCTAATTTAAGCAGGATATAAATATTGAAAATCTGCCACTGACTGATGAGGCCACTTCTGGCAGAACAAAATCTGTCATTAAGACAGGATCCCCCCATTTCATTTTGATAATAAAATTACAAGTAGACAATATGGCAATAGCCCAAGTAAGTAACACTGAAGATGGCATTGTGGTTTTGAAGGCAGCTGACATTTCTGCCTTCTTTTCACAACTAGAAGACTTGCCTAACACTTTTTAAAAATCAAAATATTAACAAATCAGACTTTTACTGTCCCCCAGCCACCAGAACATAACTTATTTTTCCAGGCAACTCACCAAATTTCATTCACAAATTTCAGTCACAAAATTTCATTCAATCTGTCACGAAATTTGGTGTTTCTCTGACTGAACTGCAATTCACAAGGCTGATATAAGCCAAATCTATCATGTTTGTGGCCTTTTTAGTGTCTTTTTCCACATTCTGTTTGCACTTAGTTCAAGTTCTGCCAGTAAACTAACTCATCAGACTTTTTTTGTGACATTAAATAAAAAATAGACCCAAACCTAGCAGGTATGTGTAAGCCTCCTGCCCACCCAAGACAAGTCTTGTATTTTTGCTTAACTAATTTTATTAACTAATGAATGAATTAAGCAAATGAAAGCAGAAATACCTGATCTCTTTTCTTAATTCATCTTCTGCTACTTTATTCTCCCCGGGACTAATTTTTGCTTTAAATCTTCTGTAATTTTCAGTCTCTGTATTTTTCTGTTGTTGCTGTATTACCTTTTTTACCTTTTCTGCTAAAACCTTCATAGAGAATTCAAGAGGCACAATTTTCTTTTTAACTTCCACCAGTACATCAACACTAGAGTTCTCCACTTCAGCATATTTACCTGCCTTGGAATTATCTGCTTCACTTTTAAAGTTTCTGCTTTTAAAACGTTTTACTCTTGGGGAACAACTATTGGCTTCTTGAGAGAACTTGTTTTGATCAGTCCAGTCATTCACTTGATCTAGCTTGGGTTCAGTGTCCAAGATCTGAACATCACTGTCCAATGACTCCTTACTACATCCAGCAGTTTTAAGACATTCCTTCTGCATCTGTTCTTCTGTGCTACAGAATAATTCTTCAGAATTAACTGCACTTTCAGTATTGATGCAGCTTACAGCTTCTGGTGTACTACATCCAGCATCTGACTCAGAAATGCTACAGGATCCAGAATCTGCAGTATCTTCTAATTTTCTCAAGTGTCTCCATGGAGTTGACACCTTTGAGTCAAACTTATGACATCTCTCAGCCTCCTTAGGCAAGACAGCCTTTTGAATCTTTACAGTACTCCCAGTGGTATCGAGTAACCTTTGTCTAGGGGAATGGTGCTGCTGTTTTACCTTTTTAGAGCTTTTAAAATTACTTTCTGTTGCTTGATGGAGAGAGAACGACTCCCTTAATCTGGCAAGAGTCATTATTCTATTGCCTTCACCACTTGGATTTTCAGTCTCAGAGTCAGACAGCGTTTCTGCCTGAGGATTTTCTGTCTCTTCAGGAAGTGTCTTCCTCAAGTTACCTAATGAAAACAGAATACAGAGTATTTCAAGATTCTAAGTTAGCTGGAAACATGAATTAAATGATGTGCTTTAGGAAAGGGAATGAAAAGAGGTAGAAAAATAGCAAACTGCTCAAAGGAGCCCTGAAGCTTCAGACAATGAGTATGGGACTGAAATGCATTAATATCAAACAAAGAAACATTTACATCCTGAAGCCATTTAATGGCACTACTAAGAATGAATTTGTAGTCTCTTTTTAAACTGGAACAGTAATCAGTCCAATCAGCACATTTATTCATATTACCAAAAGAGTTTAATGACAGAGTGACAAGGAAAAGTGAATTGCTCTTACACTTTAATGGTCACTATGAAATTCCAGGCAAAGTGTGAAGGAGCTGGCACAATAGGCACTTAGAGTATATGGGATTTGAAGGTCATTAGAGGACTTCAACCTCATCAACTGCCAGTCCAACAAGGATTTTACTGAAGGTTAATTTAAAATAACAGCGTGAATCAGGTTACAACTGATTCTACATGTCAGCAAAAAGGAAAATTAGAAGGGGCTCTGTTGAATAAAAGGAAGAGGATGAGATGATCTTAACGTGGGAAAGTAATCTTGAAAGACTACACAGTCACAAGAGAATCATCAATTTCTGTAGAAAACATAAAAGAATCCAAGTTTAAAATCCAATAAACTCATACTTAATTTTCATGTTTTATTTATGACCCCTGAATCATCTTTTCTCAAAGACATTTTCATTAAAAAACCATAGATCTCTTTTAGTATCTTGGGAGAAATCTTTTGCAAGCATTGTCCATTAATTCTGTGTTAATTTTTTCTTCACAAAGTTGACTGTAAATCCTGCTGTGCTGGCATATGTGTCAATTCCATAACAACCACTTAATAACTTAGGGTCCTTCTTTATTTTTGTTGGTTTTGTTGTTTTTTTTTTTTTAATCATTTCTTCTTTGGGTTTTTAAAAACATGTTTTTTAATCTTTAATTCTCTGCCATACATCCTACTCAAAACTTTCACATTTGTTGTCCTACCTGCAATGTCCAGAAGTTTCTGATTGACATTCAGTTTGTTAACATCACTACCAAACATCTCCATCAGAGAAGTCTTGAGAATTGCTAATAGAAACTTTTCCTCCTGAAGTAAAATTTGCCTTTTGTCAGGAGTTACATTGATGTCAACACACTCTAGAAAAAAAAGAAAAAAACCTGCTTTACAAATAAAATGCAATTTTATTGCACAGAATTAGTTCTAGTTTGTTTACCATTTTGTCCACAAATCAGATTTAACTGTCTCAACATTCCAGGAAACAAAAACATGATACAAGTTTTCTTGCATTTAAGATTACTTAAGATAAGAAGTTTTTTTGAGTACAGAAAAGGTGGAGGAGAAAAATAGCGAAACCACAGTTAGACTATTTCTCCCTCACCAGCTGAGCATTAAAACATCCCCAGAGTGCAGGAAGTCATACACATGAAAATGAAAATATTCTCTCAATACAAACATCATTGAAGAATAAATTATAATAGCCTTTACTGAAGCTACTAAAAATTATTCAGAACGTACCAGAATCTACCCCAATATTAAGGGCAACAAATGGATACTGGTGTTTATTGTGTAAGTGATAAACTTCATTCACAATCTTGACAACCTGCAAAAAAGGTGAAAAAACAATAAACTTCAAAAATATCATCTTCTATTTTGCACCAGCATATATTAACTAATGTACTAAAATATGCATTGTATGACTGAGATCTTGTTCACTCAAATAGACACAACTAAGACAGAAACTTAGTTGAAACTACTGAGAAACAAACATACACATGAGCTACCAACCCTGAGGTTTTCAGAGAATATCGAGTTAGTGGGGCTGAAGATGGAAAAACAACCCCCTGACCTTTGCTGGATCGCAGGGACGTTGGTTGATAAAGAAGAACTGTCTGTCTGTCGTGCTCCTTCCAACACCATGATCACAACGAGAAATGAAGCCAGTAATCCTGTTGGATAAATAATGTAAGAGTAAGGTAAAATGAATGAGAAAAGCATGTTTAAGGGGAAAATATTTTATAAGGGGCTTAACAAAACACTATCAAACAGCATCAGTGAATATGGTTATACACATTTCCTTTCCCAATTCCTTGTCTGACAAAGGCTACTACAAGACTGCATCTCAATATTTACTATGCTGTTCTTAGCTCTTTTTCAATACTATAAATCACAATGAATTCTTGTTTATGGCAAAGTGCTACAGGCAGCAGTGGTTTGTACTTTTCTATTCACCTATAAAGATTTTGTGGCATGTCAGCAGGGTTGAGTCCATATTCTTCACAAACAGCTTCACTTGGAGGAAGCTGAACAAAAGGAATAAGGCTCTGCAACTGAAAAAAAAAGAAAAAGGGAAGGAAGTGAAACATCAAACCTATATAGATTTTTCCTTTCTATTTTATCATCATTTATCAGCCTTAAAATTTATTTGAGAAAGTGGTGGATTTTGGCTGCCCAGGACAAACACTTAAAATATCCAAACCTACTAGAAGATAATAGCACTATTCACTACAAAACAGAAAAATGCCTGTAAGAAATGCCTGTTCTCTACCTTTGATATCAAGCCGTGTGCCTTAGTTATTTCACAGTCCCTTACATTAGATGTACACAGACAGAACAACAAAATGATTGACAGTTTGACATACAAATGATCTAAACAAGTTTTATGCTAAAATAGAAGGCGAAAAGAGTAATAGAAGTTTCTTTTGAATGGACAATAAAACTATTTAAAAACAGGCTATTTGAATCACAAGCTCTCTAAGAACAGTTATGTTCACCACAAACATTTTCCCAGTCATGCTGCTATGACTTTTCTATCATTAGAGCAGCTTCTATCAATTTAAGTATTCAATATTAAAAATATAAGCTATAAAAGGCTATAAGCTAAACATTCTATTCAGATAACACTCAATTTTCAGCTATGCTTGGTGCCACATGGCAACACAGTTACATCTTCCCTCACATCTTTCAGCCACAGCATGAACAGGTTTTGAGATCTCTGTATGAGCCCCGTGGAGGGAAAAAATGTTTATCAACAGCCAGCAGCTATCAACCACTCAATATTTTTAATATTTTTAATGATTGTAATATACAGTTGCAAGAAGGATGTTTTTGAGCTTTTTTTATCTCTGCTCTCATCTAGAGGATAACAACTACTTTTATAGCTATTCCTTAGAAATTATTAGATTCTACAGTTTTACAGGGGCTAACTGAAATCCCCCTTATAGGTTATCCAGAATAAAACTTAGTTTCACAGGAAGAGCTTGCAAAAGTGGGTACACCTCGATTTCTGTTCTCCAGTTAAGACTCTCACATCACACCATTTAAAGGACTTTTTAAAGTTGCTTGTTGTTGTGACACACAGCCCATTTGCTGGCACAACAGCTCTTAAAAATGGTTTCAGAGAGATATTAAGCCATAACCCCATCTCATAATCTCCTAAATAATTTCTCTTCCATAAAATATCTCTGAGCAGATCCAGGACTTCCAGAGGAGGCTGCGGTGTCTCTCCTCTGTCAGCCTGTAGGGTGCGCTGCAGGCCAACACTCCATCATACACCTGATCGGATATTAAAAATCCCTCTCTACAGCTACATTCCCTCTCTTTTCAATAATAAAATAAATACCTGTTTTTGGCCAAATACTGCTCCAATGTTCTCCTTTAAACTGGGACTTCCAGCAGTGGATATCACACAGCTTTTTTTCCCTTGGCCAACTTGATTAGTGCAGTTAATCCTCACTCCTTTGGAAACAATACAGTAGGCCTGTAAAAGCTGGACCATTTTGGCATATTCCTGTTAAAGGAAAAAGAAGTTCATATTTATATGAAATTTATCTTTTAAAAACAAAATGTATAAACAAAGCATTCAATATCTGCAGGTAACAAAGGGGATAGTTTTATTCTTAAAATCTTTACAAACTAAATTAAAAAAAAATATATATATGAAAAATAGCACTTTAAAAATAAACGGGATGTGTACAAGACTGACATTTAGCCACAACACAGAAGTGTCTGGTTTTGAAACACAGATAAGTGATCATGATATGGATTCTTTTCAAACTCTGAAAATCTCAGAATGTACCTTTAAACCCAAATGTTACATAGCAGAAGAGAAAAGCATGTAAAAAGACTTTGGTTATTTGATTAAGATTTAAGACTGGCATGAAGTAGTCTGTAATCAATGCATTCTACAAAGAACTGAATTCCATTGAGCAGTGAATAAACTCTGGGGGACAACACTTCTTTGAATTGAGAATTTCTGACCTTTTTGATGTTCCTTTGGAACTCTTTATGCCGCACTGGTAAGGTATAAAACAACTGCTGGATGCTGACAGTTGTTCCTTGCTGTCGTGGGAAAGGAGTCTTCTGAGTGATTTTGCCATTGTGATCAAACACCAAACGAGTCCCAACCTTTGCTGACTTATGACAGGTGAAAATGGTAACATCACTAATGGGAGAAAAGAGGCAACAGAATTATTCACTGAGCACCATATTGTCTTATCTATGCCTCATAACAAGCAGCATAGGAACTACAGCAATACTATTAATTTAATTAAAACAACTCTTCACCATAAACAACTAAGAACCTTCTTTTCAGAACAGTGTAACATTTTCATAGCTACATATTCTTATTTGTATCCCTTTCACTCCTTTTTTATAAAACTCAACGTTAAAGTCTAGTTTTGCTGGACATTACATTCCTCATTCTAATAGATACTAGCAGCACTGTGTACAAAAGCTGATTTAAAATGTACAGTTGGTCTGAAAGAAATTTAAGTACAGTTATAATGAGTGCCTAACAACTGGCACTTAAATATTACAGTGCTTTACATCAGAGGATCAAATATTCATGCAAATGCACAATCCCACCCTGTAAAGATCTGCACACTTAAGCAGCACTAAATTTTGTAAATAAAATTATCAATTAGGTGCTTAGAATCATAGAATAATCTTGGTTGGAAATAACTCAGGATGTCATACAACCTATTGCTCAAAACTGACCTAACAGTAAGGAATTGGAAGTTTGCAAAGCCTCATTTTATCAATAATGGTAAACTGAGAGGGTGTAGTGGTTTTGTGCATATAGTAACTTTCTACTACTAATAAATAAAATTAATTACCTTAATGCACACAGTGAACTCAAAGCTTCACCTCGAAACCCAAATGTTTCAACATGTATTAGATCAGAAAAATCTTGTATCTTTGATGTGTAATGCTTCAGAGCTGGAAAAAGATATTTCAAATACATATTTCACTTCAAAGTGACACTGGTCTATGCAAGTAGATTTTGTATGCATGTCAAGCAAAAAACCTTTTGTATTATTCATCGTATTTTACATAATGATTAAAGACAAAATACTGCTTGCTTTCCCTTTTTCCTATAAACAAGATCTCTTTAAAAATCTTTGGATGGGCCCGTTATTTCACACTTACATCACAGATTTATTCAGCATTATTGCTATAAGCACTACAAGATGCCTCAGAGCAGGACACAGTCCCTGCCTCTACTGCTGCTGGACCTGTCAGAGATTTTGCCCTGGCAGAAAACAGCTGCAGCCTGGGCTGTGCATGGTGTCCACCACAACAGCCGAGCTCGACTCAATCCACACCAGTGCAGCACCAGTCACCAGGTAACAGACTGAGCCAGCAGCAGCACCCCTGAACTTCTGATGTACCAAAAATGTACAGTGAACACCAAAGAAATAACCTATGGGGAAAAGATTCCTATTTGTTTTATCCAAAAAAAAACCCCAAACAAAAAAAGCCAGTATTTCTGTTGCAGTGGCTAGTTAGATTCAGCAGATAATATTGTTTCTGCTCCCATTCTGTGCAATTCAAAACTAGCAAATGGGAAGTTTGATAGTTAGTGCAACGTCAGTTCCCTTTCAGCAATTACTCAAGTTTATAATTCACCTCCCCAAAGCAGACACTTCCACACAGGTCAACCCCTTCAACAATGACCAGTGCTAAAACATCAATTAATCCACATGAACATTTATAAGCATTTGTATTGCTGAGCCATTTAAATAAGAAAAGAAACCAAAGACTATTTCTGAGTTGTAAGAACTATAACCACAAGAGCACTACAGAAGATCAGTCTAGTGTTGCTCAAGTCTTGCAGGTAACACATACATTATGTAAAAGCCAAGTACCCATTAAATATGATTAAACTAAATGCCCACATCTAAATTATGAAAAAAAATTCAACTTACTCAAGCCTTCAAAGTTTTCCTCTTCCACTCCACCTCCATTATCTGAGACTTCTATCAATTCTGCCCCATGATCTTTAAGTTTTATATCTACAAAATTGAGTCATAAAGTATTTTAATTCTTTCTGTTCACACATGGTGTTTAGTATCAATTTTGCACTTGAAGTCAATTTTTCAAATAACAGTTTTCCATTACAAAATTGAATAATAACAAGAAAAAAATCCTGGCAGCTGTCAAAAGCTAGGTCAATCTAATGCAAACCAATCTGTAGTTAAAGGTAATTCAGCTTCCCTGAACTTCTGTCTAAACAGAAGTTTTCCCAGTTATCCCAGACACCATCCTGGGAGCTCTGGAAACCAGCCCTGCCTTTACCCTGTGCAAGCCTCAGGCCACCGGCTGGCACAGCCTGGTCACCACTGCTGCACAGGCCACACACTTTTTTAGTGGCCAAAGGGGCTAGAAATTAAATAACATCATTTCATATGCTACCAGGAATGCAGCTGGAATCAGAGTGCTTTATTAACCTGAGGTGTAAAATCACTGCAAACATGCTTGTTCCACCCAAATTTGTTAACATGCACTCAGTTTTGAGGAAAAAGACGTGCTTTAGAAGCCTACGAAAAGTTATGAAATTAGAGTTAAGAGTTACCGATGTTGGTAGCTCCGGCATCCAGGCTGTTTTCCACCAGCTCCTTCACGGCAGTGCCGAGGTTCAGCACGACCTGCCCCGAGCAGATGCGATGGACAGAGCCGCGGTCGATGGGCCGGATGGCCCGGGCGGGCTGCGGGCTGGGGAGAGAGGGACAGCAAACCACGGCCGTGAGAGCCGGCAGCAAACCCCACTCAGGCTTCCCCAAGCGAGCCGGGAGGGGAGACAGGAACCGAGGGGGAGCCGGAACCGCGCCGACGGCAGGGATACGGCCCGTGCGAGGAGCGCGGCTCCCGTGAAGGGAGCAAAGCGGCCTGGCGAGGGTGCGAGGGCAGGGGCCAGGGCCGGTGTACGCACTCACCAGGGCGCAGCCGCCTCCATCCGGCGGGGCGAGACGCGCCGCGCTTTCCTCAGGCTCCCGCCCCGCTCGGTCAGCGCCGGGAGCGGCCTGGAGCGCGCCCGCGCCGCACCGAACACGCTCCCCGGCCCCCACCACAAACCCCGCCCACCGCCCTGTGGGCACCACTCAGGGACTCAACACCGGCCAATGGCAGGAGGGCGACCGGGGAAAGCCGTAGCCTATTGGGTGTCACGCGTGTCAGTAACGCGCCTCTCCGCCAATGCGCGCGGGGGTGGGCGGGCCGGCGGTGGCGGAGCGGGCGCGCGGCGCGGCGGGAGCCGCCATGCCCGCGATGTACAAGGTGCGGCCGCTGCAAGGCGCGGGGGTGCTGGCGGAGCACCTGCCCACCTGCATGTACCCCCTGCCCAACCTGCACCGCGCCCCCGGCACCGCCGCGCCGCCGCAGGTAGGAGCGAGGGGTGGGCGGAAGGACCTGCTCGGGCTGCGGCCCGCGGTGCTCGCCCTGGTGAGGTCGGGCGTGCGGCCGCTGGGCCGCTGTTCCCTCCGGTGAGAGCCTCAGCCTCTGCTTGGGACCGGGAGGAGCCTCCGTGCTGGAGGGAGAGTTTAAGGGGCTGAGTCTCTCCTCCTCAGCCCGCAGGAGGGCACCTGGCTCCGCCTCGCCATAAGCGGCGAGGGTTAAATAAAATCAGCGTTTTCCCGAATGTCTCTGTAGTGTTTTAAAAGCCTTTAGTAGTTCTAATTTTGACTTTTCTGGCTTCTCACGCGTGTTCCTGTCGCGGTTTTGACTTTTGAATGGCCGTGCCGAGCTCGCTGCCGGCCCCGTGAGGGTGCCCAGCAGGCCTCGTTCCGTCCTGCTGCATCATCGCTCTGCTGGCTCAGCTCGGGTTTTAGCCAGCTACACACCCTCCATTTCCAGTCTCGGTTTCTTTTGCCTTAAATACGACAAAAATGCCAAATACTGTGTTACGTAAGTCTAGTTGAGCTGCCTCTCTCCAGTGCCAGGAATGAATGGAATTCTCACAGGCCGCCTGTGGCCGATTTTAGCCCTCACGGATTTGTTGCGCCCTCTCCCAGGTTGATGGTGGCGATACTGAGCAGGAGTAACTTTGGGGCAGAACTTACCAGGAATGCCAACAAATGCCTTCCCATTGCAAAGTATGGAATTGTGTACTACGTAAATAATGGTTACTAAGAGGTCTTCCCTTGTCTCGTCTTTGAAAATATGTTAAGTGGATGTAAAAATTTTACTTGGATATCTTGTTTATCTCTTCATCTGTAATAGTTTGGGTTTTGTTAATCCTTATTCAGGATGCTTAGAAATAGGCTATTTGAAGATTTTCCTTTAACATTGTTTTAAGCTTGTAGACTTAAAGCCTGCCACAGGAATGTATTTTTTATCTTTTTTTTAAAAGAGATTGTAAGATGAGATGCTTGTGAGGTAATTGAGATAAAAAGTTGCATTGGTATAAACATGTAACAAAGCCCATGGTCTTTTTTTTCCACTATAATTTTATATTCTCTGAAACAAAGACTGAATCCACACAATACACCATCCATCTAAACCTGCAGAGCTTTTACTTTTATTAACTATCTATTTGTCAAAAAGTTTCCTTCTTTGACTGCTGTACCACAAACTTACTAACTTTGCTCTTCTGGGCTGAAAAGAACCTGTCAAGCTGTCTTTGATTTTTCAGTCATTGTTCAGCACTTCACTGCCAACTCTTTGTCTGATTTTGACTGTTACAGAGTTTGCTGTAACTAATGGTTTAAAAAATCTATTAAGCAGGAAGATTTCAGGAACTGATTAAATACACCATCATATATCCATGATGTTTACAATGGTCTGGCTATTTGAAGGTGTTTAGTCTTTCAAAACTTAACGTTAAGTGAGCTGTGGACTATTTTGACACTGAGCTGAGTGAATGTTTACGTGGTTTTGCTTGTTTTTTCCTCTCCTTTAGGACGAGGTCGACCCATCACTTCAAGCACTTGAATCTCGCCAGGAGGAGATTCTGAAGCGCTTGTATGAACTGAAAAGTGCTGTGGATGGGCTCTCCAAGATGATACAAACACCAGATGCTGACTTTGATGTGACAAATATCATTCAAACTGATGAATATTCTCCTTTGACAGCAAATGGAGCAGATTTAGATCTGATGCTTGGAAAGGTGAGTTTAGTTGAGCAGTTACATTCGTAGGTACTTTCTGAACATTCAATTTTCAGGGTTGGAAGGGGGGGGGGGGGGCATTAAAACCTGGACACTCAGAAGTCAATATACAACCTGCCATTTCATTTTGGCCATCCAGATTATAGATACAAACATTTATAAATGCTGGTTCTATATATGCTCATTTGGATATAATTTCAAGCAAGAATAGTTACATTTTAAAATTTCAACAGTAGGTTTCTTGTTTGTTACTAAACTAGAAACATTTTTTTTGGGTTCATCTTGGAGTAGATTTTACCTCAGTCATGTCCTTGAATTACATGTCGAGGAAGGAAGATGTTTAAAGGTTTACACAAGTTTTAAATGTCCAAGCATGAATTTATTTACTTGAATATCGTTAGTATTTCAGATATACACATGCATGACTCTGTATTTGGGTGTCAAATGAAAGCAATAGTTATGAGTATGATCTGGAATGTGACTTACCTGAATGTTTTACTTTCCATTCAGGATTATGGTGCCCTGAAAGATGTTGTCATCAATGCAAATCCTTCTCTACCTCCACTGTCACTGTTAGTGATACACAGTCTGCTTTGTGAACGGTACAAAATATTATCAGCTGTTCACACACATTCATCAGTAAAAAGTGTGCCAGAAAACCTCTTGAAATGCTTTGGAGAGCAGAGTAAGAAGCAGCCACGTCATGAGTATCAGCTGGGCTTTACTCTCATTTGGAAGGATGGTAAGAATGAAATTTGTAGATCAGTATTTTACAATAGATGAGAAAATGAAACTTGTGCTATAAACCCTTGCACACAGATGCTTTGGTGTCCCTGTGCTGACATATGGTGGATACAAAGAAGCAGGAAACATTTTACTCTCTCTTCATAGCTGTGAACCATGCTGTGCCACAAGAGGAAGATTCTTGTTTATAGTTACTGCTGTTAAAATACACATGGCATTGACAGGGTTGTTTGTACCCTCAGGATTTTTTTTAAAATTTTTATATAAGTTTTTATAAATAAGGTAGCTAGAAGAAAAATTACAGGGGAGATTTGGCTGAGTTTTTCAAAAAGTGATCTCTTTATCTCACAAGACTGAAAACTGTTCATCAGGTTAATATTAACAGGTGCCAGTGGTCCTGGCATCACAAATGTACATCATGGAATTACCATTCTAGTTAATTTCTTTACTATGGTGTATTAACTTTTTTTTCCCTTCCGTTAATTTCAGTTCCCAAACCCCAGATGAAGTTTAGCATTCAAACTATGTGCCCTATAGAAGGAGAGGGGAACATCGCTCGATTTCTCTTTTCCCTGTTTGGGCAGAAGTACAATGCAGTTACCTCAACTCTGATCGACAGCTGGGTGGACACAGCCATCTTCCAGCTGAAGGAAGGCAGCAGCAAGGAGAGAGGAGCAGTTCTGCGCTCCATGAACGCTGCCCTGGGCAAGAGCTCGTGGCTGGTGGGCAATGAACTGACGGTGGCCGATGTGGTGGCGTGGTGTGCGCTGCAGCAGACGGGCACTGCCAACACCGCCCCGGCCAACGTGCAGAAGTGGATGAAGTCCTGTGAGAATCTGGCACCTTTCAGCTCTGTCATGAAGCTTCTCAAGTGAGCCCATACCCTTCATGGTGGTGTTGTTTTAATCTTACTCCACCTCATGCCTGCTGTAATGTTTCAGTCCTTTCTGAGATGTATTTTAGGTATTACAGCTGGACAGAATCCTAAAATAATAAAAGCATTACAGCTGCCTTTTGGGTGTGACCTTCCTTTTTTGTAACTCTTGTGTAACACGTTTGTTCAATGGCTAAGGTATGTAAATTAATCCTATGTAAATACAAGCTGTGCTCTTAATTTTTCCACTGCAACATGATTACTTTCTCAGGAGCCTTTAGTCAAGTCAAAAGAATAAATACCTTTTAAGAACAGACGGCCAAATTAAAATGCATTCAAATATTTTATATAAAAAAGGAAACATTTTATACAACTTAACACACAACCGAGGTTAATTCTTCCTGTACTTAAACAGGAGAGCCTATTCTTGTTTGTTCATCTTGCTCTTCAGAAAGCAGTCTTATTGTCTCCCTCAGCTTCTCTATTTCTTCTTCTTGCTGTCGCACCTTCTGTTGGAGGTTAGAAATAACCTGAAAATGAGAGCCAGTTTACTTCATTTATAGCTAAGCAAGGATAAAGCCTTACTGACCCTACTCGAATTGTGTTTGCAATCTACTACAGACAGTGCAGCAGCACTCAGCTATTCTACATTCTTGATACTACAATTTAATCCATAAAGCAGTGGGGCATGGAAAGGAAAAATGATTAGAAGAATCTGCTTTGAAAAAAAAAAAAAGCTTTGAAAAGCTTTGAAAGCTTTTCTGACCTATAAAAATACCTCTCAATTGTACAGTCTTCAGAAAGTTGCCTGAAGTTAATGACCAGCTATCTCATTGCAAGGACACCAGAAATAATACAGTGGCCTAAATACTGTAATCAGAAAAAGAGTCTTAAGAGGAATGTGTGATTTAAGTTCAAAGCCAAATAAATGTAATGCAGGCAGGGACACAAAGGGCAATTTTTTTGGTGTTCTTTAGGCTCTAAGGCTTGGGGTTACTGGCACAGCTTACCTGGTCTGTGGTGTGGAAGAGTTCACTGTCCCGAAGCTGAGCCGCTGTTGGGCGTTCTGCAGCTCTCGGACTGGTGAGGAGTTTCACGTACTTGGCCTGAGTGGGCCATTTCTTGGAGAAAGTGTGAGGAATTTGGCCAGTCCTTAAATGTGTAAGAACTTCTGTTCTTTCCATTTCTGTTCCAAATGGTTGGAAGAGTTCTAGCAGGATAACACCCATGCTGTACATGTCTGACTGTTAATAGGGTGAAGAGAAAGTTCTGGGATCACTGCTATTTTAACTTAGTGGGCTTCTTTTTCTCATAATATCATTATATGAAAAGGTTTCCCAACAATGAAGTTTCATGATGATATGAAGAGTATCATGACACTACTAAGAGAACACAAACTCAAATCTATATATGTTTTCAACATATTAAAAGAAGTTTTGCTTTAATAGCAAACGAGAAGGCAAAGTTGAAATCCATGTTTTAACAAAAACACTAGGAGTGACAGTAGGAGGAATATTTATGTATTTATCAAATATGTATTTTTATATATGTATTTATTTCTATTATCTGTTGTATTAGCAGAGATAAGAAGAAACAAAACAAAGTTCTCTACCTTGAAATCATAGTGAGATCCCTGCAGTTGTTCTGGTGAGGCATAGAGGCAGGTCCCCACTCCTGAAGTATGTGTTAGTCCTTTGAAAGGCAATGGAGACTCAGCAAGTGTTGTTAACCCTTGCAAGTAACATTTTAATGCTTTTAATACCATACAAACTTAAACACTGAAACCCATTACACTTTCTTCTCTTACCATTTATCCGTTCTGTCTGCAGCTGGTCTGCATCATCCCAAAGAAGGTCTTTGCAGGCTAATCCAAAGTCACCTATTTTTACCTGATGATCTGATCCATGTAGAAAGATATTTCTAGGCTGCAAATGAAGACAATGCAATTTTTAAATATGTCTATATAAAGAATTAAGGAATTTCAGCTGTTTTGAAGTCTATAAAATCCAGTGTTTCATAGGTATAAGATGATTAGTTAACATTTTTTAGTAGTGGGAGAGAAAAAATAGTCATTGTTGATACTGAATCATGTGTTAGCAAAACCATTTGGGCTAAAAGATCACATATCTAAAAGAAGGATCTAAAAAAAAAAAGATAGAAAAGCAAAACAGAAAAAAAACCACCAAGATTTGGTGAAAAGATGAAGTACTTTTTTTCCCCCAACAGAAACAGGGAAATTTGCAGAACAGTAAACAGGAACAGGCAAGAGTGGACAGTAGATTTGACCAACTGATGTAGCATGAAGGATGACTAAATATCATTGGCCTACACATAATACTAACCAAAATACACTTCTCTGTATGATCAGCAGCTGCAATATGCTGCTTGGTTCTGGGAAGCTGCTATGAAAAAAAAGCCACATTACGACAGACTTGAGAGCTCTGACTCAGAAAACTGAAACAGTTTTTATCCATATATTTTGGTTTTAGAACCACTAAGAAGGACAAATGGAGAAATGCAAGCATTGTGCATCTAGAAAAATCCCCCAACTTGCTCAGGTGGCACAAAGGAAATGGTTGGACTTTTATTAGTGTATAAAGGAGATGTGAATAGTTTAACAAGAGATGGGAAATCTCCATTCTTTTCCTTTATTCAATGCAGATCAAATTAAAAGATGCAGCACTGTTGAACAAGTTGCCAGGCTTCTCATATTCACTGAAGTAAAAACATATCCAGAACACCCACCACTGGCCTTCTGTTCTCAGAAATTCACACACTGAAAGACTTTCTTAGAATATTATCCCAGAAATTACAGTCTCTGCTAGCTATCTGCAAGATCACAATTAGAAGAATATATGGTGAAAACCATGAGAACTGGCTAAAAACCAGGTTTGCAGTAACTGTGTGGAATTCTGGAATTCTTCGTATAACTACCAGACTTTGAACAATAAGGCCATGATGATGCTAAATGGGAAGGCAAACTGAAAAATTGTTCACCCTGAAACAGTTGACAGAAAAATGAAAATTAATCCAGAGTGAAGATTGTGTGATTTCAAGTAGTTCCAAGCTTCTATATGTGAAGTTTAATAATCATGATTTCTTCATACAGCTGCTGTATCAGATGCAGAAAACCTGAGTAGGGAGCAAAGTGGGAAAACACAAATTCACTTCCTTGCTATTCAGGTCTATCAGTAAGCAAGCAACTAGAACATATTTTCAAAAGCTAACTGTATGCAGTTAGCAAACTGACATGTAGTCAAGGGACTTTGTTTATTTTTGTCATTACCTAAAATATTTGTTTTTAGGTAATTAAGTTGCTCCCCTGGTTAAGGAAAGACTGAGACAAAAGAAAACAAATCTGACCGTGCCTGTTTTCTGACAGAAAAATGGCTACAAAGGAGAAAACACCTCCAGAGCTTAAAATCCACTTGTAAGTCAGTGTAACTGAGTACTGTGCTGACAGTAAAGAAAGTATTGCACTGCTAAGGAGGAGATTGTGTTTTATAATATGTAACAACTACATTCTGAACAGCCCAGATCATCTCTAATGAAGTTGCTTTCATTCTCCCATAATGTAAATTGTCTTTGTTTTCTTCAACCTCAAGTAATAATTTGATGAACTTACTTTAATGTCTCGATGCATCACTCCCATGCTGTGGATATAGCAAACTCCTTCTACTACCTCCTGGAAAATCTTCATTGTCCAGCGAACATCCACGAGATGGTATGGACCTTAAAACAATTTCAATTATTTCAGCTAGTTTTACTGAGTTATGTTAAGATTATGGTGGTATGTCTTGTTGAATTCTGTTTATTTATGTTGTGGAATAAATTTTAAACAGAATGAGCATATTTTAAATATGGATTTTGCCATGCTTCTCTCGAGATATTATTTCTGAATCGGCAAAAAGTCACTAACATCAAAATTCCAAAAGAGAAAGTTCAGGGAACATGAGCATAAGTCCTCCTGAAAAGATACTTCCAAACCCCATCAGATAACTATTTGATTATGAATTCAACAAACTTTTTACTTTCATGTAAATCCTGACCTAGCATGAAAAATACAGTTCCAGATAAAATCACACTAATTTATGTCTGTATTGCTTTGCACTCTTCTTGTTTTGTTCCTAATCCTTCTACTGCTGTGCTACCCTCTGAAATTCCTCACTCTCCTCTGGCTGTAGCTGTCCTAAATAAACTTAGCACCTCCTTGTTTTGACCATTTTTCACATTACTATTTTATTAAACTACATTGTCTACATTGTCTCCCTGCTCTAATGACCCATATTTAATGTGTCTTTTTGAACACTCACCATTTACTCACATTTGGATTTCTATTTCTTCATATCTAATCTATGACAACATTCACCTTTTCCATGAAAATGTGTGAAACCAGCATTTTGCAAGCTCAAATGCCATTGTAATTCTGTCATTTCCTGACCAGGAATATCATCTTTTATCTCATGAAACTAAAAGATTATGATTACAGGAGAGATTAGTGGAAGCCAGTTTGCTGTTAAACCTGTCTCTATGAATGAACAGATTTACCTTAATAGTGATTAAAACCAAGATAAAACATTAATCACACATTTTGTTTTACAACCTTATGTGCATATGCTTTTATACAACCACCCCAGGGAATGGAACATGTCTCTACTGCTTTAAGAGCATTGGATTTGTTCTTCCAAATGTCAACAGTTACTGATGACTGCTTGGTAGGAGGGCATGAGAACCCCCTGGTCACTCAGAAAAAGTCAATGTTACATTCTTTAATCTATTACAAATTAACCGGTCTGGATCAAATTATATGCTTGTATTTTCCACAGCAGATAAATTAGCCTTTAACCAGCTTTCTGAGAAGCAGCAGATTCTGTCAATAAAAAACTGTTCCAAATAAGGAGTATTGCCCAGACACTGATCTCCCCTGGTAACAACTATGCCTCAGGCATTCAGTCATTCTTTTTTGAAGAGCTGTCTAAAACTCAGGAATTTCAATTCTTTTACCAACATCTATCATACAAAAATTCAATACAAGCTGTTATTTGATTAAGTGAATAAAGAATTAAATGAAGATCTGTATTATAAGTTGCTGAAGTAAAATAAAATTAGATAACTGCCCTTCAAATTACAAAAAAAAACCCCAATAAAATATTTGCTTGAATATGACAGTGATGAATCTTACTAGAAGTGTCCTCTGATCTCTTGTTGCATCTTTTATTACGGTCAGCAATCCAATCCCACAAAGATGTTTCACACAACTGCATTTGTATATGAAGCATCAAATGATATTCCACCTAACAGAAAAATAATGGTCCATAATTTTTCCATTGTAAATTGAAAACATTATTTCCTTAGTTATTTTCTTTAAAGCAAATAAACCCAAAATTTATTACACAAAAAACCCCTCCAAGAACAGGTACCAAAAGGACATCAAGGATAGTATTACTAATCTACTGCACTCAAGAAGCAGATGCAACAATGCTATCTAGTTTTGGAGAGTTTTTTGCTTGTTTCTCAAATTTTAACAATTGTTATATGATAAATGCTAACAAAACTGCCAGAAGCGTCTTTAATATTCAAATTAGAAACCTTCAATTCAATTCTATTCAATTTGAAACCTTCTAGAAATACTGAACAGAGGTTTACTCAATAATCAGCTTAATCAATATAAAATAGTGGGGAAAAAAATCAACTTCTTGATATGGAATTTTATGGAATCACAGAATTGGTTAGGTTGGAAAAGACCTTTGAGTCCAACTGTTTGATTTATAACCATATAATTCATATTATATATGAATATGTAGCTCAGTTTCTGGTAATAGACCAGTTCATCTGATAACCTGGACAACTCAAGCAGACACCTTTAAAACTGGGTTTCTTGTTAGAGGGAACTCCAAGTGAAGCAAAAGCTTGAAGCATTCCAGAGCTGGCTGTGTTACACAAACTATATCAGTGCTATGGTATAAATGACAACAAGGTTTTAGAAGCACAAGTGATTCCCTGCTCAAATCTCCTTTTATCTCTTTCCCATGTACTCCTACACTGCATGGGCACCATGTGACATGCCATGACACTTTCATCATTAACAGCTGCTTTAGTTTTCATTAATGAAGCTAAAGATTTTCAATTTTGATGGGGCCATTTAATGCAGCAGTAGCATTTTTATTCATGCAGGTACTTTGAAAGGACTCAAGACACCTAACACATGGAAAGTTCCTCATAGATGCTGAGCTTTGCCAGCTCCTCTGGTCAGCTTCCTTGTAATGATGTTACCCACTTAAGTAAAAATTGTTTGAAGTTTTGGCTCTACTTGCAGTCATTCCATTCTTTTAAATTTATTGTTAAAAATCATTCATTTCCACTGTCTACTGAGCTAATTTAAAAACATCACAAAATTAGCCAGCAGATAAGGATACTTAAAGAAAACTGTATTTACCTCAAATTCTCCACAGAGTGCTACCTCATTTTTGGAGCATCCTTCAGAGCAGGACTTGCTTTCAGAGCTGGACTCGCTTTCAGTCCTAGCATCTTGATCCACACTGGAATGAGGTCCCTGTGTTGAATGATTGTCCACACCAGCTGATAAACTGTTCACATTATTTACAAAGCCTTCTTGTAGTTCTATGGATAGTTGACATTTATCTGGTTTCACACACTCTTTGCTATTGCTGTTTGTAAAGTCATTCCTCACATCCATATTCTGCACCGATTCTCCACGCACATTTTTAGGACTGGTACTGTCACAGGACTTCTCTTCTTGTGAGGTAAGGTCAGCAAAGATAATTGAACTACCACTTTCCACACTCTGGATGTGACAGTGATCACTGAAAGTAACAAAGGGAGAGAAATCCAAATAAGTACATAGTTTCATACCATCTATTTGTGATACAACATACTGAATTTTTTTCCCCAGCTGCAAACAGCACTCTCAAGTAAGAGTTCAGCTGCTTCCCCACATAAAACTCCAGGATTACAGAGCTGTCACTGCAGGCTCCAGCTGATTTAATACTTTCTACCAGCAGGGATTTTGGACAGTTGTCCCATACAGCAATGTCTCAGATACACAGCTGAAGTTAAAGTTGAATATATGTTACCACTGAGATTAGTAATACTTACTTGCTACTCTCTTGCTCCAAAAATAATGGCTGCAACTCCATTACTGCTTTACCTGTTGGATGCAAAGATAAATATGGTTTTTCATAAAGCAAAGAATGTATCCACATATTTACTAAAAATTACTACTTAAGCTAGAGCACCTCACTGAATTTAACTTTGTTACCTGTGGATGGCTCTAGATTACCTCTATTTCTGCTGCTGCAAAAAGGGCTTTTTAACTCTGCTACGAAGCTACTCTAACATGTATTTCATTTATCTTTAAATGAAAAAAAATATATATATGTTGTACAAATTCACTAGAAGGGTTGTACTGGGCTTTCTTGGATATTTACTTAGACTTCATCTTTCAGAAGTCAGTATGTTCAAAGTAAGGGTTTACAATGCATAGAATAACACACAGTTAAAGAAGCAGCTCCACAAGGCATCACCCTTCACATCACACTGCTGCTGTGTTGAAGACACTTGATATCTTGGAAATAATTGTCATTGAAATTGAATTTTTATATTAAAAAGCTGTTTTAGCACATGGATGCAAATTTAAAACGTCAATCTTGTAAGACAAGGGAAAACATTAAGTGCCACAGAAGCTACCTATAGATTTCATTATGCACTTCCATTATCACCATTACATACTTTCAAAGGATCCCCAGCATTAAACAATTGCTTCCCTCGAGATTCTCTGGATCACTGATTTAAAAGTTTTGCCTGTTTTACACTACTGTAAACTTCCTATGCATTTATGCATTTTCTTTTGTGCTTATGACTCTCTGGGCATCAAGTAAGTGATTTGGAAAGCAATAAAGTTATACAGAGCATAACCAAACCTCCCACTAAGAGAGGATCAAAAGATTTAATTACTAAAGGCATTTCAGGAAAGGACTAGAAAGGGACCAATGGATTAGGGTTACAAAGGGACCAAAGGGCAGAGTGTGCAAAGAGATGAGAACAAAGAACCTGAAGAGAAAAAACAAGAAGAAGGTGTAAAATGGACACAAAAGCAGATAAATCCTTGGCAGTTACAGACAGTAGCTGATGCACAAAAAAATCCAATTGCTCTGTCAGTGCAGGACTATGAAACACAATGCATTAACTTTTAAAAGGCAAACTTGGAAAGCAAAATAAAGAGTTGGGGGGGGGGGTATCATTAAAAGTATGTATTTCCAGGTTCCTTCAGTTTCTCTTAGATCTTTTCCAGATCCGAAGAGAACGATACTAGGATGCTCATTCTAATGTTGCTACATCTCTGAGACTTAAAGATACATAGTTGCAAATTTGTGGGTTTTTTTTTTTGTCCTATTCATCACTTTTCCCCAGTATCTGAGGCAGCTCATTCCTCAGCATTCCTTCTCCTGGTCAATTCACTACATCTTGCATTAAAGGGTTTTCACTGCATTTCACTGACTTCACACAACTTTAAAATCCCCCTCACGTCTTATCACAAGCAGAGCTAATATTTCCACAGCTCTAAATTAATGATTAAGTAACAGATAAACTATTTGGTAAGGAGGGATTGAGTGCACAGAAGGACCTGGTGATCACCTGTAATTTCCCTTGCTTTTAGTTCTTTTAAGGAGGGAAAAGGAAAATTGTCATTTTATCAGAAAAGTAATATTCTCCTGAAAATAACAGTTCAGAGGTTGCAAGATGCAAGCAAGAATTACACAATGAGCTGTACTTTCCTTTTGGATGTACTGTCTGAACTTGCTCCATCCAAGCAGTGTGATAGCCTACAATACTGGGATGCTGCAGCCCAGCCAGCACTTTGACTTCTCGGAGCACCTGAAAAGACCAAAAAACGCACAGTGTGACACTCCCTTATTCTGAGTGCTTAGTAGAAAGGTAACAAAAAGTAAGTTTCTTAGAGAGAAAGAAGAGATGAAATTGTTACAGTAACAGAAAAAAGTGAAAGCTTTAAAACAAATTGATTTTCATCACTGAAGAGATGATCAGATGCAAGTAGTTAGTATAGTTCTTTTAATGGACTTGAATGCGTCTCATTTACTTTTTTCTGCTAGGTATTGATAGGCTCAAACCTTTAGAAATTCAGAATGCATAAAAAATTATATTAGCTACATTAATAAATCAGAACAGAATAAGCCACAGAGGAGTTAAAACAGGGACAAAACACAGGAAAGAATACCTTCATGCAATCTCTTCTTGTAGCCTTCTTAATTTTAATTTTTTTAATAGCATAGAACTGACCATCTAACTTGTTTCTGACCTGAAAACAATTGCAATAAGAGAAAAATAGATATTAATGTGTTTGGATTAATTAAATCCTTTCAAACCCACTCTTTTCTAAAATTTTACTTCTGTACCCCATTCCTATAGAGTATCACTGTATCAGGGAATGAAACTGGGAATAGGCCCCTGCTGTCATACAGGGATACTGATAAGTCCTGGTAACTGCTTAACAGGTCCTCAATAAATCTGTGAGGCCACACTTGTCATTTCCACATGGCACATACCTCATGGGGAACCTTGGGCTGGTAATACACTACAAGTACTGAACACAATTCAATATTGGCTCTGACAGTTTGTGTTCATACTGTGGCTCATTTTTTAAAAGCAGCCACAACTAAAGCACTGGGGTGTGCAGACCAATCAGTTCTGATGCTGTTTAGAGTCAATATATCATAATACTTCACATGTCAATTAAGGAGTTTTCATTCACTTTAAAAGGGTCAAAATATACAAAGTGAAACATCTGATACATCCTGCTTCTGACAAACAAAACTAATTACATCTGAGCAGCTTTTGAAATGAAACACCAACTATCGTCTAAGGTGCAGATCTGCACCTCTTCTATTCAAAAAACTTTTGGCAGGACAGCTAAAACAGTAACTCCAAATTCCAACGAAAAACTAGATATAAACAGAGTAGTTTTATATGGGAGATGGAGAATACCTTGTATACTTTGCCATATCCTCCTCTTCCTAACCTTGCAATCTCTTCAAATTCATTCAAGTATCGTGAAGTCTGTGCTTCAAAGAGAACTTCTTTTTCCCTAATCAAGAAAAGTTAGGCTGCATTAAACTAAATTACAACTTACAAGTAAGATACAGCTGTACACATTCTAAAAATATTATTCACATTATGAAAAGAAGAAAATACTTTGACATTACCAGACTGCACCAGCCTGAGTTTCAGTGAATACTGAAAACCAGCAGACTGCGAGAGCATGCACACGTGCTACAAATCCATACTCTGTTTTAACAGAGGTGTTCAGATTATTTCTTTTACACTGATGCCTGATAAATCTTGAACAGTGGCACTGACTGCTAGAGTTGTACTGAAGAACAAATTATCACATCATTTTGAGAATTTGGAGAAACCTTTACCTTTTTTCCTTTGTTTCAGAGACAAAATATGAAATACAGAATTAATTAGAGCGGAGCACAGAACTTTAGGGAAAGAGTTAATTTAGTATTTCTACATGTTTTGAATACATACCCAATTGCAAGAGACTCTCCGTTATCAAGTTCCTAAGAAAGAACAAAATCCAACATAAAAACATGCCATATAAAAAGACTAACATGTCTGCTGTGGCAGTGGCACAGACAGATTCATCAAAACAGAAGCTGCAACCTCCTTCTTGGAAGAAAATGAGGTTACTAACAGCCATTCACGTGCTGCAGAGAGCTTCACCAATTTAAAGTATTATTATCCCACTGGTAATCTGTTAACATCTCTCTGCTGGAGAGATTACTGCCCTTTTAGAGTTCTGCTGGCACACAGGATAAAATGAGGGCTCTAAAATGTGCTTAAAACAAAATTAACTAGCTTAGTTCAAGCAGCGAGATAAGCAAACAGGTCTGATTCAGCCTGAAGTACAAGTACACAAACTACACCCTTCACGAACATAAATATGAGAGTGTTAGCATAACCAACAATTTAAAGTTGAAAATGGATGCCTGTCAAAAAAAAGCTGTAGCAATACCTAAAACGCCTTGCCTTGGTTTATGAACATTTTAACTTGTTTTATTATTACTATTTAATAAGGTACAAAATACTGATGGCTTCAAAAACTGGTTTGCACCTATAGAACCCGAGCATGCCATCCCAAACAGCTAAGGAGCTTTTTTGTATTATTATTAAAAACACCCAATCCCATATTAAAAGAACCTCTAAACAAAAGGTCCTTACTGCAGACTTGCCAAAGACATGTAACAAAGCTTACCCCGTTAAGTAGTTGTTGATTAGCTGCTTTCATCAATTCAGTAATGGCTCTATTGTGCTGCAGTCTTAAAGTACTAAATTCATCACAAAAAACAAAAGGGGAGAGTAACCCTGTTCTTGTGAAAGTCTGACGAAGAACTGCACAAAGGAACAGAGAAAGGTCGGAAAAACACTAAATAAAGCCAGCCAATAAGACCACATAAATTTTTTAAACAACAAATCTTATTTGAAAGATGTCTGAAAAATTGAACAATCCCTCCTACTCTAATGCTGTTCCCATCCGTACTCTCAGCAATTAAAACTAATTCTATTCCTACAGAGCTGCTCTATGGGAATCCCTTCACATAATCCAATTACTTGCCAGGCCTTCCAAACATCCACCCATTCACTTACATTTTACTTTTGGACTAATTTTGTTCAGTGAAGAGAAAAATTCAAAGCAGGTTCAAAATTATGAGGATGCATTTATAATCAAAAGTGGTAATGTCAAGATTTTCTAATTCCCATCCAAACCCACACACTTGTGCACATACTCAGAGAATGAAGTTGCTCCCTTCCACCATCTAATCTCTCTCATATGGAGTAAAACAACTGTGGCAAACCAAACCTCATAAATGCTGGAGATGGGTGCAACTGTGATGTTATAAATGGCATAAAATTTAACTGTGAAAAACACATTAGATTTTATTGTCTACAGTCGTGTAAAGTAAGGACAAAACCCTTGGATATGCTTTCTTAAATGCACTAAGTATGCGCCTAAATGAACAAAACACCCATGATAAATCATATACCAAGAAGATCTTTAAAAAGTAATACTTAACATTTAAAAATGTTAATTCCCTGAACGGTATCAAGACTTCATGGCAAAATAAAGAACTTGAAAAGGTATTTACTCAGATTGTCACAGAATATAATTTTGAAATATTAAGTGAAGATGCTACTGCAATTATTTCTTGATAAGTAGTTTATTAAATTCTTCTTCTACCAGCATTTTTAGATCACATTTAACAGTAACATAATTTACCCTACTGCCCTTCTCATGATGCAACTCACACGATCTAGCTGGAACAGAATTGTCTGATCCTTACATCTACAGCAACATTCTGTTACTGTTTTCAAAAATAAGACAAGCTGTCATTGCCAATTTAGTTGATTCAAGATATTCATCCTCTTCACAGAATCATTCTTGTCCCAGCGGAATGAAACCTACAGCTTTGTATTGATATTACACTGTAACTCTGCACAGAAGGGTCTGGTACATATTGCAGTAAGGCAGCTTGATAGACAGGAATGAGCTCCTCTTACTAACTTCGGAACAAACCCCTGGAGTGAACGGGGTTGTGCGTGTACATGTGGCAGAGATGCTCCAGCAGTGACACAAGCAGCAGCTGGTTCTGGATGGTCGAAGTGAATTTCATAAATTTTTGAGACCTGTTTGCAACTCGCAGCTCCGCCGGCACATCTGAGTCTGAAAGAGAACAGTCAGACGAATGAACCTAGGTCTCAGTACACACCTATTTACCTAAACATCAAAACAATGCACAGCCACAGAGCTTCAACACAACCCCGGCTCACAGAAGCAGCACCCGAGCGGCCGCTGAGCGAGTGGCTTAAGAGGCGAATTAGGAACCTCATTAATTTTTTTAAGTACACACAGAAAGCAGCCGCCCGGGGAGGCCGAGGCGCCCCGTGCCCGAGGCAGGGGGAGCTCGCACGGCGGCCCCAGGGCAGGGCGCTGCTGAGGGCCTGCCCGCTCTTGCATCACCCCCGCGGCCGCCGCTACCTCCGAGCGGTGGGGAAGGACGGGAAGAGGAAGGCGGAGATTCCACCTTCCTTCCCTTCCTGCCAGCCGGAGGAAAGGGGCGATTTTCCCGCTCGCCCCCAGAGCTGCCCCCGGCCCCGCTTACCGTCAAAGCGCGGCTCCGGGCTCTCCTCAGGGAACTCGATGGCGGGCACCGGCGCCCGCAGGGCCGCAGCCCTCCCGCCCGTCATGTGCCGAGCGCCCGGGTCCCCTCCGCCACGGGCAGCGGGGCCCGCCCGGCCCCCCGTGGGCGGCTCCGGGGGCCGGGCCAGCTTTTATGGCCGCTCGTTTGAGCGCGGAGTGATAAAACATGAACTGGAGGGATAAACCCGAGAGGGGAACCTTCGGCCCGAGAGGCGGGGACGGGCAGGCAGGAGTTCGTACCGAAGGTCTGCGGCGGGGAGCGGGGCGTCCCCTCCCCTGCGCACGGGGACCGGCACCGCCCGCAGCCCGCGTGAGCCCCGCGCCCGGACCGGGGGTCGCCGAGCCCCCTCTAGCGGCTCCCGGCCGCGGCACAGGGGCGGTGCCGGTCCCCGTGTGACCCGGAGGCGCTCGCTGCTCCCCCCGCCGCCGCCGCCGCCTCCTCTCCTCCCCCCGCCCGCCCGCCTGCCCGGCCGGCGCCGGGCCCCGGATGCAAGAGGCCGGCGGAGGGACGTCATTGTTCCCCGACGGACTGTAACAGTAGGCGGAGCGGGCCGGGCTGAGGCGGGGGCTGCGGCGAGGGGGACCCGGCAGCGCCGAGTCAAGCGGGGCCGAGCCAGGTAATGGGGCTGGGGGGCAGCGCCGGGCCCGGCGGCGGCCCCGGCACAGCCCAGCGGTACCGCGTGCGCCTCCCGCCTGGAAATCAATGGGCCGGGGGGAGGGGCCGGCCCGGGAAAGGGAAGGGAAAGCGACCGGCGGGAGCAGCCGGCTCAGCCCAGCCCAGCCCACCGCGCCGGGGCGCGGGCCGGGTGCTCGGCCGCTGCCCTCCTGGCTGGCGGGCAGCCGGAGGGGGTGGGACCCCCGGGCGGGGCGGGGCGCCGTCCCCAGCACGCGGCGGAGGGACCCAGCCCCGCCGCCGCCGCCACCCCCTGGGCCGGCGGGACCGGCCCCCTCCCGGCGCGGCGGTGCCTCCGCGCCCGCCCTCTCCGTTACGCGCCGGGGTCCCGCCGGCGCCCGCATCTCCTTCCTCCTACTCCTGCTGCTATCGGCGTGGGGGACTCGGCGTGGCTTCCCCGCGTCCCAGCGCAGGCGGGAGGGCGGCCGGGACGCCCTAGCCCCACGTCCCGGGGCGGGATCGGCGCCGTGCCCCGCCTGGCCCGGCGTTGTTCCCGCTCGGCGCGCCGGTGGCGGCTCCCGTGGCCCCTCCGCCCCGTGCCCGGGGGGCTCCGCGCTCGCTTCGCCGCCTCCCCCCCCCCCCGCGTTGCCATGGGCACGGAGCCGCCGTTGGGCGCCGCCGCCGCGGTCCTGCCCCCGGGCCGGGATGGGACGCGGGCCCGGACAGGTCAGCACGGGGCCGGGCGGCGGAGGCGGCACGGCACGGGCGGGGAGCCGCGGGGCTGAGGGCCGGGCGGTGTGCGGGTTAGAGGAAGAAGGGCGAGGCGGGAGCTCCTTCAGGGCCGGTTCCCAGTGCCCCTCGCCTGCGTGTCGGGGTGGGTTTTGTTTTGTGTGTGTTTGGGCTCTTGCCGCGCTGAGCGCGGACATGTTGCGTGCGGTGCCCGTCCCTGCCCCTGCCAGCGGCCTTTTACTCCCGGTGTCAGAACGTTTCCGGGAAGCGGGACTCCTCGGAAAGGCAGAGCGAGGGAAAGCGGGTCGGTGCTGCGGGCTTGGCGCTGGCGGTACCGGGGCGGGCGTTGGGTTGTGAGCGGGGTCCGGGGCACGGGGCCGCCCGGAGCGAGGCGCTCGCGGCGCTGGGCTCGGTCCCGCCACAACCAACGGCCCCGGGACACGGAGCTCGGAGCTGCCCCGCGCCGAGCGCTCCCCGCCGCCTGCTCGCCAAGGGTAAACTCATTAATTACTTTCGCCTGTGCTGCCTTTCATTTTGTAACGAAAGTAAAACCAAAGCGGGGTGTGTATTTGTGTTCCGCGCTGCCCCGGGTTGTTTTCGCTCCCGGCGGCGTGTGCGGTGCGGTCGGTGATGGAGCGAGGTGACTCTGCCTGGGCTGCTGCCGGAGTAGTTTCCTCCTGCTGCTTGTTTCTGCCTCGCTGTTGCCGTGTGCCCCTCTTGTTTTTTTACACTCGCTGCTGGAAGTGTTTGGTTTGTACTGAGATAAAGGCGCATACTCCCTGGCTGAACGCGGTTCTGTGAACGAGATCTTGTATAAAACCCTCCTGAGCTGTGATTTATTGTATGCAAAGCGGAGGCCAAACATAAATATTTAGATCCGAGTATTAACTGATGCGTGTTGTGATGAGACTGCGAAAAAGGAATCTAAACAACGCTGATGTAACACTCCAAATGGGAGGAAAGCAACTATTTGTTGTTTTTGCTTGTCAGTATCATACTGGGAGAAGTCTATTATGGGAATAGCAGAGAGGGAAAGCACTCAATACACATGGCAATGTGAATTTATGTTCAGCAGTGGTACAGGAACAGAACTTGTATTTACAGTGAATAGTAGGAGAGCAAAAAAACCTGTGTAATATTTGTGCTACTACACTAAAGAGATGTTATATCCAAATTAACTATATTAACAGATTTTGAAAAAGTGGTGGATCTGAGTTATGCTTGGCATCCATTGATATTTGCAGGTGTCTAGTGTTTGATATCTGGTAATCAGTTGTCAAAACTAAATTAGCAAACTAAACTAATAACTAAACTAATCAGTGCTAGTCAGTTGTCAAAAATAAATTGAAAAATACATGAGGCTCTCCTCATTGATTAGTATAAGGCCAAAGCTTTTTTTTTGTGATAATATTCTTCTGTTTGCTTTTCACTGCAGTCTTGATTCTGGCTTTTGTCCTGCAAATAAGTTCCTAGTATGTTGTTGAAACCCCTTCCCTTTCCATCAGGAAAAGGAGATGTCACAGGTATATGCAATTTGGAGTCTGGATCTTACCTGAAAAGCACTAAGCCCAAGAACTGTCATCTTAGTCTTTGGAATGGACAAGGATGTCCTCATTTTTCAGTAAAATGAATTAGTTTTTCTTTTTTCTCTAATCATCTTTAAAATGGAAAGTGTGTACAGAGTAGATTTTAAATTGAAAATTTAGAGGGGAAAAAAGTCGAATTAAAGATTCCACACATAATTTGTCTTTTTGGGACTAGAAGTTCTGCGGTTTACTGTGCTTTGTTTAACCTGCCCAAAGTTTTATCATTAGCAATCAAGTTGTGCCATGAAACTGCTTCGTGCTTTGTTCTCTCAGTTATTTTAGTATTACAAAGCCGGTTATACTTTAAACCCTCAGTTAAGTTTATGGTTTCCCTAAACTTACAAAGCCCTACATTATATAGTATGATAGTAGCAAAAATTTACATATAGGAGTTGATAATTGATCATATAATTATTCAGCAGCTTACTGTGCACACAAAATTACACGTATTTAAAGAGGTACCATCTTGAAACATAAATCAGCATTTTATAAAGGACTCAGTATCAGTTATTGCCTTTATTCTTGAGGGCCAAAGATTTGTTTTGCTTTCTTTTGCAGTCATCATTTTCTTTTTTATAGTTTACATTCCTCTTTTGCTTGTCCCTGGCAAAACAACTTTACATAAGTAGAACTAAAAAGATGCTTTTTAATTCAACTTCTTGGTTTATAAGTAAGCATTGTAAATGATGGGCGCAAAATACCGCAAGGAATGCTGCCAAAATTGTATCCAAACAAATACTTCTTGGAAGGGCACAAGAAACCCAGGTGGAAATAAATTTGCAAGTGTTTTCTTGCTTTTCTTTCCCAGGATTTCTCAGAGCTGTATCCCATGCTCTGTGTCATCAGGGGTGTATGGTTCCCAGGAGCAGGAAAATGTTGGCCAGACAATTCCTCCTGAATCTCAACAGGCCGGCACTTGATTGTGCCACTGCTCAGCTTCTTTTAACAGAAAGATCTTGGTAACTATAGTGGTTTAAAATACTATGAAAGTGTAAGAAATGCCACCAGTCATTAGCTCAGCAGAAGTTAAAACAATATTGATACAGTTTTGATGGAAAAAATCTACTTTGTGCATTTAGTTCTGCACTGGGTGGAATTTTATTTATTTTTTTTTAAGTTCTGGGGGTTTGTTCTCTTGTTTGTAATCATTCTGAGCTGTTTAGTTTTTCAGGTTCTTTCAGACTAAGTGACAGGATTTCTCTTAGTCTTTCCTTTCTGCAATACTTTGGACGTTCTTATGTCAAACAGAACTTTTGCCTTGTTACAGATATGAACAATGACCATAGTTAACAAGCCAAAATCTTCAAAGTCTAAAAAATCTTCCTCAAGACGGTCTGACAAATCTATGAAACCCCGTACTAAAAAAATGACGTCACGCACTGCAAGTTTGGGCCGGGTACCTCCTACAGAAGATCCAAACAAAGTCTCTGTGGACAAAGGTCCTGGGGGGCATATTTATTGTAGATCATCTCAAAAATCAAAGCCTTTTGCCCAAAGAGATCTAGGTAAGTGTTTTCTGTCCTCCCTCCTTTTTGTTAAAAGCAAAACCAAAGTAGAAGCAGATTTTAGTTGTTGCATTGCTATAAAATGAGATTACAGTGAATCAAGAGTTCAGCCACAGACTTCAATTTTGTGCATCCCCTAAGGCAGCTGCAGGGATAGGTGTTGCAGAACTTGGGTTTATCTGTTTACAATTGATTCGTAAAGTATTTTTTATTTATGTAAAATCAAATATGGGGATCAAATATAATCCACAGATGTACCTAAGTTTCTTCTGTTCTGGAGATAAAAATACATTTTACCACGTCTATTCATGGCTTTCATTATTCACAAGTCTTTGAATAATAACACTGCCCAGAAAGAGATCTGATATCTATGGGGTTCCTTTCTGTGCTGCTTACTTGTTTGTCTGTCTGTGTTCTTACTGCATAACCACAAGTGTAAATTTGTGGTTTAAGTTACAATAAGGAAAAAAACCAGTAATATAATTAAGAGATTAAAGGACATAGAGGTAAAGAAATTGAGTACTAAAATCAGAGTAGTTTGTCTTTTATTAGAAGAATTAAAACAGATGAATAAACTATTGTCCAAAAGAGAGTGTTGACCAGCAAATTCACATGGCAGTGTTAAAGCTGTGCATCATGTGTTGCTGTGTTTTGGAGTAGAGATGGTTCTTCAGGCTGCTCCTGCACAATCCTACTTTTTAAATACCCTCTTTAAAACAAAACCAATACCACCCTTCTTAAAATACAAATTTCTTGCAGTTGTTAATGATGGGATTGCTCCGCCACAAAGAATTCTTTTTCCGCCTGAGAAAATCTGTATGGATTGGCAACAAACACAGAGTGTTGGAGTTGGACTGCAGAACCTCGGCAACACTTGTTTCCTTAATTCCACTCTCCAGTGCTTGACCTACACGCCTCCTCTTGCCAATTACATGCTTTCACTTGAACACACCAAGTCATGTGAGTATTTTCTAACACTATAAATCTGTTGGACAGCTCCAAAGGTGAAAGAAAAACGGGTTCTGTGAAGAAAATTCTTAGTTTTCTATTTTTCCTGTAGAATCAGTTTTTGAACGAGAGCTTAAAGGTCTTTTTCAGCCTAAATGGTTCTATGATTCTGCTAACAGGAGGCTCAGAATTATAGGAGGCATATAAAGTGAATTTGTTAATTTAATGTGCCACGGTAAAACTTAAAGAAAAGATCATTTCTTGCTTCATGTGAATAATAAAGTACATTGTAAAGTGAGGCATTTGATGAACATTTGGCATTTGGGTTTCCTGCTGGTAGAAAGGTGATAAAATTTAGGATGTTGGTGTTGAAGATTCTTAGTCTTCACAGCCAATATACTGCAGTGCTCTAATGCTGAGATAAATTATATGTTCAATGTCGACCCATTAAAGAACCCAAACATTCTAGGAAGCACTATAAACTCAAATAGAAATTTGGGGGAGACTGTATGAAAATTTAGGCTGATTTTGTTCTAAATAATTAAGTTTGTATTTTTTAAAGCCTGGAATTTGTGTTCTTTGAATTTTGTTTTTATACTTGAATTTATTTAAGCCTAGGGGAGCTTCTTTTTATATCCATAAATGTGGGGTTTTTTCCTAAGGCCTCTGTATGCTTTCTAGTCTGGTATCTTAATATGTATTCCTAGAAGTTTGATTGTGTTTTATTCCCATACATTAAAATGATTTCATTTAAGAATCACAGACTCATTGAAAGGAACCTTCAAAATTTAGTTCCAATCCTCTGCCATAGGCAGGGACACCTTCCAGTGGGAGTGTTCCAGGCCAGGTTGGATGGGGCTTTGAGCAGCCTGGTCTGTGATTTAATGAGTTTTTTTCTGTACAGTTCTGCATAATAAAATGCAACAAAACTGTTGGGATATTGATACCTTAGGAGAAGAGAATGTACCACAGAGAGTGGACATTGCACCCACAACTTAGACTATTATTTTGAGGTGGAATTTTTTTAGCAATGTGTATTTGACTAGAATGGGATGCTTTTTTCTTTCACTAGGTCATGTAGAAGGATTCTGTATGATGTGCACAATGGAAAGTCACATCAACCAGGTCCTGTGTTGCTCTAATAATGCCATCAAACCTACGTCTGTTATCAATGGCCTTAAAAGTAAGTAGTTTGATAGAGGTTTATCTTTAAGTTTTTAAATTTTACAATGAGCTATTTGATGCATATAAATAATTCTGTTACTTTAAAGAAGAGATATTTTAGAAATGTGTGTTTTCTTTCATTCTATAAGAAATAAATATATTATAACCTTCTTATTTATTAGGAATAGGAAAACATTTCCATTTTGGCAGTCAAGAGGATGCACATGAATTCTTATGCTTCACTGTTGATGCTTTACAGAAAGCTTGTTTGAATGGAAGCACCAAGTAAGCATAAAATAATTAAATTTAATTTTTTCCTAGCCCCTCTTACTACTTTATTTACTATCATGAATTAAAATCTATGTCATTGGTTTTCATAAAACCAAAAATTGTTTGAGGAATTAACTCTTGGTTTTAGTCTTCTGAAGTCTGACTCTAATTTATTTCCAGATTAGACAGATCTTCTCAAGCCACCACACTTATTTATCAAATATTTGGAGGATATCTAAGATCTCGAGGTACTTTTTTAAAATATATACTCTCTTTCGAACTGATGTGTGTCTTTTTGTCTGTCTATAGCAAAAGAGTTTGTAGTTTGACTAAAGTAATGTGTATTAATAATTTAAATTCATGCAGTTAGTCTCATTCACATGATGTTAAGCATTTGTATTTTGATTCCAGTAAAGTGCTTGAACTGCAAAGCAGTGTCAGATACATACGAGCCATTTCTCGATGTTACTTTGGATATAAAGGTAAGATGTTTGTGAGCATGGGCTGAGATGTGTAAAGGCTTGTAGAGCTTCATAAAATAAAGTAATTTTGTTTAGAAACTTATCTTGTTGAAACAAAACAGCTTGGTGGTGGATTGGACTTTGTTGTTCTGTGGAAGCCATGGAAATGGTCTCCATGTTTGGATTGGATTTAAGCTGGAAAAATAATAATTATGGCTACACAAACAATGATATAATCATACTTCTCAATTATTCTACTTCAATATACATCTATTGTTAGACTGATGGGTTTGATTGTTCTCATTATTGATGCCAAGGCATACCACAGATACTGCCTAGCACTGAAAAGTTTATTTATTTTGAAGTGGGATTATTTTGGAAGGAGGTGAATACTCAGTGAACTCTGTTTCTGTCTCCTCCTTCATGGTGTTTGCTAGTTCACAGTAGGCCACTTAAATATAAATTAGGAAGATTCTCTTGTAAAGTGCTTTTAAGTGCTTGAAATTTTGCATTTCTTGTGACTTAGTGTTCTACTTTCTTACTCATCCAGGCAGTTACATCTGTCACCAGAGCTCTAGAACAATTTGTGAAACCGGAACAGCTGGACGGTGAAAATAGCTATAAGTGTAGCAAGTAAGATTATTATTAATTACACCTTAACACAAGATCCATGTGCAATGCAGTGCATGCCTTGGAGGATAAATTACCTCTTGACTTTGTTTAGCAATAAGACAGACATGGCTTGCTGTTTCATTTAGTATTGTTTACATAACTAACATACTGAAATCACTCAAAGCTTGGAAAATAATGCACTTGTTTCTAAATGAGTAATTGTTATATTTCTGTTTGAATATTTAGAAATACATTATAAGAATTGTATTGCTCACATTAGACTTTTATTCCTAAAACTGTCTGTGCTGGGGCTTGTCAGCCTTCCTGAGTGTCAAGTTGCACCCTGAAATACTCATGGCCAGAAGTTAAAAGGCATGTCTGATAAAGAAGTGCTGAGCTGGAGCACAGGGATATGGACAAGGATTTGGGGTGGGAGGCAACAGATCACACACAAACCCAGAAGTTTAGTCTTTTTCATAAAAAGTTTGAAAATAAACATTTGGTGTATGTACAGTGTCACTTCCATTGCTGGCAAACTATTTTATTACTTTTCAGTTTCCTTTTTGTTTTCTATCATTATTTTTTTCTAATAAGGATTACTGCTGCCTGAAACCTTCATCTCTAAATACACGTTTCAGAATTTTATAAACCACTTTTTTTTTTCCTTATTCTTTTCTTATTTTGTTTGTTGGCTTTCTCCATCAGTTTGGAATTATGTGCCTTGTAGTTTAACATCAGTTTGAAAAGAGGCTATTAAATTCTTTCTGTTTGTTAGCTCTCAGCAGTATTTTCTTGACAATGTAAAGTGACACGTTTCAGTCTTTGTGCTGATGGTTGCATTTCAGGACTTAATCTGTACCTCCTCTGAGTGTGCAGTGAAACAAACAAAATTAACGATTTTGTTTTGAAGGGTTTCAGTCTTTCCAGGAAACCTCAGTACAAGAAAACTCAATATTGTCCCATGTCTGCCTCTTGCAGAATGGCTGTTTCCTTCCAGTGATTTTTTTACGTTTTTTACTGCCTTACCTTTTTGACATGAGAAAGATACATGTTCAGGCAGTTGTTTGACTATCAAGGGATAATGTCCTAAATCCTTTATTCTTTGTTCTGTAGAGCTGTCTCTAATAGCTGCTATGTTCTCTCTGTTAACAAAGCTGAAATGCACTTTATGGATTTAAGAAAAGATTTAGCATATTATACAAGCAAAATATCATTCAAATAACATAAGCATGTGTGAGAGATGAAAACTTGTTTGACTTCTGGGTGAGAAAAGAATATACCGTTAAAAATATGTCTGTGCTTGCTTTTAAGGTGTAAAAAGATGGTTCCAGCATCAAAGAGATACACGATACATCGCTCTTCCAATGTTCTCACAATATCACTGAAAAGATTTGCAAATTTTACAGGTGGAAAGATCAACAAGGTATGTTTGCAGCTGGAATGCTGCTTTATCTTCTCAGAATGGACATTTCCCAAAGAGGAATATTAATTTTAATGTTGTTCACATTTCAGGCAGTAACTACAGTGTAAGAGAAGTTGATATAACAACTGAGCTGCTGTGGCTGTTACTTTCTTTTTTAATACTGATAGAATTCCTGTGTGACCATAAGAACATACCTTGCCCTTAGAGAGCTATTTCTTTAGAAAATAGCTCTCTGCAGCTTAAGCAGTTAAACGTTGTTTCTGAGAATAGGCATTTTCAAGTGAATTGAAAAATATATTTATGTAGTCCTAGCCTGTGTCTTTTTCAGGCTGTTCCATGAAGTATTTCAGGATAACTTTTGAATCTTCTTTGTCTTTGTTTAGGATGTAAAATACCCTGAATATTTGGATCTTCGAGCATATATGTCCCAATCTATTGGAGAACCCCTCATCTATGCTTTATATGCAGTTCTTGTACATAGTGGCTTCAACTGTAATGCTGGACACTATCTCTGTTTCATTAAGGTAGGGATCAGCTCAACTTCTACCAGGATAAAAATCTGTGCTGGCAAAGAAATTAAAATGTTACTGGTAACCATTGGTTTTAGGGGGAAACATTGCATCATGTGCTTTGTTTGCTCTGTTTTAGTATGCTTTGTTCTGCAGTGCTCTATCTGTGATGTCCTTTGGAACACATGCAATTCATCTGAAGATATTCTTTGTTTGCAGGCTGGTAATGGACTTTGGTACCGGATGAATGATGCCTCGGTAGAACTTTCTGATATCAAAACAGTTCTCAATCAGCAAGCTTACGTACTTTTTTATATCAGGTAATAACACCACATGTACTCAGAACATTTTTGATATCAAGTTGCTGATACTTTTCTTGTTTTCAAGTCTTTTTCTTTTCACCCTAGGAAAATATTACTATTTGTATATTTCTAAGTGGAAATTCCCCGTGTCATTTATTACCTTTCATTGCTTGACCTTAAACTTCTGTGCTTGGGTATGCTGCTTTCTGTCTGCTCTCTGTAGCTGGACAGTTTAGAAAAGAGGAGAAATCATGGCCATAGATGGTGTGAGGCTGAATCATTGCTCTGGAAAGGACAGTCATTGTAGGAAGACCATTATCTAATCTTGAGTTTGTAGTCTCTGAGGTGCTGGGGTTTAATCCAGGAATAGCTGTAAGAAGAGCTCTGAGCTGAGCTGCCCTCCCTCGTGTCTCTGCAGGCGCTACGATCTGACGCTGGGGGAGCGAGCCTTTTACCTGCCCGCGCCCTCCTACCCCCGCTCCTTCCTGGGCCAGCGCGGGGCCAACAGCAAGCAGGCTGCGTTCATGGGACCACGCCTTCCTCCTCACATGATGAAGGTAATTGGAGGGGGGCAGATAACAGCACTAAATTATTGTGGGTTTTGATGTGGGGCGGGGTTTTATGGGTTTTATTTTCCCTTCCACACTGCAGATTTCTTCACAGTCCTCGTGCTAGAGCCAGAGTTGTTCAAACAGTGGCTAATCCTTCATTGTGCAGCCATGCCACTTTGTTACTTTAGCCTTCCAGCTCAGCTTTCTAAAGGCTGAGATATGTGCTCTTGAGACAATTTAAGTAGTCTGTTAATGCCTAAACAATTTAAATTTTAAAAGTAGTCTATTAATGCCTAAGTAATTTAAATTTAAAAAGTAAATATCTGCCCTGTCCCTATCAGTGTCACTTTAGTTGAAACAGTGATAGAATACAAATTGTCTTGTTCCTGAGTACTAGCAGAACTATTCCAGTGTTGTCAGGGAGTGTTTAAAAAGGAAAATAAATATTTTTTTGAATAGTTTTAGTCAATGCTAAGTTGCTTGGGTGGGTGTCAAACTGATGCTGATTTGATACCAAAGGCAGGATTTGCACACGCTTGTTGGACATGCATTTAATTGGAACGGAGGTGAGGTTTCTTCTTAGGTGTTGTGGCAATCTGTAGAACTATTTAGTATGAGAATTTAATGTTGTGTGACTTCCAGTGCTGTGTGTTTGAACATGTCCATCTTACAATCTCTTCAAATCCAGAGCTCAAGTCGTTTAAATGGAAATGGACCCTTAAAAGAGGATCCCGGTAGTGTTGGTGTTGCTGTAAAAAGGCCATCTTCAGCTCCACCAACAGCTTGTGTTCAAAACTGGGCAATTTCCAGGCCTTCCATGGCAGACCCTTCCAAGCCCCAGAAGATCACCATCAGTATTCACAACAAGCTGCCCGCACGGCAGGCGCTGCCGCAGGAGTGTCCGAGCAGCGCTGTGGAGGAGGAGGAGCTGAAGCCCCTTCCTTCAGCCACAGTTACAAACTCTTCCACAGCAGAGCCTACCTCAAACCTCTCCACAGTGTCAGTTGCTACTAATGTCTCCAAGCAGGAGGTTCCTGATGAAATCTTTGTTGAGCCAGCAGTGAATGGAAACCCTAAGCTCTGTTCTGATAGCATGGTCCCTTACGGGGCAGAACCTTCAGGAAAATGCGAGGAGTCCAAGGGCTTGTTCAAAAGGAATTGCAACGTCATATCTTCCAATGGAATTCTGATTGGGAAGGTGGTCCGTACATTGCATAATTCCCATTCATCCTGTCAGAATGCTGAAGAAAGATCCCAGCATGAGCTGCCAAAACTTGATTCCCTAAATGGTGCTATTAGTTTAGATAATGAATATAAAGAAAATGGACTGAAACTTGATGATTCCACTTGCCAAGTCCAACCCATTAAACCTTCTGAGATTTTCTTCTCTAAAGCAAATGGAGTGCTTGAAACGGTGAGTTACATTTGTTCATCTGGACTTTCTCATCTATGATATATTCAATATTCATGAGCACTACAAAGAAAACAGCACAGATTTCATTCTAACCCTTTGTGCTATTATCCCACTGAATTTGCAGACCTGAGCTGACATATGACATATGTCAACATAAGAGAAGTTCAGGGAGATAATAGTTCATAAATTTCATAAAATACATTTTTGGGAAGAGGGGGATGATGTATAAAGTGGGAATAGTGCAGGTAACTCAGTGTGATCTTGTTTAACATCTAATGTTGGAAGTCTGTCAGCAGTAGTTTTCTACTAAAAATAGCTTTTTCTTTCTGTTTGTTAACTTCTGTGTTTTAATTGCAGATGCCTAAAGCTTTGTCACCAGATCCTCAAGGTATCTTAGATTCTCTTACATATGGCCAGTTGAACAGCTTATCAGAGGAAAAAAGGTAAAATGACTGTACTCTGATTAAAACAAGATTTCATACAAGTTTATTACTATTTTACCCATGTACTAATACTACTTAAGAGATTTACATCAGTACAGAGAATTCCACACTGTACACGTGGCATTGCAGACAACAGCATTGGGCACACATTATTCTGATACTAAATACAGGCAGATGCCTCCTGTAAAAGTTTCACAGGAAGCTTCCATTGTCTGGAATACTTTTTCTAATCCTCTTTCCTTTTTTTGCATCCTAGGATGAGTGAATGTAAATTCCCACAATCTCCTCTCCCACTTGGGAGGGTGGGAAATCTCTGTGTTTACCTTTTTTCTAACTGGGGGAAGAGCAAATGTAGTTGTTCTGCCTATTGATGATATTCAGAGCTGCAAATGGAAGGAGCTGGATGTGTTGGGAATGGGTTTTTTAAGGCAAGACCTGCAGAATTGAAAGAAGAAAAGCTTTCCATGGGAACCGAGGGAGGTGTAAGAATGGTTTTCTAAAGACGATGTCTTTTAGAATTTTAGATGGACTTTTACAAGCTAAAAAGATGTTTTTATTTTTGTGCAGTGTCTCTGGACCTCAGAAATCTTCTGACAATGATGGAGTTATGGAAACTGTAGTGATGGAAGCACTGTTTGCCTATGAAGAATGCAGGAAGGTTCCTTCCAACTTTAGCTGTGAGGTTGAGAAACTTTTTACTCAATCAGATTCTGAAACCATTTTTACCAAAGAAGAAGTTGCTGAAAGTATTATAACAAAAGCTGATAATGCACATCTCAATATCAATGGTCAGCACAAGGTTAGGAAAAAATCTTTGGATACTGAAGGTGAATTCCATGGGCAGTGTGAGTCTGAAGACATCAGAGATAAAGACAAACTAAGAAGATCAAAAGAACCTGAACTCATTTCAAAAGAAAATCCTTTGTACATCAAAGGGTCTCCTGAGAGCAAAGAGAAATTAGGGCAAACTTCCTCTATAAAGCCTGACATTGAATGTAGTTCTAAAAAACTTGCATCTCTAGATATTACAGATAAATGCCAAGATACAAAGGACATTTCTAATAACTATGTAGAGGTACCACCCGTTAATGACTCTTCTATTACAAAGCTGGATAAAGTATTGGAAAGTCAATTTTCTAGAGCAGATGAGGGACTGAGTAATAAAATAAGTGAAGATGATGATAAACATATGAAAAAAAATAAGAAAAGAATCCATGACTCTAAAAGAACTGACAAAGAGCACTACCGGAGGAAGAGAGAAAACTCGGACACTGAGGAGAAGGAGAGGCAAACCAGAAACAAACCAGATGATCATTCCCACAGGAGGAGGAGCTCTCACAGCGTGGAAACAAACAAGCAAAGCCGTCATAAGCAGGAGTATTGCAGTGAGAGCAAGTACAGATCCTCCCACAACGAAAGAAACAGTCCCAGTAATGGCAGGAGCTCAGGGAAATATTCTCGTTACAGATCCCGGAGCAGAGAAAGGACAGATGCAGACAGGAACAGGTATTATTATTCCAAAGGAGACAGACCTTGGATTAGAGAAAGATACTATCAAGATGAACCACGGAGATGGGAAAAGTGCAGATACTACAATGATTATTATTCCTCCCATGGAACAAGGGATGGTAGGGAGAGGAAGTCCTCTCATTGTGATAAAGACTATGACAAATTGAGCCAAGCTTACAGCAGGTCACACAAGGATTATCATTGCAAAAGCAGATGGGGTCACAGCACACTCTCCCGAGAGGAGGATGTGCATCACTTCAGCAGCCACAGAGCAAACTTCCACCACTGTTCAGTACCTCAGCAGCACTCAGAAAAATACTCTCGTGAAAGGCATGCACTTCCACCAATGTCAGCTCACTCAAATTTTGAGGACTCTTCCCGGGAAAACGAAAAACTAAGAAATGGCAAAAGAAAATACTCCCACCAAGAAGAAAGTGAAAGTGACATAGAAAAGAAATGCCGAAAGACAGATGACCAAAGAATCAAAAAGTATAAGAAGGTCAAGAAGAAAAAGAAGTCCAAAGATAAACATCGAGAGAAGGATTACAAGTAAGCAAGGATTCCAGCATAATCAGCAATTTTTTCCTAATTATTTTCCGGGTATTTCTCATGTCTGCCTTTTTTTCATTGTTTTTAAGTAACTTATCTGTCATAATGTGACGGGATCATGCTATTAGGTTGGCCAAGAGAAGATAGGAAAGATGTTGCTGAATTGTGTTAGAACACTAGAGCTGGACAATGTAGTCAGAATAACATCTGCACACCGTTCTTGATTAGGTTACAATTTTAATTTTTTTTTTTAATTCCCCATATGCCTGTTAACGATTTGTATACAAACCAGGACCTCTTGTCCTTCGTTCTGAGGGCTTAAAGTTGCTGCATCTAAATTAAGTTAGATGTGCAGAAAGTACCACAAAGTAGCAAACACTCTGCAAGTCGTCACCTGTGGTAAATAAATAACATTTCATGTGTACATCAAGTGCCACATCTGTTTTTCTATTTTTAACTTGCATGTTTCCTTCAGACTTTATGATTTGGATTGCTCTGTGCTCCACTTTGACAATGACAATCGCAAACATAAGAAAAAGAAGAAAAAGAAGCATGAAAGGAAACTGAAGGACTTATTGGAATATTTAGATCCTCGTTTCCAGAAGAAAACATGGGAGAAGAAGGAAGAATCCCGTCCTCCAGATGACCATTTATGTGAGCAATACAGAAACCAGGGCAGTAAACAACCTTACAAGGAAGAGAAGCCTTCTGGTGCAGGTGACAGCAAGAAATTCAGCTCCATGGCATCCACCGAGTATGTCAGAGGTAAGGGGCCCTGGGATGTTGGCAGGACTCCTGGTTATTCATAACCATCTTTAAATGCTTGTGTGATGAAATCCCTGGGTTTTATCACAGCTTCCAAACGGTATCATGGCAGGGGGTTGGAAGTAGATGATCTTTAAGATCCCTTCCAAACCCAAACCATTCTGTAATTTAAATAAAATACTCCATTCAGCTGTTCATAGCATAGAAATACTGCTTGTGGCTCACTCAGAATAACAGGAGTTGGTGATAATACTGAAATATTGTTGGTCCAGGTGTAGCTCTGCCTTCTCCTAAGCACAGCTGTTAAACCTCCAGAGGTCACTTCACAATTTAACACTGGAGAGTGTTAAATTCCTGCTATTGTTTTATTCAGTTGTGGGGTTTTTCTGTTCGTGTAGGCTTAACAATACTTAGAAGAGGGCTGAGGAAACAGCTCTTTCCCGATTTTTAATATTTGAAAAAATCTGTCTGGTGCTTCTTACAAAAAACCCAAATATGAATTTGTGTGCCTGACTAAATTTACACTGAGCTCTCAGCTGTTGCTTGTCATAATCGCAACTTGGGCTCACAGTAGATAAATTAATTAGTTTAAATTAATTAGCTCTAAAATTATGCAATGAAGATGATTGCACACTGCAACAAATTCAACATCTAAAATCAAACTTGACAACATTTCCCATGAAATTTTTGCTCAACAGAAGTGTTTATTATAGAAATAAAACCTTATTCAATGCCTATTATCTGACATAAACCAGTTCCAGTTACTCATCTATTTTAATAGAAAACGAAAACAATCCCCTAACTATTTTACTCAAAGATAAGTGAAATAATCCCTGAAGAAGACAGCTCACTATCCAAAAGCCAGATTCATTGTTAAATTTTCTACATTTTATACCTCCCAACGATTTAAGAATTGGGTTAATGGTCAGTGACAGTCCTGTTCATTTCTAGTCATGTTGAAACTGTCATTATTACAGCATAGAAAACAAAGGAATGGAGAAGTTTAATCTTGAAATTCTGGAAAACGAAAATCTCTTTCATGGGGTTTCCACACTTAGGCAAATTGCCACAGTCAGTGCACTGAATTCTTGCACTGGAAAGTTTGCTCAAGGCAAAGGGGAAATGCATTTGTGGAAAACTGATTGTATTTTAAGACAGAGATAACCAGAAGTTCTATTCTAAAAATACAGAGTGGAGGGAAAGCTGATTGTTCACTCATTATTCTTTAACGTGAAAAATTTAAGAACTGCATTGAGGTCTTTCAAATCTTAATGTTGTAAAAGGACCAAAATAACCCTTACTGCACTAAAAAGCTCTGTTCTAGCTGACAAATTAGGAACTAAAGAGAATAAAATGCTTGTGCTCAACAGTGGTTTGGCCTTAGTGATTTCCTGGCCAGCAGATGGCAAACGCGGGTTTTTCCAAACCAGTCAAGTTTAGTGAGGAATTAAATGTTCTGCATCGCCCTGCTCAGGGCAGGGCACTGAGGGTGCTGGGCCACCGAGGGGAAGGAGAAGGAGCTGTTTGTTCACTGCTGAACATTAACAACACGAGGGGGAGACAAGGGCTGGCAAAAGCAGTCAAACCTTGAGAATTTTAGTATTTCCTCAAGCCCATGGATGTTAATTAGCTCCATCCTCTGGAAGGTCTTTTTTTTTTTTTTTAAATGGGTCTCAAGTAGGTTTCTCTGAAAGATGGAAGCTGCTTTTAAAAGAGGCCACTCTGGCCGTGTTTTTAGAGTACAGGCAAGGAATTGTGAGGTTGTGCCTTTTCATCTGACTCCTGTTATTTTGAATAAATTAATAAGGATGAAAACAGCTACTGATAAGTTGTGGTTTAAGGAAAATTTACACAGGAGGGGGGAAGCAGCTTTGAAGCAGTTTGGTCAGTCTGACCTCATATTGCCACTAAAACAGGGATGTTTTCCAGACAAAACTTCAATTAAATTTGATTCAGCCAAGGTCCAACCCTTGCTGTTGAAGCAGGTGGCTCTGTCCTAAGGCTCTGTCCACTTCAGCAGCCTCAGCCCAGAACTGGGCTGCAGCTGCTGTGCCAGGGAGTTGGATCCTGTCCTGAGGGAGCAGATGGAGCTGGGGCAGCTCTGAGCTTGTCTTTTAGAGACAGTTTAATGTTTAATGTCACAGCAGGACTGACCTTGTTTTCCTTTTGCCTTTCAGGTGTGGAGCTGACTGAAGAAAGCCTTCAATACTCAGACTGAACCCATCACCAACCCCAAGGACTTCTGACCACCAACCCCAACAACCCTTCACCTTCAAAACCAACAACTTCTCATCATCAAAACCAACGACTTCTTACCTTCAAACCTGACATTACTGATAGTGACCATCAAAACTTAAAATTTATTATCAATTACCATCAAGACAAAATCCAGTCATAAGTGGTGCTTAACATTTCTGTACAGAATTTTACCATATAAGAACTTTTTTTTAGTTTTTAACTTGAGACTTTCTTTTTTAAAATATACTTCTAATCCAAAAGGGTGAAAACTTTTTACAACTGCTGAACATTGTAAATTACCACATGAATATCTCACTGAGCTGAGATAATGCCCTGGAATAGACCATCTCAAATGCTGCTTAATTACAGACTCAGGTTGACTTTATGTTATTCATGTAATGTTACTCCAAGTTAAGACATCTGGTGCAAGAGCGACCAGGAATTACGAAAGTTGCAACTGACAGTCTGTATATTTAATTTAAAGACTTATTTAAAACTTCACGAGTTTTGCAAGAGCTTCATTTTTTTTTTCTGTGGTCTGACACTAGAAACTAATTTACTTCACATTTGAGTTATATTCAAGATCTGAAGAAAATCTTCTGGTTTTCAACATTGTGAAACAACGAATATGCAGTTCTGAATGTATCTCTCAAGAATATTTGTATATTGTTCCATATGTTTTTATTACATTTTCTTAATATACTGTCATTTGTCTTAAGTCTCAGTTGTCTGTTTTGTCTCTCTAAAGTGTCTAGTTACAGACAAATTCATACTGTGATTTTTATTTTTATTATTAAATGCTATCAAACTGTGATGCACTTATTATTCACTGGTCCTGCATCAGGAGATGAGTGGGGAACCTGTATTAAATACAGTTCATCTGAATAATCTGTCTGGTTTATACAAGCTGTGTTGTTCAGAGATGTCTAAAGTTTGATCTTTGTTTTTTTAAAGATAAAAAAGCACTTGCCCCACTGTAAATATATAGCATGTAAAATTTATATAGTATATAAATACAGCAAAGTTAAAATGGATTTTTACTGGAGTTTTACTTGAGTTATTTAACGTGCACTGTGAGATGGGAGCTGACAGCTGTCAGAGCGTGTTTGACACTCGAGAAGTCACAGCTTCCTCTCAGTGCAGGGCAGAAGATGCTGCTGGTGTGAGCCACAGAAGATCAGTAACCTGGGACTGCAGCTGCCTAGACAAGGATGCAGAAGGCTTCTCCTTTCAACTTACAGCTTCCACAGGCAGGCACCCAGCTGGGAGCTTGGTGTTGTGTGTGACAAAAAAAAAAAAAAAAAAAAAAAAAGCAAAAAAAGAGCAAGGTTAATGTCTCAGTAGATAATTAAAAAGTCATATTTTGGTACATGGAGAACAGCACTAAGCCAAACCATAATGTACCTGCATAATGTTCCTATGGCAACAGTTATGTGACGTTACATAAAGTAACATGGCAAAGTAACCAACACTCCTGTCCTGTATCTGCCTTTTTTTTCCTCTTTTGTCCTCTGGCTTCAAGATTTGTTGTCTTGTCCTTTGTCTGATGAGTAACTCCAGCACAAGTGGCTGAAAGGAGTTTGTGTTGTTGCTGTGCCTCCCTTCAGAGCCCCACAGCCAACAACTGGCACTCGGTGCCACTGCCCCAGAGCTGTGGAGCAGCAGCACCTGCTTCTAATTGCTAATTGAGGAAACTAATTAATACTCCAGGAGCAGAGATCCGCTTCCCCCACCACCATCTGACTGAAACTCCTGGCAGGGAATGGATAAAATCCCTCAATTTAGGGTGGCTCTCAAGGGAAGCCAGCTTTTACTGGAGTCACACTCACGTGGTAACACACTTTACTGAAACATTTTGCAGCTGAAGTGTTTTTTTTTCTCTGAAAAATTAAACCGGTAATTTAAATTACTGTGCCTAAGGGTAGGGAAAAGAGGCTTTTTACTTAGAAGAGCAGTGGTAAAATTAAACCTTAACCTCTTAAGAGTCAGCAATTGCCTCCTATGTATTCCTGGTAAAGGAGGAGACAGTAGAGTTTCACACTTTATTTTTGAGAAAACTGACAGATTTAAGCAACATTGTCTTAATGATAAATGAAAACATTAATATTGCAGTGGCTTTACATAAGAACATCACCGTTATAACAATGATTGATACAGAATATTTGTCATGCAAATCACTTGTATACACCAAGTAATACTCTCATCAATACATACCTGTACAGTATTTACATTTTATATTTAAACTCTAGCTAGAAACATTTTCCAAGAAAATATAGAAATGAAACTGGTAAGCCACAAGTCTTAATTTGTAGTATCTGGTCTACAACAGACCTAGCTTTTCCAGCAAGCATATCTACATAGATATGTAATAAATCTTAAAAATATGCAGGTTTTCTTTTATATATGAAGCATTATAAATGCTGCTCACTTTATAAAGGTTCAGTTTTGTACCAGTTTAAAATGGTTCAAAATGCTAAGTGACGCAGAGCTTATTTTGTCAGAATATTGTAAAATTTAAGTCAGTCCAGCTGAGCTTAAGTTTTTTTGTACAGTTCCCTCCCAGCTGCACTGGCACCACAGCTCTCACTGCCCCTGCAGTTGTAGAGGGCAGGGTCAAAAGCAAAGAGCTCAAGAATTACTCCAGTTTCAGTGCCACAGGAAGGGAGAACCTGCTGTCCCCAGAGGACTCTTCCTCAGCATGGCCAAACTGTAACAGATCCTGCTTTAGGCCACAGAGCAGCCACTTTCAGTAGCCACCCCTGGACTTGAAGCCCAATAAAAAAGGGAAAGGTTGAGAGAGTTTTCTTCACCCTCGTGGATAGTACCTGATATGGCCAAAATTTTCACAAGCCACTTTGTTTTACTGGCCTCGTGGCCAGTGGAAATTTTGGGCCAGTTTCACTCCCTGTTAATACTGTTACAAAGAACATTTGAAATCAAATATTAATACACACAAAAATGCTATTCCATTAGCTTTGGTAAATTAGATAGATACACTGAGCACCACAAGTAGCTGTTTAAGATGTTGCATTTCAATGCTAAGAAATAATATATTTCCTGCTATAATATCCTCAGTTACATGTTACTCTAAATAATTATTTCTGCTGGATATAAGAACTTTAAACTAAATACAGCAAATTAACTGTGAAGGCCTTTCCTTCATGTCTATAGGCAGACATCCTCACCTGGTAAAATAAATAGATTTCCTCAAAGGTGGTATTTCAGAAGATAAGAATTGATACAAAAGTGCTTCATGGCTTATTAATGCTTTTGTAATCTCACATTTCTCCAGAAATACTGTATTTGCTGCCTTTCACCTTTATGCTCACTAGTACCACTGATTTGGCTTGTCATTATTTGCATTACAAATCTACTTGTCCAAAGCTAAGACTGATGTAGGCAGGTGCTTGAAAACAAAATGTCACTGCAGAACAGAAGACTCAAAGTAAGTGCTGGCAGCAGCTCCATCATTGTGCTGCTTTGCAAACACAGGACACACAACTTAATTCATTTCTATAGAGAGTTTAAATGTGTTCCATTAAGAAAAGATATCCCCACACTGACACTTATTCAAGGATTCTACCTCCTCTGGCTGAGTTTTACTCCTTTGGAAGCACTAAGATATAAACACTCACCCAAGCAATTCCACACACCCTGGGGAAAATCTAAAACGTAGGAAGGCTTACTTTGTTCTTTTCATCTCAGCCTCTTTTGCAAACATGCAATAAAGCAAAACACTCACAAGGCTGACACCCCATGCAAAACAAGGCAAATCAGTAAGACAGAACAGTGAAACAAACTCTCCCTTACAGTTCAAAGGATATTTCAAACACATCAGCTTGGTAAGTCTGTGGATTTGCCAGTGCAGCACATCTCCCTACAACAGACCCAGAGGTGCTCCCATAACCAACAAGCAAAGCTGCTTTAACATTTTGGGTCTCCAACACATTCACTGGCACAGTAGGCAGGGCTCAGGTTCAACAAGTTTGGGAAAAACTGAGTAGTAACAGAAGCAGTAGAGTCAAAACCTCCCACTTTTTGCCCCCACTATGGAATTAGGGGCTTTACCTTAAGAACAATATGTGTGCTATCAACAGAAAAGCACTGATGTGTTCCTGAAAGACCCATCAGTAGGACCACAGAAAGATCTTCACAGGTTTCAAAAACAGACACATACCTGTGGGGAAGTCTAGCTGCACCAGGTAATCGATACTTTATTTTTTTAGAAAAAAGGTCTATTTTTTCAATTTCAACTGCTGCAGCACAAATCTGAAAACTGCCTTTAAGAATGCAATAAAACCACTGAACTTGTATGAACTTGCACAAACTCCGTATGTCCAAAGTTTTACGCAAGCAGGATTGATTCCTTTGCTTGATAAAACTCTAGGGCTGCATCTTACAGAAACAGTTCACCTCCTTGGCTTTTCCCTTTAAAAATATTCAATACATGTGAAAATATTTGGGGGGTTTTCATATGCAAGGCCTAAAATCACACAAGCCCTGTCATCTCTCTCCTTTAGTAGTAACTTAGTGTTAATCAAACTACAGCATCTCAAACATAAGAAGGACATTGCTATATAAAAAGCAGATTCAACCAGTCATTAAACCTTAGTGTTTGTTGGGAGTGTATGACAGACAGGAATGAGTTTTAGCCAACTGGCAAACACCAGACAACACCTGGTACTTCATGTCATGGCCACAGTCTCAAACCTCTGCTGCTGGGCCCTGCCCATAATTCAGTGCACACTGACAAACCCCCTGGCACCACGAGGTACCTTTGAGCTGCCAGTCACTGTGTTTCTGAAGAAAAGCTATTTCCATAAAGGTAGGAGAGGAATCCTGAATGAAGGCTGCACTCAGATGTCGCTGGGAAACACACATGACTGAAAAGTGACTTTGGGATTGTGAGGTTTCTGCTTACAAGAAAATGCAGTGCCAGACCATGCTGTGCTCCACTGTTGGTGTTGCACTTTAGTGAGAACTCAAAGTCTTATAATCACTCCTTTTATGGGAAATGTGCTCAGGTAACAGGTAGAGGACATTTTAGTGTTAGCCCTGAGCTCCTTCCCTCCCAACACAAGTAAACTGGAGTTGTCACTAATGTAAATGAAAACAAGGCTTCCATGTGTTCAGCTGAATTAAGTTCCAATATAATCAATCAATCATTCTCTGGGATTTGAAGCTTACTTCAAATGATACACCAGTAACTATTTACCCTGAAAAGTTTTGCCAAGTTTTTATGCCATAGTAAAATGTATATATATATATATATATATATATGTATATATATAAAATTTACAGTTGTCTTCATTTAGTTTGTCCAATTTATCACTCCACAGTATGCTCAGTTATAGGTTGATGCAGGTCTACAAGTTGCTGATCATGTTCTATTTCTTATTTGCAATTCTTCTTTTCCTTGTTGCCAGCATATCATAGAAGGGATCCCTGCTGATACTTGCTCTGGAAGAGAAAAAAAGAATCATCGGTTTGGTTAACAAATACCTGGTTTTGAAAACTAAAACTTTTGTTCTCTCTTCCTTGTGGATGACTCCACACTCTTAAGACGGATGGCTGACTTCTAAGCACCACAGGTATTGCTTCAGCACTAGGTGCTATTCTACTGTGATTTAAACAGAATTCACACCTTCACACCTTGACTATTATTTATTTCTTTAAGTGTGGGTCTGCTTAGAAACCTTCCAACATAAAGTCAAGTTGCAGAAGTTCAAAGCTGCTTGTGAACACGCTTAAGACACATGGCACTAAAGTTAATTATTGGGTGAACTAAGAATCCAATAGAATTAGGTTTAAAGACGATTCCAACAAGGTTTTACACTTGCATAGAACAATAAATGCATATTCTCCTCATTTGAGTTAGCAGCACTGTTTCCTTAGGACCACACAGAAACAGATTTGTATCTTGATCCAGCAACCCCACAGAGCTCATTGTTAGTCCTCAAGGACATTGCCACAACAGAGTTCTTCAAACAAGTTAAAACAAATTCTCTTCGTATCATACTCTGGAAAGAGCTTACACTTCATTTCTGAAAGGTATTTAAGACTTGAAACTCACTTGATAGATTTAATCCACTCTTCCTTTTCTTCTGGAGTGGGAGCAGATATTCTGTACACTACATGGTTGCCTTCCACCACTCTACCATCAGCTTCAGTTTTACATGCTTTAATTACTTGACCTTTATGACTGGGGTTGTAGAGCTCAAAGCAGTTCTGGAGGGTAGAAATGAAGTAGTAAATTTAAAAGAACAGAACAAAACTGACAAATAAGTTCATTTAACAGTACAATTAAGTTCCATATGGCTTACTCATCTTCATTTAAAAAATAAATATGAAACTGTCTTACTGGTTTTCTAGGGTCTTCGACTTCTCTTATGCTAAGATTTTCTAGTGGAATAATTCCTCTGGGTTCTTTGTCCTAAAAAATTAGGAAAATATCACATTATCAGCTACTTATAAATCTTGATTACAAAGACAATTCATGAAGATATATACTCACTGTTGTGTACTCAAAGTAATACAGGCAATTATCAGTCAGAATAAACCATCTCCGTTTCCATGTTTTTACTCTTCCCCCTACAAACAAAAAATATTCCAGAATTAAACATGTGCTGCTGTCAGGGCTTCAACAACGGGCAAGGAAACAATTAAGTTTTCCTTATTCTTCGAAGTATGGTTTAATTGCTTCATGATAAATGGATCAGGCACAGATGAGTGAGGTTAAAGGTACATGTTACTGCAACTTGTCCTGAGGCAGCATCAACTATGGAGGTGCCATCAGCCATGAGAGCTGTGGGCAACAGTGAGTGGCCAGGCCTGCCCCCTCTGTCCTGGCCCTCACATGTGTCCACTGCACTAAAACCAGCAGCTCTGCCCAGAGCTGGACACAGCCAGGGCTGCCAGGGTGTGGGTGAGGCCAGCCCTGGGCTGCCTGACATCCAGCACTGGCTGCAGAACCAGCAACTGTGTCCCTGCAACAGGAACAACCTCCTCCACAGCCTGAGCAAGGAAAGGGTCCCAGCAATAAAATTAAGGGCATTTTATCACCTTCCTGTCATTCCACCCATGAGCAAACATGATTAAGAACCTGTCTTTACTTCCAGATTTAACATCAAGTGTGTAAATTACTCATAAACATTAACAGAACAAATATGATGTGTCATCAATGAGGAGCAAATTCTATGCCAAAATTTACCATATTTACTATTTGTCATCTTTCAATATTTTAAAAACATCTTTTCTTCATGGGTTAATATATCCTTGAGTACACTTGGCAGAAGAAATAGCTACTGCTCCAAAAATGCCAATTTTTCCTTCATTAACAGTTTAGACAACAGCAATCACTGAGTTCTTCCTTACAGCTGCTTTTTAGAAACAACTGTATTGTTCTGGCCCTTTCAGTTGTTTTTCTGCCATTGGCTGCTTCAGAACACACCTGGCTTCCCACATTACATTATTTTTAAACTTATTTCCAAGAAAAACAATTGTAGATAGAGCATGCATATGTTATTAGTTTAAAGGTTTAGATCCACCATAGTTATCTGACTTCAGGATTATGTCACCACCTGTGCATCATCCATTCAGCAGTGATTTAATTTCATTAAACCAACATTTCAAAAGAGTTGATCTTGCTATTGAACACCTGTGCATAGAAGAGCACCATCAATACACATAAGACACCCAGTTTAATCCAAGTCATACAATCAAATTTAAGACATAAGCATAACTTTTTAATCTTTTTGTTCTGCTTAAGACAGCTGGGTTTTTGTTTAATACAGAAATCCAAATCATATTTAAATTAAAGAACAATTCTAGGAATATCATGACATTTCCTGATACCAATCTACTGCATATTTACATTATTGCAAATGTTGCATGTTGCACCCTTCCTTTTGCTGGGTTTCACAACCTCCACAACAACCTGGTGCCAACACACTGCAACATTCACTGTACTCAAACTTTGTTTCCACCGGATGCACTCATATCTTAAGAAAAATTGAATCCGCAAGCAGGTGTGGTGAAATAAGCGAAGGCAAAATAGTGCAAGATGCAGAAGCTGTGACACAATGAATGGTTGAGTGAACTGGAGACAGTGAGGGAAGAACTGGTGGCATTTTAGTACAACCACAGTGAGAGATCCTTAAATAAAGCATTGCAGAGATGTTCAAACTGGCACGTAAGTCACTAGAAAAATTCCCCATCACCTTGACCGAGAGCTGGCTCAAGTATCAGGAAGTATTTGGGCTTGGAATGATGAACTCAAGCTTGACTCATTTCCAGACCAATGGGAGGGGAAGCTGCCGAGTCACAGTGACTGCCAGGGCACTCCCTGCCACCACCACAACGTGACTGCTTTTCACATAACCCAGCATCAACTGCCATGGCTTTAAGTCACGTTCTGCTCTCCAAGGTTAGCAGATAAACATCACATTCTTATGGCCCTAAACCAACCATGTTTCTCAGGCTAACAGGTAACATCAGCTATCAGAGGTCATGGCTTGCCCAATTCTAGTAGGAAAATAGTTCAGGAGGAGAGAGAATGGATTGAACAGGGAAAGAGGTTACTACCACAGAGCAGACTGAAGTGAACAAAGGTGTTTCTTATAAACTAGGATATGTCAAAACATAATAATAATAAAAAAAAAAATCAGTAATAACTACATATTTAAAAGAAGACCTGTTTATAATTTAAGAAAGAAACAACAGACCTAAAACACACACACTCAGAACAATATGAATTGCCAAGCAGTGAACAGCAGCTGAGTTTGCTGAATGTTTTCCTGACAACATCCCCTCTCTCAGGAAAAGACAGATATTTCAAACCTGAAACCTTTTGTAATCATGCTGCAGTTCTGAGGAAGCTTTTGTCATGAAACATCTCCCAGCTTCAGGGAAGCCACAAAGAAGATAAAGTATGTCCAACAACATCCCTCTTGCTCCCTTCAACAGCCAGTAGTCCACTGGCTTACAGCAGTCATGGGAGTCATAGAAATAGACCTTAAGTCCTTGCTCCACCAAGCTATCAGTTACTCTTCCAAAAGAAAAAAAAAAAAAAAAAAAAAAAAAAGAAAGAAAGAAAGAAAGAAAAAAAACCCCAAACAATAAAGCAGTTAAGCAGGATTTTTTTTTTGGTGGGATAAGGAACTACTCTGTTTCCCCATCCCCATTACTGAGTTTCAGCTGTCAACAGCACAGAAACTCTAATAAAGCTCAAAATCTAATCTGTACTAATCAATTTTGCAAGGGTCAGCACATCACACATGTTTAATATGCCTTTACAATGGGCTGCAGCCCAAGCAGTTGGCTGATAAGGTGCTATGGCCTGTAAACTGCACACGAGATTAATAGTAAAAACATGTGATAACAAAACATTCTTGTCCTCAGCCGAGATTGCTGTAGGCTCACAAAACAACAACAGAGGGTTTAGTATTTCATCTCTTATTCCAGCTCCCAGCCTTTTAAAGATTAAGACTAGAAGGAATTAAGTTAGCAGAAGAGGATCAAGAAAACTGGAGTAGGAATCCATAAACATTTACAGAAATGGAGAGATAAGTGACACACTTCTGAAAGATCAAGATGATTACAAAAATACAGACAAAAATACAGACATCTCAAATAATGAAACACAGAAGCACAGTATCTTCCACGGTAGGTCGAAATGTAAGTAAACTACAAGAAAAGGCTATAATGTAAAACGTATAAAAACAGGAACAGAAACCCTCTTCACCTTTGTAACTTAATATAGGATTATCTTTTTTTAACTCTGGGCTAAGTACAAACTAGGCAACAAGGTAAAAGAAACCATCTATAATAAAGGGAAAAATAACTGGCAATTACTTAGGAAACATAAATCTCCAAAGCAAAAAATGCCTTAAGGCTAAAGGCAGCAAGGTATCTAAAGTTAGAAAGTTCTACTCAAATCTTCAGCTCATTTATATAAAAGTTTTAGAGCTGAGGGAGACGGATGCACACACCAAGAATGTTTTTTTTCTCCTGAGTTCATCTAGATAGCACCAGACAGAAGAGACTCAGCAATGACACGGCTGGATCAAGGTTTGGCTTTCTGTTAGAAAGCATTTTCCCTTGACCACAGCACTGACTGCCTCAACCTGGAAGAGCCCCAGTCCCCACAGGAGCCGAGCAGGCAGAGGAAGGCACCGGTTTCCTGATGAAGCAGCACTGCTCTCCCACCCAGCTCAGGGAAGAGGAACAACATCCTCCCAAGGACAGATGTGCTGGAACGAGCACCGCTGGCGGGACAGGCCGGATGTGAAGCTTTTGGATCATCTCCAAGCACTCGGTAACCGCCTGACTGGCAGAAAGAATTCACACACTCGTGTGTCTGGCTAGAATCATTTCCTCTCCAGCTTGGGGGAGTAATGTCATAGTTTCCCTCTAACTAGAAGAAATTATTACACAAACCAAGAGATTTGCCAAGAGAAGCTGTTTAAGGCAAGGACACACCTTCCTGGCAAAACAGTTCTAACTTGGCCATTCCCAAAGACAGCACAGGCAACAATTTCAAAATAACTTAGAGTGGATGGCAGAAAATTTCATGGTATCGACACCACTCATTATGCAGGAAAATCTGAAGGCTCATACTGTGTCAAGCTGCTCCAAGGAAGACTCACTAGCACTCAGCAGCTTTCAGTTTTTAACTTGCTGCATTTATTTTCACTACACCATGCTTCAAACAATGCAGAACTGAATGATAATTCAGGCCTACCAAGATAAAGATGTCTATTTTAAGGCACTGGCTAATCTAGATAGATAAAACCAGAATTGCTGTCTGGCTGCCAGGTTTAGCACTTGGATTTAACGCAGCAACCTCTGAACAATTCAGAGTAGCAAACTCTCCAAAAGCCTTCTGCACCCCTGCAGCCTTCTAAAACCCAGACTGGTCTTTTAGACAGATGAATTTTACAATATATTAAAGTTTCACAATATCTATCTTCTGCCCAGAGAAAAATCAATATAGTGAGGGATGGAATACTAAAAAAGGGGCACAACTACATAAATGGGAAGAGCTGACTACAAGAAACACCAGATACAAAATACTGTATCTTGATATACTTATAGTCTGTAAGTAGTCTTAGTCATGTTTATAGTTTTATATAAAAGCTTTCTATTACAACTTTTATGTTTTATCACAACTGAGCATTTAAATCCTCATACAGAAGTTTGTCTCTTTAGCATTTCAACAATACACAAATTTTTAATATCAGAAGCTTCTAGAACTGAAGGAAACCCTACCCATTTCACAAGAAGTAATTCCCAAGAGAAAGTACTGTAAAAATGCAAACTATGTGGATTGAGACAGCATTCTCAACATACAGTTAAATACTCCTAGCAAATAGGAAACTCAAAGGAGAGGAAAGAAATAAAAGGAAGGGGAAGAAAAAAAAAAAAGACTGCCAGGTTTATTTCTGGTCATTGCATCTAAACCAGCAGTGTATTAGTCTGTACCAGTCTGTGTCTGTTGAAAAATGCAGTCTTACATGGAAGCACAGCTCCAGGCATTCCCAGGCTGATTCACCAGAGGCTTCTGGACACATTTCATTTCTTTATTCAAATAACCCTCATATCGTGGGAGTGTTATGTGTAACACCCTTCTGCTTCACACACCCTTTTACTACTGGGTTTTCTGTGCATTGTGCCTCATCTGCATCCTACACACCGAAGACTCAGGCAGAGTTTTCAGTCCTGTGGTTTATTGACTTTGCACCAGAGCCAGAGACAGACTGTGCAGAAGTTCCTGGCAGCTTTCACTTACTTTCAGTCATCACTTCCTCAATTTCTTTGTTCCTCTATTTTTTATGAGATCTCTTTTACGGGCAGTTTCTTCCACAGAGGATGTTGTCACTCCTCTACACACACTCACACTTGCCTGCACTCTCATGACGAGTGGAAGCCCACGAGGGAGCATTGGCAACAGCAACAGGCACAGGATGGCCTCACACTCAACCTCGTCTGCAAGAAGCACATTCCACCCAGAGCAGCCTGAAAGGCTTTTCTGTTAACCATCATCTCACACTACCAAATGGAGAAAAGCTGCAAAGTCATGTCTGAAATTCTGCCAGCTGAGCCAATACAGGTCAAAAAAAGCAAGAGCTTTGCTTCTTTGTAGTTAGACAAGGAGCTCCACAGCATCTGTAGCAGAGAGGTCAGAATTCAACACTGGGGAGCATGTGAATGAATTCCAAATGTTTCCTTTTCACATCCATTTCCTTCCAGCACAAGCATGACCACTGAGCTCCAGGTGCAATCAGCAGAGTGGGCTCATGGCTCTATCCAGGCTCTACTGTCACCATCCTCCCTATGTGCACCCCAGCACACATCCCTTTCCAAACTTTAGTTACCAAAGTTCCTTCCACTTTACACGTTAAAGTGGCCAACACCTGGCTCTAGTGAAGTGTGTGCCGGTGTTTAAATTTTTTTAAATTATTGTTTTGAAAAATAACTCTTGAAACAGAGTATCTGTGTCCTTTATGTAGGAAAATAATTCTCTAAGGCCAAGCAAAAAAGTAAACTCAACTTTACAAGAGCCTGTAAAAACAAAGGCATCTTCTAGTACCAGGAGACTGAACTATCTGAGGCTTCTGCAACCCTAAATTTGAAGCTCATTTAAGACCCTGTTAAATAAGCTAAATATATTATCTTAAAAGGAAAACAAGCTTTTAAAAAGGAAAAAGAGCTTTTACAAATACGTAGCTCAAATGTAATCAATGTTTCAAGAATCTATTATCATTGATTAGCAAATGTCAAAAACACTCTGAAACTTCATGACAGAATAAGATATGTTGTTTACTCTCAGTAGAGATTATTCTTCCCTTGTTATGTTCTTCCATGAATGGGAAAAGTGTGCTGAAGTCATCCTTATTTTTCTGCTTTGCATGTAAGCACTTTCTTCTTTTGCAGAATACACTTGCATGTGAGTCAGACACTGACATGCCAGTCCCTCAGAGCACCACTGATGACACTGTTAGTGACACTGAGTGAAAAAGCAAAATGCTACAACGAATCTGATTGAAAAAAAAAAAAAAAGAAAGAAAAAAGAAAAATCCAGGAGGAAGGAGGAAGAAAATAAAAGAATGAGCAACTGAAGAAGAGGGGACTGGAAAGCAATCAGATACGTACCTCCTAATGCAGAATAAGCAGAGACAGCCAGTCACAGAACAGAAAGGTGATAGGTCATAGGCCATAAGGAAAACAAGAAGGCACATTTAAACCACTCATTAAAAAATCATAGCCAAAACCAAACCAAGAGAAACTCACAAATAATATGGAAAAATAAAGACATACAAAAATAACTATTTGAAGAGAAATCCTTTTTTTGTACATAGAAAACTGTGTTGAAACATCACACAGTTTTCTAAAATGACCTTATGGAGACTTAGTTGTTATTTATCAGTCACAGCATGTGGTAAATACCATGTGGTGTTTCCTTTTTGTCGACGAGTTTTTATTTCTCAGATCTCAGAAATAAAACTCTGAAGTTTGAAGCAAGATTGCTAATTTGGGTATGCAAAATAAGAAGCAACAGCCTTCAGATGTAAAGGAGCTACTTATTTTGGTACATACATTTTAAAATACAAAGTTAAACCTGTTACCTTCACAAGAAAGCAGGAAGACACGGAGCAGCAAACATGCTAACAATGAACAAACACACAGCAGCAGAACTGCCCTTGTGACTAACCTAATTTCAGCAGCCAACCTTCTCTATCTGGATTAAAAAATGTATGCGTTAGATCATTTCCATCATCCTCTGGAATTTTAAATGGCTCATTCTTAATACTTTCATATAAATTCTAGAAAAATAAAAGAGGAAAAAGACCTCATTAATAAATGTCTTAACAGAAAATGCAACCAGGATAATCTTACTGCTTCTCAGACTATTAGATATAGCACATATTATGGAAATACTGTCCATAAAATTCTGAACCACCCCCTGTCAATCTTCATTTATTACTTTGATCAAGTTTAAAATCAAACTACTTCATCCATAATCAAGTCTCTCTTCAGTAAAATTTATTATGCATTCCTAGCAATGACAATTTTAACTTCAGCATTTAGTATTTCAAAGATTTCAAGATCAGTTTCATTTAGTACAAGTTTTGCCATTGAATCTGGATTTTCAGTAAACAGTGTAGCCCATAACACCATCTTACAGCAGTTATTTTTACTGATTTCTCAAGGAGGGAGCTCCACAAGACATGAAGGAAAAATGAAAGGCAAATATGAAGAAAATTTTTACTATTTTTTTCTGTTAGAAATACTATTTTTTTTCATAAGAAGCCAATTCTGCAAGAATTTTGCCATAAGCAAACTATGGAGAGATACACAGAGCACCTTCTCTGAAACATGTTCTCAACAAAAGGTTGGATATAGGGAGAACTAGCTCAAAGTAGCTGTGAATAACAAAAAATGCTTCTTTCAGCTACTCCAATGGTTACACACGGTTACATGCTTTGTTCTTTTGCCTCCTCTTTACAAATTTGCTTGAGAACTCCTGTACACACTTTCAAGTCTGCTATTAAAAACACAAATCCAGGCTTTGTCTTACCCAGCCCAACTTACCCTTAGCAATTCCTCTGGAAGGTCTCCACCTTCATTAATTCCTCGATTCATGGAGATAAATCTCTCCACTGTGGGTTTATCTCGCACGTTGTGGTTGTGCAGGCTGGTATTCAACATAATGATGGCAAATGAAAGCACGTAACATGTATCTGAAATCACATTTGAAAAATGCTTTATCTTCCCATGTGTTGTGTGTACAAACCTGTAAAATTAGTATAAAGCTCATCCTGACTGATAAAGAAAAAGAAACAGTAAAAAAATCCTGAACACTGTATATAAAAGTCTAAAATCCTTAAGCTGTTGAAGTAAGTCCAAGAAGAAAAAAAATGTTACAGTTCAAACAAAAAACAAGTATAAGAAAAACTGCATGAGAATCCAAAAATTTTAAATTCTTATGAAATCATTGCTATCACCCTAAATTAACATTTCACTTGAAATGTTGAAGTGTTGGGCAAAATGTTCTCTGCACAGATTTTGCCTAAATCATAGTGGTGGATGCTATAATAAACTTGGTCCATCAGCCTCCTCCTACTCAAAGTACTTCCAAAGCTCTCTCCAAAGAGAAAGAATGAACTCTTCAAAATAATATTTTGACTACATTTAAAAAGACTGAAAATGACATTGACTCAATTCCTTGGCATACAGGAGGTAGCTAGCACTACTGGATAATATCAGAAGATGACAAAGTAGATTTTATGCCTCTTGACACGGTTATGATTATAGTAAATTCTCCTGGAATTCAAGTACAAAATTATGTGTAAGAAAAAGCAGGATGAAAATCTGCTACAGAGAGGAAGAATGTGCCTGCATCTTCAGCACTTTGTTTTCAGTAGCTATTTTCCTCTCTAGCTGTCACAGACCCACTTTACACCAACCTCTTCCCATCCTATCTGTTCCTTAAATTAAGTGATCAAGAGCAATCTATTTGTGTATATAACCAAACAGAACAGCAATGCCAGGGCATTCTGTGCAGTTCTGTGATGTTTTATAAATGAAAATGCATTCTGACCATTAAGTTTGCATCTCCTGGATTAGACAATCACACTTTCTCAGTTCTCAGGTATTTCTCATTTCACACATTATTTTACTCCTAACTGGCCATTATGTCCTGTCATCAGATGTAGCAGAACATTCACACACATACATATATATACATATACCTCTCTCACTCTCTCTCTCTATATATAAAATATGTATTTGGATTATACAAGTACTTCAGAACTCCTGTGGTTTCCTGTGACTGACCTGTAGACTGGAAGACTCCTGGGTTACAAAGGCAATAGCGTGAAGCAAAAGCTTCCATCATACGGTCAATTTTCTGAGCCTCTCCTGGGAGTCTGAAGCTCCACAGAAACTGCCTACAGAAGGGAAGAATAGTGTTGGACTCATTCCAGTATTTATATATTTAATATTTATTACAAATAACCCGAAACAAACAGAAAAAAACTCAGCATTGTCTATATAGAATGTCCTAGAAATATGTTCTCAATCTCTCAACACACAAGTCAGGAGCTATTATAAAGCAACATGCACAGATGGCTAGCCCAGTAACTCAGCCAGCAACACTGCATGCTATCAGGCAAGATAATATGGCAGTTCATATTCTGAGGCTCTCTCTTTTTTCCAGACTAGTAAACAATTTTCTGTATGCATCCCATTTTTGCCATGAGAATGCTATGCAGGAAAAAAATGAGTTCAATCCTCCCTGGGTTTCCTGGCTACAAAAAGCAATGAACAGTCAGCTAGACTTTATTCTCAATGTAATAAGACACATTATGCAAAACATTTCTGGTGTAAGGAGAGAGAAACAAGGAATACAAAAGGACTTAACATATTTACTTCAATTCATACAAAACCTTTCAAAAAAATTGTAACAACCAGAAGAAAAGCCCACTGCTTAGAGAGGTGCTGCCTGTCTACTGTAAGCTCACCCTACAAGAATCAGACCTAGGCCTTAAAAAGAACAACTCATGTCATCATTTCAGTAATTTTGCAATATATGCAGCAGATCTTGCTGCTGCTTAGCAGCATAAACTGAAATACAGAGTTCACTTTTGTAACTTATTATTTCTACATAGAGTACACTGGAATGCATACAGGACAGAAGTCTTCACAAATTTATTTTGGCACACTGTGGCACTAAAATGTTCCAATGAATTTCATAATTTATTCTTTTATCTCTTAACAAAAGAATTATCTGAATTAAACCAGGATCTAAACCAGCAAAGTTACATGCTCTGCCATGCAAAACAAGTTCTCACTACTCCCTGTACAGTGGATGCCAATATAACAACCATTTATTCCTATCTTCATCGGTTTTCATTTTAGGACATTATATTCAAGTGTCACAGGCCACCTTAGTTTGTCAGCTCTATGTACTGTCTTTACTCACCTCGTGCAAGGTTCCAACCCAGATCACGAATTTTGTAAGCTACCAAAATACAAACATTTAATAGTAGCAGCTGCTAAGGAAGAATAAAGTTAAACCTAACATCAAATTAGGTAAAAGAGACAGGAATAGGAAGCTTCCCAGACAAGCTTCAGCAGCCACAGAAAAGGCTTCTTTGGCCCAAGCCTCAGGCAGCTCAAGTTATCATCACCACATCACTCAACCATAGCAAAGCTGTTCTGACTCCACATCACAAGGCACTGCACCAGAAACAAAGATCACACGGACATTTCCATTTATCTGGTGTCAGGAGGGAGTCACTTCAGAAAAAAAAACCCAGGCAGAACTGTCCAAGTCAACTTAATTTGATCAATCTGTTACGGATTTTCATCAAGATGAGAAGGGATCTCACAAGGTCAGGGTATGCAAGCATCCCAGATAAATCGAGAGAACTGTTCATGTAGCAAGGGAAAAAATAAACTAAGCTATTACACTTTCTTTCACATGACAAGTAGGAAACTGAGGCAAGCAGAAGGAAATCGCTTGTTTCAAAGTTTACCTCTCTGTGACTGAACATAATCCGTGACTACAGTCAGAGAATTTCTCCCCCTCCTTGCCCAGAAGGACAAGTCGGGGTGGAATAAAAGGAGGAAGAAAATTACTTATTTAAGTAAAGAGTTTCTTTCTTTTTTAACCTATGTCTGTGCTAAGATACAAAACAGGTCTTCAAATGTCCACATAGGGCAGGCACACCAAGGAGTAAGAGCTGTTTTAGTTGTTTGTATTTGTCTGAAATTCCCAGGAGTTTTCACCCTCAAGGCAGCACACACACAAGCCATCAGAAGGGTTTAACAGAGCTGTCTCTGCTCACTTGCACAGTAATTTGTACAGTTGTGCTGAGCTGTAGAGCAGCTTTCTGACAAATAAATCAACACAGTGACTCATATAAACATGCAATTTGATAGAGGAAGCTCAGGTCAAAAAACAGAAAGAATTTACTCACCTTAAGGCTTGTACAAGATTGAGATCAGCGAACTCATGGAGTTCAACAAAAGCCTGAAGAACTTTAATATTAAATTCATCTCTGTGAAAGACAAAAATAGAAATAGACAATTACAATTCTGACCTTTAAAGACTTGTTAATTATCTCGATTTGCTTCCGAAAATAAATAAGGAAATAAACAATCCTACTGATCAAATAAAGCCATCAGAAATAATCTACACATTGAGAGGTATTTTCATATTTAACAGTAGTACTTTGCCAATTTTCGCTGGTAGGTCAGCAAAAGCCAGAACATTTCAACTTATTTTAGAACTGCTTTTTTAAATGCCCTAATAATAACCGTGCCTTCTTTGCTTGACATTTATTATTCCTGTACCTGCCTTGACATAGGAGGATGTCTGAGAAATTCATTCAGTAAAAAGCCTTTTGCAGAAATTGTCATGAATTCTTAAAATAATGGTTAATTCAAGAGTAATTTCTTTAGCCATAAAACACACAATGAACAAACTATCTTTTTTCCACTCTAAGAACAGAAAATATTGAAGCAGTATCTTAATTTATGTACAGAGATAAGAAACCAAAATGCTTCTATTGATTGCATCCAAGAAAAAGAGCAGCTTTTGAAAAGAGCTACTTGGCATGTACTGTACTCTTACTCCATTCCCAAGAGTTGGTACAGCAAAGTTAACTAAAATCAGAAGAGGTTTTGAATGGGCTTCCTCTCACCCTTCTCCTGTATTGGTATGCAGATCATGAGCCAATTCATGCTTTGTTTGATGCAAGGGTGTTTAAATTCAAAAGTAACATTTAAACATTAACGAACAAAAAACTATGTGGATGGACAGAACTTGGCCTACGCCATCACTGAGTTGCTGTGCCAGAAGAATAAAGGTTTATAAACCTCAGGGTGTGCTTTAAATACCTCACCAACACAGAATGCTGTGTATCAGCCTCCACCCAAAAATAGAAAGGTGTGCACCCACCAGGAATTATCTGTTGCTTTGCTGACTAACTGCATAGTCAGACTAACCTGCAACTCAGGAGTAAATACCTTAAAACCAACTGTTCATTCATTAGCATGTTCCCACATTGTTTACAGAAAAACACACCAGTCCTGTCAGCAAATCCAAGCAATTCTCATCAAATTTAGCAATGTACAATTTAACTGGGCAACTGCTTTTCAATTAAGTGGCATGAGAGTGCAATAAAAGAGTATAATAGAGGGGTATGTTTCTACGTTAAGCAAATTATTTATTTTGTTTATAGAGTACTTGTGCTGGGTGCACCTCCAAAGACACAAGATAAATAACACAAATGCTCCAGGAAGCCACTTAAAAAAAGAACTGAAGACCTACCCGCATAGAAAAAAACCCATAACTCTTTTTTTGGAATGCAATTCATCCCTTATTTATTTTAATTTCTGCTATATTTTTAAGTGTTATCTTATTCCATTTCACCATTCACTTTTTCAGTTTGCTGAGTGCTGTAAGACTGTAACAGTAAGTAATATAGAATCTGTCTCTTTATGACAGAATGTTATATAAATATTTCAGTTAGTTGACTAACCTGGTCTTGTCTCCAGCTATATTTAGCTAGAATACAGAAGTAATTTATGATGGGCCTGTGGGAGGGGGTGGCAAAGCACAAGAGAATGGCCTCAGACATAATTCTGTTGTATAAAAACTGTTGACATGTCTACATATTCTGCATAGGGACTTCAAAACAAAGATCTATTTTTAAAATACTCATATTACAGTAAAAACTTTCACTGAACCTATGAAAGCCAAGAGGAAACTGCTAAGCAAAAACCATGCCATTGCTGCTGGAACCAGCCTGAAAAGTGTCTCAAAAGAGACCTGCCACAACCCATCACCACAGGAGCACATCCTAAATGAGTCACCTCTGAGAGCTCCCTAAGTGCCACTGGAACATGTGCCAGCATGTACATACACACACTCCAACCCACTGCACTGCTGCCTCTCTCAGCTGCCTTTTAAAATCAATTCTTGGCTTACACAGCAATGGAAGTCATTTGCATTCTGACTGTGTTTTGCAACACTGTGCATAAATATGCACACTGCAGGTTTATTGTAGCAGGATTGATAAGGACAGGGTGTAGCTGCCCTTGGAGGCACCTGCTTAGCAATGGGATGTGTGCATGCAGGGAAGTGACAACACCAAAACCTGCTTGCAGCCACTGTCCCAGGAAGTAGCTGCTTTAATAACTAATTCCTTTACTGTCCAATTATTACTGACTGTAAATCACTCCTCCTCTGGACACAGTACTAAGAGTTACCAGGAGTGTTGCAACACAACTCTCAGGCATTCCAAAAGCTCACGGTATTGAATTCTGCACTACAGACAAATGTTTCGGTTTACTCATTATACTAAATTATAGTTAATTAAATAACATTCCATAATGTACCCATTTAAAAAATAACAACCTAACAGGAAAAAAACCTATCACAATACTGTAGCAGTTTTACATCTCCCCTGTAGCTTTTAAGGATCTCAGAGTACTCGAGCAGCTCTCACCTGCAGCCTGTGAAGGGAACTACCCAAAACCTGTAAAAGTGCTTTGTAAGCTCAAGAGCAAAGTTCCAACATTTCTACTTTACCTTTCACCGAGGTAATCTCCAATTACCGTTTTATTTAATCCTTCTCCTTTATAAAGGAACTGTGCAATGTCTTCTGCAGTGTTGTGCAGGAGGTCATTTTCTATCAGGAACTGTATTCCCTAGGAAAAGAAATTCCAGAGGAAAAGGAATGTAATGTCTTCTTCCACAAGCATTTAAGTAAATATCAGGTAACATTTAGTATTAATATACTGACACAGACATATACATGGCGTATTAAGAGTTACATTACCAACAGATTTTTTATTCCTTTTAATAAAATGGTAAACAAATGTTTTTCAGTTAGATGAGCAATATTTAGTACTGGTTTTAAGATGAAAATGAGAACACATTTTTAAGGCTAGAAGTACAAGGTGGCAGTTTGAATCCCTCAACCCTAAATATTTGATTTGAAAGATCAAATATTAATTGAATAATGATTTCATGTTGATCTTTGGAGCTAATGTGTGAGCTGGCCTGTTCCCAACATTGCATCAATGTCTGCAGAGCCATAATCTGCAAAATCATATAATGAAGAGGTACGTAGAAACAACTTAATTACCACCATGACACAAAATAAAGCATCTGGTACAATCTACAAACTGCAACCCAATACATCAAGCCACTACTTGCAGTAGGAAGTCACAGCTGAAGATACTGAAACCAGTTTTAAAGAGTTTATGCTGACATTGGGATTATCAGTGAATTCTGGCTGTGCTGGAACTAAACTACTCACAAAGGACTGGAGCTACACTACTCACAAAGGGCTGCTCAGTCAGCTGCTACCCAAGGCAGGTGGAGTCTTACCCTGTCCTCAGAGGGTACTTGATGGAGACCCAGGAGTCCTATCCTCCATAAATTACTGCCCTACAACTGGCACACGCCAGGGAAGCCCAGAGATTTCTCTGGAAAGTGGCAAAGAAAGGAGACTAAGAGTTATACAGAGATTATGGAAAGGATGGAAGGGATGTTGTTGTGACTCTGAGCAGGTCATGCAGGGATAACCATCCTCTGTACAGCCCACAGACCCCAACACAGATGCTGCTACTCCTGCTGAGTTCTTCAAACTCTAATAACATGGCTGGTGAAAAGCAGAAATGGAAACTTTAAGCAGCCTTAATGTCTTGGATTCCAGATATGTACAGAAGAGGCTAATAAATTATTACTAGTATCCTATACTAGACTATCTCAGAATTTCAAGAATACTAGTTTTTCAATTTCTGCAAGTGGAGTATTATTTATTGCATTACAACTGAAAAAATTCTTTTTTTATAGCATAGATGGCCCTCTATAAATATTAAAAAAAATTATTATCCTTCTGTTAGATTAATTCTAGTTTTTAATAATAAAATGGTTACCTGACAAATAAAAGGTCAATTTTCTGACCTAATTTAACAGGGAAAGTAAATGGTGATGTTACAAAGCTTTATGCTTTCTTTAGAAAGTCTGGAATGCAATTCTCTCAGAACAATTTCACCATCATCTGAAAATTTTCGATACCAGGCTGGTACTCTGACAACTTAATATTTTGATAAGTCATCTCACAACAGATGTGATTTCTTTGCAAAGAATATATCCATTACACCTTTAACCAAAAATTGCTGAGCTTTCCTCAAAACTGATCACTTCAAAGCTTATTTGTACAATATTTGGCTACAAAATATAGCTCTTTTTCCCATCCCAAGTTATACACAAAGCTCTCCTCTCTGACAATCAAAAAGAGAATTTTTCATCTGGTATCAGAAATAGCACATTCCTTTGGTTCAACACCTGGACCATATTATTTATGCTTAGTATAAACAGACTGATCTGAATAGTTTTTTTGAAGTTGTACAAGTTACTGATAACGGACATGACTTGAAGTATGGAAAACAAATTTCTGTGCACAGAAGCAGACACTTTACCATACTGCAAAAATCAATTTAATTTTCCTTTTCCTGGATTTTTTCTTTTTAATTTTCCTAAGATGCTAAAGAACCAGAAGTCAAACCTACAGGAAAAGTAATTTGTCTGGGACAACAACTCCAGCGTCTGGAATAAAAGGCAAAATAGGCCAAGCAAACCCCCATCACCTCCTACACTATCTTTTGTCTTGATGCAAATTTTCTTTCTGTAGACTGACAGGAGACAGATGACAGCTGTACCAGTTTAACTTACTCACACAAAACTCATGGCTACAGACATTTCCATATTCACTACAAATATTGCATGGATTTATATTTTTTTATTACATCACTGCAATGAAATCTGCTTTGAATTGCATCACTTTTATGGTAACTCAATTATAAATTTTTAAGTTATTTAAACCCTGCCTTTGTCACAGAGCATTCATTTCCTGGGCCCAACACAAGCAGTACCAACTTCAGCACAGCAAATTTCCAGCACAACTTTGTCTCTGCACACAGATTCTTGAAGTGTTTTACAAACTTTACCATTACAGCCCTTCCCACACGAGCTCACCAAATCCAAACCCCCAGGTAGAACATCATGGAAGTACAGAAAACACACCTATTTTCAGAGGGGGCAAGGGGAAATTGCTCTACGTACACATAGGTGTGTATTCAAATAGAAGTGATGAAAGAAAATGATCTCATTGTGTTCCTGCTAATATGAAAACATGAGACCTCTGTTATCTGGTTTTAAAGGAGGAGACTTAGTGGGTTCAATTCAAGTATTTTTACCCCAGTTCTTTGGCATTCCTAAATCCAGAGACCATCTTCCCTCCTGTTTCTGAATGAAAACCATCCTTTTCCCAGTGAGTCCCAGGCAGCTTTTCCCAGCACCAGAAGGATGTGAACTGCAGCTGTCTGTAACTGAACACGGCAGCTGCCAACAACACCACGGCCCAGCTTCAGAGCAGACAGCCACCACTGATCACAGGCATTATTAACAAATTACTACTCTAAGTCTGCTCACCACATTTAAATGATGTTACAGTAGCAATGTGGCCACAGCATTTATTTATAGAAATAATTTCATCCAGCAAGGACCATAATGAAAAATAGTTAATGCTGGAATGAAAGCGTCTGGCATCATCCTGTGACTTTGCCACAAACTTCCAGGACTTGAAAGAGCTAGAGGACCACAGGAAACTACCAGGATATTTGGGGGTATTCTGCCCTCAACAGAACAGAAGTTTAAGCAGTCACCAAAATGGAAAATAAATATAAAAGATATGGGCAGTGGTTTAGAAAGAGTCCTTGAACTTGAGAATTTCTGGCAAACTGGAAACATTTTGAAGAACAGAAGCCATCACTGTACTTGAAACATTTCAGAAAAGCCACCAAAATGTAACTGAACTCAACACAATAGGAAAGAAAATATGTCAAGAACACAGAAAAACAAATGTTAAATGATTTCCAAAAAGATCTTAAAGAACACTCTTCGCAAATTCAAAATGGAATCTCAATTACAAACAATAGAAGACAATAAAACACAGCAAGGAAGATGAAATATGAAAAGCAGAAGCTAAAGGTCAAACATGTCAAAGAAGCTCTCTTAAAATATTGCAGGGGAGGTCTGTAAGATAATGTGCAGGTCCCCAAATTTTCCAGAAAATTAACAACTATTTAAGAAACAGAGAAACACTTCAGAAAGAACTGCATTACTTCCTGGCTACACGTAGAGCACATTTCTTGAAACTGGTAACCAAGCTTATGAAAGTCAGATAGGAACACATCTACAAGTATATGTGTATATACAAAAATACAGATATTCACATATGCCTTTTTCAGAAACAGGCTTTAGATACCTAAATATAATATACAATATAATCCAAATAGAATGGATTATATATCCATTATCCAAATATATCTGCATGAGAACAAATTAAAAAACATGGCAAAGGTATTTTGAAAGATAAAAATAGGAGAGCATTAAAGAATAAGAAGTATGACCTCACTAACAACCACATATAAAAAAAAGAATTTAATTATATTTGACATATCAACAGAGAAGACCTCTATCAGGTACAGAGCAAACCAGGTCAATCAATACCTGGCATATTTGGTTGTTGATAAGTGACCTCCACTATCAAGGCTTTGTTTAAGTGAAAGAAGCATGCAACGGGCACCTGAGCTGATGGCTGCTTCCAGTTTAACCCTCTGCTCAGTGTGTTACAGGACATGCAAGTAAGGCCTAGGAACTTAACATTATCAGAAATATTTCTTTAAAAATCCACAGATGTATTTGCCATAGACTGTACTACAAGCACAAACTTGATTCCTGACAAGTGAAAGAAAATTCTCTACCTTCTTAGGGTCCATGTTGAATTTCTTCCTTCCCATGGCTATTTGCTTATTTCTTTGTGTAGTTTTGCTACATACGGAGACAAAGAAGAAACAACAAGCACTTACCAGTCACTCTTTTACAAAAAGACTTCTACATGAACTTTCAATTTGTGTTTTGCTACTTTGTATTTTCTACTACAAAATCAAGACATCTGCTTTTTATAATGGAGGAAATTTTGATGCTATTTTATTTATGATGCTAATCATTACAAATTGCAGCTTCAGAGACCCATATCCTTATCAACTGGACAGTAAAATATTACACTCTATCCAACATATTCTCTATCCAAACAAATGACACGCCTGCATGGATAAAGTCAGGCTTTAGAACAGACTAAATAAAGGTAATCCACTATTTGTTTTGCATGGGAAAGGTATTTTCACTTGCTGTTCCAAGGTCTCATTGAATCATGTCCATATGTTGGCATTACTTACCTTTCTTCCACACTAGTTAGATTATCAATTTCAGTCATAACCTCAGCAATTTCAAATTTTAATCTCTGTCAAAAGAAGGAAGGAAGGACAATACATTAATCTACATTAGAACATCTTTTGAAATCATCTATCATATAATAATATGATCAAATAGATTTTATTTCCTAATATTTGTTATTTACCTGAAGAAAAGTGAACAATCTTAGGGCTTCCTTAGATATTTAAAGATTTTATTATAATGAATGACTGTTAAGCACATGAACCTGCACTCTCAGTGTGTGCTCATGCCACAGCACCAGGACCAAACTGCCATTATCACTCAATAGGATTTCTTTACCCACATTTCTCACTCACTCCTATCCTGGATGTGAATCTGCTATTTAATGAGTTTTTGATTACACAAATCAAATGTGGACATCTGCATATATTGCATTGCATAAATTCAGATGTTAATATTTTTAAAAGCACACATATAATGCATAAGTCCTGTTCACTATCAGGAATATTTAGTTTAAGTAGTTTCTATGCTTTCCAAACCATTACCTGAAATTCATATTTAGGTCTGCAGCTTAACTCTGTAACTTAATCTACTGAAGGAGTCTTCTAAGGATCTTTACAGTAAATCAATTACCTCAATATCATCAATCAGTTCTTTTTTCCTGCGACGAATATTTAAAAGCTCTTCTCTTTCTTCCATGGAGAGGTCATCAGGCACTGGAATGGAGCAAAATGTACAATTTTTTAGCATTTGCAAACATACCTCATCATCACAGAAAACTTAATAAACTGATTAGGAAAAATAAGCTTATATGAAACATCAGGACATTTCTTTTACATAATTTTCAGGAAATAAACCCAAAACAAATAAATACAAGCAACACAAACGAAACCTAAATCTAATATATTTGTTATCTGCTTTATAAAAATCCTAAGTAAGGTAACTGAATGAATGACTATGGGCAGAATTATCTTCCAAAAGAAAAACACGCAGTCAAAGGAATCTTGTTACCACATGATGAGGCAAGATTTGGTTCTACAGCTTAATTGCCAAATTCAAGTGAGATATAATTCTATAATATCATATCAAAATTCTTCATGTAAATTAATTATGATTCAGAAGATATTACTATCTTCCAGAGGAAAAAAGCCCAAGAATAGCCAATGCTATACACAAGATGTGCACCCTGGTGCTGATAAAAATTGGTTGCTACTGAGGATGCAAATGTGTGTCTGTCACTCATCCCAGCCTCACCCTGAGTCTGTGTCTGACAATCAGCAAACTCCAAAAATCATTAGCATAAAACCACTGCTTCTCTTGAACAACCAGATGTTCCCCAGCAAGAAACTTCTTTGGACAGAGATTACTTCTGCTCATTTGTACAGCACTAGACACCAACTACAAATATTCACCTCCAGTGCAACAATTCTATATTAACAGTTCTAATCCTACTCAATTCCTTGGAAATCGTTCCTTAATTATAAAACAGCTTTTCCTTCCAGCTCAGTAAAATGGAACAACAAAAATAATGAATGAGGTATGTAAGAGACAACAAATGCAGTCATTTGGGATGGTCAAGGCCACTGCTTTATGTCCTATACACACATAACAGACTATAGCTACAGGATTACAGAGAAAAGTCAGCTTGAGAGGAGAGTTTTAAACACACATTTGGAACAGAGCATCTATTTAAATCCTAATAATGAAATATATTGATTATTTCAACATCCAGTGGTTAAGCTCCTTTCCTTTTAGGATCTGAATCATTACAAAATCCAAATGGCGACAGACCTTGTTAGACATGAAGTAATTATGGCAAATGATTTCATTTAACTACTCCAGATACAAACATGATTAAATTACTTTCAGTTTAGGAAATGACAGTCTTCTGTAGAACAAATACCAGACTTCAATATGTTTACCTGCTTATTCTCTTCATCTCATCAGAAAGCCACCCTCTCCCAAAAATTTCTTGCATGCAAATAGCGGTAGGATTCTTTCCACATCAAACCTTATAAATATACATCCCTACATCACATCTTTGCATTATATGTTTACTCCAAGATCCTAAACCACAGAGAATTAATGACTATACACACACTATGTACATAAACACACCACAAATATTCCAACTAGCTGAGCACTGACAAAAAAAATTAATACTGCTACCCAATGTTGATTATAAAAAAGGCAAACCACATATAATCACTCTCTTAGTTAGGAAGCACATTCTGATATCTTTAAAGCATTTCTGCAGTACTGTAGATGAAATTACACTGCAGCTTTACAGTTGCAGTATTAGTAAGAGATGCTAAATTTTTAACTCTGCTGCAGCAAGACATTTTGGTAACTCCCACCTTCGCTGGAGATAGAAAAAGTAATCAAACCTCAAACAGAAAATCATCTTGAAGCAATATTTAGAATTCATAGATGGCGTTTCTTTTTCTTCAAGAAGAGTTACAAATCTTCTGGATAAGTCACTACCACAACCCCTTCCCAAATCCACACAACACTGAGTGCTACTGCAGTTTCTTCTCCCTTACTCTACTACACAGTGAAGGCTCCTTGGGACAGATTTGGAATATCTGGAACAAGTGAAATTGCTTTTTTGGAATCAACATGAATTGTAACAGTTTTCTATGCTCAAGCAACCCACAAAAAAACAGAAATCAAACACCTCAGTGTCTTCCTACAGCACCCAAATACTGTCTGCTGTATTTTCCTCTCCTCTGATCACAGCCACAGTAGAGACAAGACTCACGGTATAATTAATGATGCTGTTAGACAGAAAGGAAAAAAGCTAAATGGAGTCAGACTACATTTTGCATTAGAAAATAACATCAAGTATTTATCTGCCAGATACAAGACAAGCAGTCTGCTGAAAAAGAAGATTCTGCACTTGGAGAGCACTTAGATAAAACCGGACATTAATGCAACATCTTTAAATAACGATATTTAAATATCAGAGCCAAAATATTTCAGTATCTTTAGATAAGAATAGAAGAGTAAGGATATAACTGAGTGGGAGTTACAGTACTGCTCAACTTCTGGAAACTCTTGGTATAGACAGTATCTTCCTTTCCCTCACACCACCAGCACAGAAAGGGACGATTGACTCGCCAGGATCACTCCCAAGTGCACTGTCCTGGAGTCACATGAATTGGCCTCTGTGTGATACTGAAGATGTTTGCCTCATTATCATCCTTCTGCTGATTGTCTAGCAAAAAAGGTTTCTGAAGAGATTTCATGTGGCATTACAGCCTGGAAGGTGTCTGCTCCAGGAGGCTGTGACTTTATGGCCACTCTCCCTGCTCTTTCAACTCTGTCTTAAAACAAAAGCTAATATTTCTGTATTTCAATTAAGGCTTTTGAAATATTAGCATAGGAGGGCAACACACACTGGTGGATTAAAACATCTTTACAGATCTAAGCAAACATTGCAGGTACATGGTAAGAGATGATTTGCTCTGGCAGACCCCTCCCAAGGCCACCCTTTTGCCTCCAGCAAACACTTATTTTTCAACCCTGTGTTCACATAATCCTCCACACAAAACTACTCATGGAGCATATATCATGCATTTGTTCGGTAAAACATATTTTCTAGCTGTCCTCTCCGAGTCACTTCTGTGTTTTTTTCTTTCACCAATCTAAACACAAAGTAGACAGGATGGGAGGAGTTAGCATGAACATTTAAATAATGAAAAATAACAAAAGCATTTCAAGTACAGTGAACAAGCTACAGCTGCAGCATTCTTTCATGCTATCTTCTAATCTTTAAATAAAGACAGTGTTCTAATATAAGTAATTTCTGTGAAATCTTTTACCTTACAGGGAGAGCATTTCTTTTTTCTTGAACTTCAGAGCTTCATGTACTACTAAAGAGAAAGTCAATATACTACTGATATTTTATTTATGAGGAACACAGTTGTTGAAAATACAAATTATATTCTTGGCCAAACAGAAAGAAACACACAATACCATATATGTTGCAATACTACTCCTACTACCAATAGAAAAAAATAGAAAAATACTTAATATATTCCAACTTGGCCTACAGAATTAAATTCTTGTAATTGAACTATATGTACTTAAATGAACATCCTGTAATGCAACATGGAATGGAACACATTTTTAATACAGTTCTGTTTACTACACCATGTTAGGGAAGACAAACCAATTGCACCTCAGCACAGAAATCAGTGTATTGTGCATCAGTTCTGATGTCGCTTGGTTAAGTAATTCTCCACTATGGACAGCCCAAGTACAATATCCAAAGAACAGTATTATCACACAACTCTCACTATGAAGCATTTTTAAGCTAGCAAGTACCAAAAAACCCAAAACTTTTAGAGACTGAGAAAGAACTGCAGATCAGGTTGCAAAGAAAGTTCCCATGGGTTAGTGAAAACCAGGAGCAAATCCCATAATAGGAAACAGAAATCTAGTACTTCCCAAGTCCATAATCATGATACCTTCCTCCTTTTCAGTGGTAACATTTAAATCTTTTCCAGCTCTCCAATGGTATCATAAGAAGCAAAAGTCCTGTGTTTAACTTTGGCCTTTCGATTGCCAGTCACCAGCCAAAGTCTAAAGCAATCTCACCTGACCCCTTCAACTGACTTCAGAGTTCAGTCTCTCAAGAGGACACAGTAAAATATCCACAACCAGCAGAAAGCAAACATCTAACAATATCTAACACAGACAAAACATTAATTCTGTAACCTCACTTACAAAGCAATAAAAACTCTGACTCTCTTTGCTCAGCTAACTTCTTGGTTTCATAAAGATAAACATTTTCCTTCTTCTGTGTCAGTCCCAAATTAGTGGTCTTCAGTATTTGCATTCCAAGCAAAGAACAATTAGATGGAATTTAATTTTGCTGCATTTGAAACATCTTGCAAGTGTAAAGATATTTACACAATGCAAGGCTTAAAACTAAACAAACCTTTCCTCACCCATACACAAAATGGGTAGACATGTTTCTTCTGGCCTTTAAAATAATATACATTCATCTCTGAGAACAAATCTGATTGTCTCAGAACATTTGCCTCAACGGACATTCTCAGGCTATTCTCTCTTCCTTTCCCCCTACATGCTCCCTTTTTTAAAAACATGATTTACAGGAACATTTTCCAGCTTTCAGACAAGATGTATAAACAATGCTCCAACCACTTGTGGCTATTAAAAATTCCATAGAAGTTTTCGTAGGAGGACATCCTTCTGAATAGATTCACTTCACAGTGCAGAAACAAACTGTATCTACATTAAATTCCATCAGTAAAACCAGCTGGATTTGGCTGCTTCCTTAACTACCTTACTGTGTGAATCTGAGCATGTTCCAGCCTAGGAGCAATGACACTTCCATCAAGGGGGGGAAATAATCCTGTACACAATATCCTTTCACACACAAAAAAATCACCAGTTGGTGGTATGAGGAATCTAGGACAGAATCCATGGCTTGCAGAGTTATTTTGAGTTTCCAATCACAAGGGACTCTGTGGCCAGAAATCACATTAGTGGCCAAACCCAGCAAAGAACCTCCAACGCACATCCATCATTCTCATTGTTTAGCTGCTGGAAATCATACAATTACAAGATGTTCCTGAAAACAATTTTTTCTTTAGGATAAGGCCATACTTTGCAAGAAAGTTAGAGCAAAGATATTATCATTGTGTGTTTCTAGTAATGGGGGTGGGGAGGCAAAACCCTAAAAGCATTAACACTATTACCACAAAAAATACATTTTCAGAAATTTAGAGGAAATCTTTTCCCTCTGATCTGCTACACCTTCGAGATTTCTTCCTTTTACTCCTGCTGCAAAGCAGTTTTATCATATCAGTGGTATACATTTCTGTAGTTTTTTTTAAAACAGACAAAAGCATAAAAAAATTGGAAATATGAAATACATTGTTTTCTACAGAAAAGATCCAGCAGGGTCACAGTACCATCAAGCGTGAAATCATCTCTTGCAAAAAACAAACAGTATTTCTTAAAATCCGTATGAATTACTTCAAATAAGGCAAGATTATGTTTTTGTTCTGGCCAGAAATAGCCCTAAATAATTTGTTAATGTGTTAGTCTCTCCAGTCAAGCAGAAAGCAGGCAGTTGCAAAACTGTGCAAAATCAGGGTCCAGATAACATTGATTTGGAGGGAAGGAAAATTTTACCTGCCTCCCAAAATCCATCTTATTTCAGATGTCACAACCGACATGCCCTGCCATGATACCTGCAAATGTTTCTGCCCATGGAGTACAACAGGAAGAGGAGACAGCAGCAGCAGCAGATGTGTCTTTACAAACTGTGTGCACAGAACACGAGCACCAACAGCTGTGCAGGGAACAGGAGTGTAAAGGCTTCCCAGAGCTCTCGCATGAGCTGCTAATCCTGCCTGGGAGCGATGAGCTGCCCTTCTTAACGGCATCAAAGCACAAAGAGGTGCTTTACAGCAACTCCACATCTTCACCTTCCTATACAGATAGACTACAGAAATTGGAGAGGCATCTCCCTTGCTTTTTAGCTCCTAATTAAGCCTCTGACACAGATACTGGCCATTAGAAAGCAGGGTGTGTTTAAGTTAATGAGTGTTTTTTGTTGTTTTTTTTTTACTGTCCATGCTCTTTATTTTCATGAGCAGGCATTTGAAGGTCATGGTTATATTATACTTACCTCCTTTAACTCAATAGTGTGTCTTATTTCAATGTTTTTATGTATTTCCATTAGGAAACCAAGTGTTTTGCAGCAACTAAATAAAAGAACCACTTTCAATCACATAAAGGAGCATCACCTGGGGAGAGAAGAAAAAACCCACAGAGAACAGGTCTGAGCAAGATTTCACAGGTAATGAGTTGGTCCCTGCTCCTCTATGCTCCTGCACTGCTTTGCCATTCGATGTCTGGACCCTGTTTTCCTGAGTTGTTTTTTTTCTTTTCCCAATTTAGGAGGACAAATGGTTTCACCAAGGGACCACAGAATTGCCCAAGACAACGAAACAGGCACAGCAGAAACCCCGGGCAGCACAAAGGTACAGGGGACAGCAACCCTCTTGAGGTCAGCCAGCCCTAAAACCCGCTTAGCTCAGTCCCAAAAGCCCACCCTTACAGGCTGTATTCTCTAAATACTAAAAGTAGTTCAACCTGATATTAATAATAGATAAGCGTGGATTTCCTTTCAGAAGCATTTTTCTTTTGAAGTCACTCTACTCGTGCTTCAAGATCAGAAGATGCTTCTAGGTCAACTTTTCTTTCTAAAATATGTAAATACAAATTACTGAATATGAAAAGAAAGCTGAGTTTAACTCAGCATTCTAAGTCTCTTACCCAAATACATTAATACTTGCATTAATAATATAAAGTGTTAAAATATGCACATCCATGCATATTTAAGAAGTGCAGAAAAATTTTATGCCAGCTAATGTGGAAATTAAAAAGGAAGATGTTGGCCACACTGTAGTGGTGTGTGTTTCAGAGAGGGCTATGAACAGATTAGCACAGATACAGGAAATACTATCCAACATAATATGTGCCTTCATCAGCATTATTACCAATTACTATTCAGGAATTCTGGTGAATCACTGTTCTGATTTCAGCGTTACAGCTACACACTGTCAACACTATCACATCTCAACATCACAGTCCTCTTCCAACATGGGAAACAGTAACATGGAACTAATGTGGGACAAATGCAATGCTGTGCAGTGCCAAGCACTGTCAGTAAAAATGCACAGTCTTGTACTGTCCTGCTGCCTTAGAAACAGTGGGGCATTTATACTGCCTTCAACTTTTCTTATTCTGCTTTCAGCTTTTTAACAAAATGATTGCATCTATTTTCTTTTCTGCACAGCAAATAATGACGAAGGGTGATCAGAATTAGCTGTGTGTAGTAGTTCCACCATTATAAATACACACATCACTCTTCCAAAAGGAAGTGGCCTCAAGCCTTTTCTTGACACTGCATGAGACCAACAAAATACTGTCAAACAGAATTTTTTTTTTCCCCCTCCTCATTATGTATGCTGCAAGGCAGAATCTCACAGATAAATAATTTTGGGAAAGCTCAGTAATAATTTTCTCTCTGTGGAGCACTTGTATGTGCAAAACTGGAGAAACAAATGGAGAACTTATGTAGTGCCACAGCTGAAATCAAACAAATTTTCTCTGATGTTTGCATTTGAAAGCCTTTGCCTAGAGTACATTATATTTATAGTATGCATTAACACAAATTTAGTCTTTAGAGAGTGGAAGTCTGCAAATTCTGAATTTCTTTTGTACACTTTCATGGCAAGATTCAGGTCAAAAAAATTTAGCACCCCCTGAGGAAGAGAATGATCCAGCAATAACACATGGGGAGACCACGGATAACAGCTGATAGCACATTATGTATCCACTTGCAATGCAGAATAACAACCACTTTTCAAGTGGGAGTCTTGGGAAGGAAATCAGGACTCCCCCTCAACACTGTCTAGGAGGTGAAAGGAACAGATCACCATGCCAACTATGCACAGCATAGCTAAGTGGCACATTAGAGATATCATGTCTTTAGCTGAAACCCTTCATTCACTACAGAGCAAAGAAAGGGCAGCAAAAGAGCAGTGGATTTTGCTTGCCTGCAGCAAAAAAAGAAAATTCTGAAATTAAAATGTGTAGAAGCAATAGCTTTCCACAAGTAAGATCTTTCAAACCACACAATAGAAGCAGGATGTATCTTTTAACTTGGGGCATTTATGGTTTTGCCCAATACAACTGTAGCATATTACTAGACAGAATTGTACAAAAAAATTGGATGGAAAAGGACTGGATGGTCCCATGACTAACTTCTACGACAGCACAGCTCACTTCTGATTGAGCCAAGCATACAGACAAAACTGACAGGAATTAGAAAACACTTTAAGCAATTCTTTGGATGATCAGCACGGGAGAGTGACCTGCTCAGACTGCTGATGGAAAATGGGTGGAACAAGCAGGAGCCCATAGAGATTGGGAAGCTGGACTGCCTGAAGTACTGCAGCCACTGCTCAGGATTTGGTTCCGTGGTCACTTCAACGTGTTTGGGATGACTCCCAGCAGCTCTGTAGAGTGTGAGGCAAAGATTAAACTACTGACAGGAGAAGAGCAAATACTCCTCTGACAACTTCTTTTCCTTGTCAATCAGGACAGGACTCTTCCTCCCAACCATCCCAAGGAGTATGTGTGGATGAAAAGGAAAGCAGGAACACTTCATCTCCCATTGGTACATGGCTCCCAGTAGTCCCTGTGAACACCTGGACTAACCACACATGTCCTGCTGCCAATCTAGAATTCTTTCAGCTCCAGGATCCAAGCAACTCAGACCAAGGATGGAACAACTCCTCCTGAAAGCAGAGATCATTTAATCACATCTGTGATGAAGAGGCAAGCAAAAATACTGATTCCTTCAGCTTTTGAAATAGTATGAGAAAGAAAAAAGAATAAGACTGTAGCAATGTGTTTCAGCTTTACCCTTACAAGAAGGGCTGTGTTTCCCCAGCCACCCTGAGTTACCGGGAAGAGGAAGTGGTTGGCTGGCAGGTACCTACATTTTTTCCTAGTATAGACCTTGGAAAATAGACTTGAAAAGCAAACACACCAGAGCAGTAGCAGACATTCCTGTTAGATCCATTTGGAGAAGCAGCACGGAAAATTGACAGGAATATCACTGAGCAGCTGCAGGGGGGTCCTGGAGCTGGTCAGCCACCAGCAATACCCCCAAATCCTGCTCAATATTCAGGCACAGCTCATCAGACCCACTGTGTTCCCAGCAAAACAGCTGGGGCTCAGACAGGCTTTCTGTCACAAATTTCCAGTAACATCTACTCTTGGCAATGAGGGATCTGCTCACAGCACTGCACTCATTAGTGAGGAGCATTAGCTGTTACTTAGGATTGCCGGCTGTTTCTAAAGCACACAATCCAAATTTCAGGAAAAGCAAGGCAAAGTTGATATTTCCCCTTCCTCCATCCCTGCCTGACACAGTTCTGGAGTTAGATTTCAGAACAATATTTATTACAGAAGCTTTCTATTTATTCTTTTTCCAAGATGAGTTGTGCACTGAAGGAGGTGGAGCAACGGCCGGATTTGAAAGCAATCTTCCATCCCTGAGGAATGTCTCCACAGACAGCTATGGATGCCATACAGGACTGCTCATCTATCAAGTAACTGCTTGGGCAGCATTTATATTCACCCCAAATAAGACAGATTCCAGGATGCACAACTCTGTGCACAATATTATGTCCGACGTTGTGTAAGCCTTTTAAATTCCTGCAGTCTCCTCCAAAAAAAGAAACTGTGATACCTGCTATGGAAACCACTGAGCTGCAGTACTTGGAGACAAATGCCCTACAGCTAATACAGCATGTTGCTGCTTGGCTATCTAAGGCTTCAATTGCTCCAGTTTCTTAATATTACAACAACAGGCCCATTGGTCACATTGCCTTAAGTCTGAGAGGGCACACAGAGAGTCAGGAATTTACTCATAGATTTGTTGGTGAAGGAATAGCAAAGCTCTGTTTAAGACTGTGAAGCATTTTCAGATTCCTCAGAAAAGAGTATACACAGCTCTAGTGAATTGTTGGTTGCCATCACACCATGAAACAATTAGCTTGACAGGTCACTAATTCAGATATAAAAGAGCTTTCTCTCTGGCCCACTGAAAACAAGTCTGCTGGATGGATCCACTTACCATAAGGTCAAACCCCTGGTCTCTCATTCTTTGCTTGGCAAAAGACCATCAGCAGTCTTACCAAGTCTGCTTCACCATACTTCCAAAATAGAGCACATTCAACATCTGCTGAAACATTTCTAAGTACAGACATAAGTTAAATGTTACAAAAAGAAAGATTTTTCATACTCCAGGCGGACTTCCTGGCATTCTGATCAAAACTCATTTGAATAAATACATTCTTCCTATTTAAACTTTCCCCAACTGTTTCAACTAAATCTGCTGAAATATTACATTGCCCTTTCTAAGCTGTTTTCTCTGCCCCTTACTGGCAAAATCACTGCATTCCTTCCAGAGATCAGTGAAAAATAATCTGAACACATAATCTTTTGTACTTTATTTTCAAGTAACTTAGTCATTTTTCTCAGCTAAGTACCTAACAAGAAAAAAATCATATCCATATAACTTCAAAGATCGAAGCAATTTAGTTTTGTTACTCTCAATATCTGAGATTCAGCATTTTCCCTGAAAATGTAAGCAACTGAGATTCAAGCCTCAATCTCATTTTTAAGTCCGCCAGCTCCCACTGCTCCTATTAATAAACATTTTTTCTAAGATTTCCACTTCATCCTGTCATGCTCAAATATGAAACGCTTTTGTTGACTAGGAAACAATTAAGTAGGACTATATGTTTTAGTTCTGCTACCCCTCAAAATGGCACAAAAGGTAACAACAAAAGATATCACTTCCTAAACAGGTAAAATCTACAGTAAATCCTGATATTTTCACCTGCAGATACCAGTTCCATTGACAGTGTGGTCAGATGTAGCCTCTGCAAAACAACTTTCCAAAGAGGTGGTGCCTTCAGAGCAGTGCTCTACCTGGCACAAGCTTTCATTATACAAAGACAAACTTTGTGTAAGACTGAAAAAATCTGACTCCTATTAACATACTTGCAATTATCCTAAATTTGCCTTAGGGCAACCAGAAATACCAAGCTGTAACTTCTGTTAAGCAGTCTGTAGCATCAATGTCTGCAGCTCCACCAACACAGCTCACATACTGAACAGTGGGAAAACTTATTAGTGCAGTTCAGAAATTCTTCAATGTATCACAGACATGGACAATGCAGCAGCAAGTACAAAACACCTTTATTGTTTTCACAATTTCTTGAACACTGAAAGAAGTGGTTGGTAATAAAAGCAGTGGCACTATTAAACCTATACTTTTGTCTCCCATAATTCTGACATACACCTGCACAGGCAGCTGTCTACAGTCCACTTGAAAATCATACAAAAACTACATTCTTCAGTCATAGCATCTATTCTACCTTTTCTAAATGTCTTAAAGTGGACCTTGAAACTTCGTTGAAGCACTTGAAGCTCAACCAGAACACCCAAGTGCCAAACTCAACTGACCCTGCAGATGTTTAACCAGGATCTCCAAATCCAGCTTCTCTAGAAGCTGTTTCTGAAAGCTTCCATTGTGATCCTTTAAAGAAGAAAGGTCACCAAAAGTAAGTTATAACAATTTTTAATCAGGCTATTAGATTCCAGTAGATCTGACTGAAAGTATTTTGTTATAAAGGTCACAACTGATAAGACAACGGGAAGAATCTAATTTTTCTTTTTTTGAATTATTCCACATTCTTTGTACCTCAAAGCAATGTCTTAACATATACTAAAGAACCTCAGAGCATAATTAATTATGAACTAAAAATGAAAGTCTAGCTGTCCTGTGTTATCATAGCTAAGAACTTACAAAAATATCATAAATTTTCCATTTTAAATGCCAAATTGGTCACTAATGAAATCTAGGAATATTTTATACTGATTTAATGATGATGTACATGCTTTCACTAAACCCTGCAGAATGCAACTCTGCACGGCACACATAATATGCTCCTACTAAATAGATGACATATTTTCCATTAGAAACAGCAGCAATGGAAAATGACAACTTATACAGACCCACAGAATATAATCACGACATTGTTCACTAATGCCTGCCACCACTGTTAACTCTAAACCAGAAAGTCTCAAGAGGAAGCTAGATATAGTAGCAGAAGCTGATGAACTTCCAGCTGTAAGGGGGTGGGAGAGAAAGGAAGCAGACTGATTACTTGAATAGATTTATTGTATGCACATATTCTATGCTAAAACCCTGTATCTACTTCAACATACATTTTTTTGAGTCATTTGACTGTTCACAATTCAAATACAGGAAAATGCTATCAGACTAACATGTGTTTGTTCAGCAGGAAACCCTTTCTTCAAAATGTAAAATGAGGTAGTGAAAAGCCAAAACTTCGCTAGAATTGTTGTACTATTATTTTTCCAATGTGAGAAGGACCTTTTAATGTTCTCCCATCACATTAGAAAATCATCTCCTAAGTCCGTATGAGCTCCAGAGAAAAACACAATACAGTAATAGTTACAGTGCAGTGTTCCCTCCCTTTCCAAAATGCAAGACATTATCATACTACTTTCTTCAACTTAGCTGGCAAATTTTATTCTTAAGCCACAAATATTTTCTTAATTTTCCTTATAATGTGTCATGAATACAGCCAAAACATCCTAAAGCAAATCTGTAAGCCAAGTTTCTAATTCTAGTTGCTGTATTTTAATGGTCTTTGACACTGGCAGAGTCTACATAAAACCAATTTTGCAAAATGCACTGGAAGTTGACCTGCAATTCAAGAAAACAATTAACTGAAAGATTCCTTCAGGCTCTTCACAATTCACATAAAGATCACATCCTTTAAAAATTGGGAGAAAAGAACTCTGACTACCATTCTTACTAAACAAGAACAAAATGTGGTACTGGTTATTTAATCCCTGCAAATGTAAAAAAAAAAAAAAGAAGCTAATTATTTGCATGGTATTAATTTGAAATAGTGTATGTAAAAGGACATCACAGATGTTTTTGCACTGCAATTGGTTTGTGTTAGAAGTGCTCTGCCTTCAAAGCACTTCTGCTGTAGCACTGAGAGGCTAAGTGCCAGGCTATCCCACAGCCAACAGTCCCACCGTAAATCTTCATCTTTCTTTTTTCTTTTTCCTCCAAAAAAAAAAATATTGTCAACAACCAATTAAGGCACATGGAAAGAAATGCAGAGTCCAGGTTATGTTTGAGAGAGTAATTATGTTTTAAAATTCATGTCACTGTCAGTATTGATGGATATAACTTACAGTATTTGAAGTATCTTTCAGTCAACCAGGACTTACAATTGGTATCCTATTGTTACTAAACTTCTGAAATTAGACTAGTGTAATTACAAACTGATCGAGTAATGACATTTAAATTAAAGGCTTGGAGCAACAGTAAGAGAACTCTGAAATTCAGGCAGCTATTTGATAGACTCCCTGGGCAAGTTAAGTTTGGAATGAAGATTTGGAAAGGAAGTAGGTACCTAAAAGACAGAATTGGAAGCACCAAATATATCAAAGGTAAATCAAATTCTATAGAAAAATATTAGGCTTCTCCCCTTCTTACATCCTTAGGTTCTGTAAAACAAAGATTAGCAAAACACAGCATAAGTGAAATGAGTAAACCCAAACCTGTTGCTCTAGTCCATGTTGCAGCATTACATACTGCACCAATACTGCAAAGAGAGTAAAGAGACTAAAACCTTGCACTGTGGATGGGAGAACAGCATCTTCTTCCATTAAGCAATTTGAAAGAACCGGCACCCTCCCATTTCAACTTCATTTCTGTTTAAAAAATTAACCAAAATCTCTGAGATGACTTAAAGTCTACAGCAAAATCCGAAGGCGTTTAAGTATTTCAGGATGGGATTTATGGCAGAGTTCTGAAATGGATACTCCTAGTTCCTGTTGCTTTTACTGGAATACTTTTATGGAGAGTCACTTTTTTCCCACCCTACCCTTTTCCTTTACTGAATTTCCACACAATAACTTAGATCTGACCATCACCGGACATCTGAACAACAATAAAAAAAAAATTACAGCTGGATCCTGTATTAGTCCCAGCTGCACAGGATCTTCAGAAAACAAGACAGCCAATAGGAAAACAGTAGAATTTCTTTTAGCAGCTTACCTTCAAATAAATCGGTTTTTTCATATGCTACTACAACAAACTATTTTACTACTCAGTGCAAAAGATGTTATTATTCCTATTTTTCACCTAATTTCTAAAAAAACCAAAAAATTAAATTAGAAAAAATTAAAACTTCCTTCTTCAAAAACTTTTACTACAAAATGCCAGAAAATAATCATCTCCATATGCTCTTTCAAGTCTAACATACCACAACGGATTGATCTGCCAAGTCCACCCACCCACAGGCTCTATAAACTTGAGAGCATTATTTGTATTTAATTTGGATTACCAATTTCACCTAACCTTTCCCCTTTATAACACATGTTACTTTTCCAGGCTTACTACACAGGTAGAAGATACAAAAGGAAAATAAATAAGTTTTCAGTAGAATAAGAACACTAACATAATGCATACTCTCTTTACTTTGAATATCAGTGAATTCACAGCCGAAGGACTTAAACCAGTCTCTTTTTTTATGTTTGCTCTTATCACCTAATCTTTTAAAACATTCATGTGATACTATGTCATTTTTTGGTACAAGACCAAGACTAAACTTTGAGTCTTTCCAGCTTACATTGCACAAAATGAGAGTGAAGAAAGTTGCATGTATTCTTATTTTTTAAAAAAATCACTGGGAGTGGGGAAGCTTCCGCTCAGATATTTAAAAAAGAAAGTTACTATATTTAATGCACAAAAATCCACTTCCTATAGCCAAAAAAATAATCAACTCCATATGCTCCATTCATCTATCCTTGCTAAAACATGTACAGCAAACTGAAATGTCAGCTGCCTAGAAAGGCTGATCACATATAATACACAGAATACAGGTCTAAGATTCAGCCTGAAATTCCCAGAATTCTGAGATTACAGAATTAATCAGCAATATCTACACAAAGAATACACTACTCACATGGACCTGGAATTCCAATTCCCTAAACTTTGACTAGCCTTGGCTACCAGTTTCAGCTTCCAGTTACGAAATGGTTACTCTGCAAACTGCAAATCAGGGATAGCAGCACAACTGATAAGAGATGGTGGGAACACAAGCACAGATACTCTCCCTGTCCCCAGATGAATGTTGGATGCTGCTTTAAAATGCCCCTACCACATTATATGATAATTTTAATGACTAGAAGGGTATAGTAGGTCAAAACTGAATAGCAAAAGAGTTCTGTAAAGTAACAGTTACTTTTGAGTCTATGAATATATACTTCCATAATAAGGACTACTCATTTATGCATTCACATGACAGATACTAAATGAGTTTTCCCCCATTAGTATACACCAGGTTTACAAAATACAAGACTATAGCAAGGATTATTTCAGCCTCATAAAGGCGATTGAAGGTAAACATGAAGTGCTTGTTCGGGTGGGTACTGAGCAGAACTCCCTCAGCTAAAAGAAGAGAAAAAAACATTTTAAAAATTGAACCAAAAATACGAAAAACGCAAAGGGAGAACCACAAAGCAGTAGTGAGATGCAGTGAAGTCCAGGGATCTATTCACAGATCTGCTACAATGGATCATCAGCACACAGCAGCTCCTGCCTGGAGCAGAGCCAGAGGAGCACGGCACATGCACAGGACAGGAGTCAGGTCCTTCTGGTCTCTCAGGAAAGGCTGAGCATGGTCCTGTGCAGGACCCAGCCCCTGTCCTGTATGTAGGAAGAGTTTCATGGTCACAGAATGTATTTAACTTGCAAAGTTCTTCTCCAGGAACGGAGTTTCTCCTTAACAGAGACACCATCTCTTCTTATGGCCACTGTGGTTTAACCTCAACTTCCTGGGAAAAAAAACTTTCCCCCACATTCCCTGGCTGGGCAGCTACAACAGTGGAACAAAAGCATGCAGCAGCTTTACAAATTCAAAAATTTCATTTGCAAGTGGTCAAATTTGTACTCAGAGTACATGGCCTGGTGGGAAAATTCCTCCTCGGTGCAACAGAATGACTGGGCAGGAAGTTCATTAGGACAAACTTGAGTAAGAAAGACAAAAAAGAAAAAAAAACTTACTTGGAATCTGACTGCCGAATATAAGAAACACTGCCTCAAGCAACCATAATTCCTTATTTTATAGTAACTAAAGCAACTACAAATACTCCTTTTGAGAATTCCCCTCTCTTGAAAGTAAGGCAATGGGATCTGTTTATGTCAGAATTTGACTCTACAGACAACACTGATTGTGAGCTAAACAAGGACCTTATTAAGGAACATGATATCTAGAGTACATGAAAGCAAAAATGGAACAGCAAATAGACTCTTGAATACTTGGAATTTAACAAGAAAACAGCATCAATGGTATTTTGCAATATGAATCAGATATTAAAACAAAAAATTAAAATCTGCATTCCAGAAGTTACACTAATGAGGCAGTTGTATAAAAACCTTAGAGGTGACTCATTAAGAGATTACATCTCACAGCTCCTCTTAGAGAAAACAGTGTGAGGCAGTTCCCTTACTTGCATATGCTAATTTTTTCAGCCTTTTTTGGTGCATGCATGTGTGTGAAAACAAGAGTGAGCACAAGAGACATTGGCCACATTTGTTTTCCTACCCATCAGCTCCTTCTGCCAAAGTACACCTTGTACAGCACTCAATTTCCATCTAATTTGACTGAGCAGATGATGTTCCTACAAGCTGTGTGAGAATTACCAGCTGGATAGAAGAACCACCAAAACTAATTCCCACAGTTACTGTTAGCCTCTTCCATACCCTGAGATCAGAGACTCATGGTTCCTCATTTTCACACAGCTTTTTTCTTACGACACTCAATGTATTTAATCTATAAATCAACACTGGTTTCTCCTTTTTTATTAAGGACTTACATCAAAAAATCCAACCAAGCCCTTGGGCATGATAACAAAAGCTAGATCTGAATTCAGATTCAACTTTCACAAATGGACTGATCTTAGATTCTTCTTGAAGCGTTTTCTTATGGAATTCAGAAGAATTGTTAGTAAAAATCAATAAAATCTATCCTCATTGGGACAATTTCTATTATGCTACTAAATAACAGAATCAGTTTCAATTCTTCCATATGCCTGGCATAAGATAACTATTTCTTTTTATTATAAAAAGTATTCTTCTTATTATAAACACCTGAAAATGAGGCTAATCACTAAAACCACACTAAGAAGGCCAAGCTGTTGAAAAATTAAATCAAAACACCTTCAAATCCTAGATGAGATTATGATTTAGATTTCCCAAGGTTCCAGCATGCAACACTTCCTGTTCCCTCCATAAGATCCTACTGAATTTGTTAAACACATTTTTTTCCTAGGAAATACTAGATAACTTTCGTGTTTGCCTTTCAACATGTCAGCTTTGACTGGAAAGCCTATCCACTTATATCATACCTATTTAAAAGCAGATATCAGAAATTCAATGAAATTTTGGAAGCAGCTATGTATCACTTTCCTTAAATAAAACTTCATATTAGCAAATACTGTGCTTAAAGAACCTCAGAAATTAATGAAATAAATGTGACACAGATGTTCACAAAAAAAAAAAAAAAAAAAGAGAGAACAAGAATGTTTTTACTTCATAGCAACCAAATAGGTCAAGCCATTTCCTTCTTCAGGCAAATCTCAGAGGACCACAAAACACATGGTTTTCTAGCAGATTTTGTATGTCTATCCCACTAAGAGGAAACACTGCTGTCCAAAAAAATTTGCAATACTAAGTTTTCCCATGAAATTGTTGAAATTAAAACAAGGAAGTCATAGGCAATTAAAAACCATTTGCTAGATGTTAATACAAATGACATAAATAAATAGACTCTTACTACCTGACACATACACCTTTCCTGTACAGTTTATTGCTCTAAAAGAATGCACGGTGAAGAAGTCAGAAATGCCAGCAGCACATCTGTTCACACAACTTCTCTTTTGCTTCCATAAAACAAAGTAAAACACCACATGTTCTTCACTTCCCTGGGATCCCTGCCTCACAAGTCTATTCATTGACAGGTTTTCCTAACCAATCCAGCTGCTAAGGATTTATTTTTATCCTCTGTGAATGAAGCACACGGTCATTACATTCGAGCTCCTCACTAAAATTTTCTGTACATGCTTAAGTACTTGCGAATTACAGGGAGACAAAGTGAAGTAGAAATCATTAAGTATCATATTATTTTAAAAAGAAGGAAAAATCCATATAGATTCACTCAATCACCACAAAATGCTAACCTGTGTGCTGGCTGGTCCCATGCAGAAGTCTACAGAAATTGTGATCCCATCACCAGATTAAATCTATTTGTGCATTCAAACAGGAAAATTAACATTGTATATGAGAACATAATTTATTGCTTAAGTATGTCAATACTCTTCCATTGCCCTTTCACTGCCATTTTTATTACAACTCCTCTACAGACTATTTTTTAAGAAGCAATAAATTACAACATCTCACTATTTACTTGTCAATAACCACTGAGGATGCCAGCATGTGTCCAAAGACATCAAAAAGAGGAAGTGGGTGGAAACAACATTAAGAGTTCTGTTTCAGACTCATTAAGCTTAAGACGACAATTACGCAATCTTAAGATGTTAACCAAGACAACATTTTAGCTGGGACAGATGGTACTGGATCCAGAGCACACAGAGAATGTGCTGTGAGTCACCAGTTTAAATACGATACTTCCACTCTTATTTGCAAATTTGGTTATCCAGAAACAAGATGTAGAGAGGAAGAGAGCATTAAAGCAAGTACAGGGTCCTGCAAATCTTCCCTTAAAAAGTTGGAAGTAGAAAGATAATCTTCCAAATGAAAAAGCAAGTAAGACAGGAAGAGGAGGAGAGAACAGTCAAAGGAAAAAAAAAAGGCAAGATATCAAAAAGAAAAAGATAGTAAACAGTACTAGAAGCAGCTGGCAGTACAAAGAGGAAGAGAATGTAATGAGTACAAGGGGTCAGTACAAGCATACTGTGGAAAAGACCTAGGATAAACCTCGAGGAGATACTCTGAATTCAGAGAGTGACTGCAAACAGCTTGTTCAATACTTCCAACAAGGAAGAGACCAGTGGTAGCTCAAATGTTGGCCTTGGAGTCAAAGAAGGGGTGTATAAAGGAATCAGACTAATCCATTTTTGCATTGGGAGGGAAAAGAACAGGGCAAAAGATTGCAGCAGCTAGGATGGAGCTACAGTTTAAGAGAAATATTTTAAAGCTTATCAAACCTTTATTGGACCAGGAAAAGAGAGACTCATAGGACACAAAGATGGCAAGCAGAATCACAGAATGGTTTGGGTTGAAAGGGACCTCAAAGCTCTTTTCATTCTCCCCCCCTGCCATGGGCAGGGACACCTTCCACTATCCCAGGTTGCTCCAAGTCCTGTCCAACTTGGCCTTGGACACTGCCAGGGATGAGGCAGCCACAGCTTCTCTAGGAAATCTGTGCCAGTGCCTAACCACACTCACATTGAAAAATCTCTTCCTAAAATCTAATCTAAATCCACCCTCTTTCAGTTTAAAGCCATTACCCCTCATTCTATCACCACACACCCTTGTAAAGGAAAGAAAAAGGAGGAAAGCCATTTTTTCACTTTCCCTTGAAAAAGCATTCAAAATCATAAAAAGAAAGAAGGGGAAGCAATAAATATGATGGATTCAAAAATTTGAGGTGAACTGCAGAATACATCTTGAAAATCACTGTGTAGTCTCACCTCCTGCAGCCCTTCAATTGGTGAAAGCTCTTGGAACTCCACTGATAAAATAAAAGATTGCAATATCCATTTGGTAACAGTGGCCCACAGGAAGCCCACTTTCATGTGGCTATTACAGGATTCCCAGCTGTTGTTCTGCAAAATACACTCTGTTCCTGCCTGTAAATCCTACAGCTCTCCTTCCCAGCTGCAACAGTACAGACAGATGCTGTTACAGGCACACTGCTCCCCTAAATCCACAGTGTGCTTGCATTACTGAGCATGTCACCAAATACCATTATATAACAATACATCAAGTTTGGCAACCAACCACCTCTGGGAACTCTATCAGCAAAAAATTCACATTTTCTTCCAAGTCACAGCTAAAAATATCAAACATTAGGCTAAGAAAAACTTAACAAGTTACTGCAATTAACAGCAGTTAAAAGCACATTTTCTGGTAACACCCAAAATAACTAATATGTACAACATAATTGATAATACTTTATTATGACTTTTTTTATTGCCATGATAACAGATTAAATGGCTTTGGGCTAAAAATTAAGATCCTACTGAGCTAACAGGTAATCCAAAGAAATATGAGATTAGTTTAGCATGAAGAAATATCTATTTAGCAAAAAAGAGACTTAGCATGCAGCTCTGCTAGCTGGCAAAAGAACATAAATAGACTATTTCTGTATCTGCTCTTTTTCACACCCTAGAACCAAGCTCAGTGGTCAGTCCAACACTCAGGTGCATTTTTATATTCTTGCGATTTCATCAAAGTGCTATTTAAAACTACAAGCCCTCCTCTGAGGGACTTTTGGGACAACTTAACTACTGGTACAAGTTATCCACTTTGATGAGTAGGGAGTGAAATATATTTAACGTTCTTCTGCGCTAAAACACATTTGTTCATAATAAAAGAAACTCTGAAAATAAGAAAACATGTAGAGTTAGTCCTAAATGCAAAGCAAATGTCTATAACCATAAGGACGTTTCATGGACTCTGATATCTTTAAGGTTTATCTTTGAAAGATATTTCAATGTGGAAAGAAGAGATGAGGATGCTCACGTCTAAAATATGAATATATATTTTTAATCAATTTAAAACCTCTTTTCTAAGAAAAATCTGAGTCATTTATTACATTTAACAGCCTTCACCTCTGAGTAGGTAACTGCTTTGCCCTGCAGAAGAATAGAAGTCATCCTGCTAAGTCTGGTTTGGCAGCAAATCCACTCTCCCGAGTCCTCTGTGTGACGATCTGGTGTCTTGGTGTCTGTCCTAACGAAGCAGTGTCTCCATTCTGTCCTCATCACAGACCCAACGGGCGACCTGGCACCAGCGCTGGCAAGTACAGCCAGCAGCTAACAGAGCCTGGCAACCCAACTGCTCTATCCCAGAAAAGCTTCAACATTCAGTAATAAAGCACAGAGTTTGGGAAACAATAGTGAAACCTCAATGCCATAATTAGCGCTATAATTTGGTCTATTTATCAAGTAGAAGCAGGACTTTAACCTTCTGGCATGTCTGTTTAGAGCCCTTTGTAGAGACAGCATAAAACAAACATACAGAAGCTGGTAAGTACCCAATCTTGCAGTCTTTTTCTAGAGGAATGGCACAGAATTAAACTGGGGGAACTGAAAAGCTGCTGAATGACTAGAGTCAGATTCAGAAAACAAACGGGAGCTCTATCCTGTGCCTGGAGCATTGACTGTTTCTATATTTTGACCTTTCACAGAGATCACTCACTCACTGTGTGACCACACCAAGAGCACGATTGAACACGAGGGTGTCAGCCACTGGCACCACCACCTAACTGTGAGCCTGTGAGAAAAGCCACTCAAACCACACAAGATGTGGTTTTAAACCAAGTGGGGAGAGGGAGGAGGAGAAATTTCCTGGACCACGCAAACCACAGAGATATTTTAATCAGGACACAAAAGAAAGTTGAGCCAAACACCAACTGACTCGGATCATATCACATCAATAATCCATGCACAGAGCCTCTGCTGGAATCAATGGGAGGCTTGTGTGGAAGTGGATTGTATAACATAAATGCACAGCCCTGTTTTGGGCTCACATAAAAAAAGAAAAGGAGGTACTGAGAACAATTCCCTTAATTAGCATTTCTCTTCCATCGAGTGATTCTAAAACTATAAATTTTAACTTTACACAGTTGTTTTCATTCACAGTTTTTATCAGAGGTGGTGAAACAACTGACCTCATTTGACAAATAAGAGAACTGAAGCATAGGATGCAAATCAAACTGAAGAGCAGCGCAGCAGGCAGAGCTGAACTGGGAATAGCAGCTTACCTTCTGAATCACACTTCAATGCCCTAGATATTTACATACATATCTAGTTCAAGTCTCTAATTAGGGTGACTCTGTGCAGCCCTTAAATAATTTTGCATACTTCCTAAAGTACTTGTGCACAGTGATAAGCTTGGCTGCAAGAGTTTCCCCACTCAATAATGGCAATTTTATGAGGATTTAGAATGTCCTGCAGAAGTTCAAAACACTGGGCTGCCCTGGTCAGGCTCCAAAGGGAGTCTCATCGCTCAGGTATCACAAGTCTCATTACTCAACAGCAATAAAGAGTTTTTAAAACAGGCTGTCAAATCCACACGTTTCCTGTCATTAAAGAAAAAAGGGGGAAAAAATCCCAAACAAAGTAACAACTTTCCAACTCATTAGCTAGAAATGACCTAACTAATGCTGGTGTTCCAAACCGACAGCAATACGTAAGAAAAAGCGAGACTGTGTCTCTATGCGAGAATAAAGTGCAATACTTACAAAAAGTTAGAGTAAAATGTCATATACACCAACTGCAAAACAAAGCTCCTGTCTTACTTGTCTGCAATAGTTTTACAACAAAGCTGAACATACACCATACTGTAGTTTGCCCCAAAAAAGCAATGTGTTTATTAAAGTGACATTAGTTTCACTTGCATGCCAGAGGTACAAATCTGGCTTCACATATAGAACCAGCATTTAGCAAAATACAGACACAAAATACAGTATTTGTCCTCCCATGAAAATCCAACTTTGAAATGCTTAACATCTTATGAAAGATTAATTCAGCAACATGTCCACTTTCTAGTATATATTTTGCACGTGATTGAGTATTGTATTATACAGGATTACTGCAAATAACAAGCATGTTAATTTCCCATAACTATAGATGCAAGTCCATAATACTGTGAAAATAACATATTTTGAGTTAATTGAGCTTTCTGCTCCTTACAATTACAGTGTTCAACTGCTTTGAATAATAACTTTTCAGGACTGGCTTGCTTTGTCTTTTGCTTTCCTTTTTCAGATTTTTTTTTTTTTTTAGAGTTAAGTCTATCACTGTCAAAACAAGCTGAAATGCCTGCTGAGAAATGGCCACAATTCCAGCCCACTGCTTGAAGAATTATTTTTCTGATTCATCATAGCATTATTTTTTCAAGTTGTCAAAACAAACACCACACCCTCTTGATTTCCGAGTTCTGGGTAATTATATTTAGAATTAGCAAGTACCGCGCAACTATTAATCATACAATGCTTAGCCCTCACTTTACCTATTTAGAGATCAGCCAATGCATTCAAAGGCCGCCTGTTTAGCATGGTTTAAGAGATACCCTCGTCGCTGCATTCTGCACGCCCCGGCACAGACGGTCACAGACACACTGAACACAGGGCAGGCCATGCAGTCGATCCCTCTGCCTCAGGGCAGGATCAGCCCCTGCTCAGCCACCATTATCGCTGATGATACACAAGAACTGGTTATTTCAGGCAGCAGCTTTACACACGCACTCACAAACACATTATAAATTAAAGGAGTGAAGCGTGTGGCACGTCTGCAGTGCCTTAAACTAGGGCAGCGCGCAAGCCGGTCTCCGAAAGATAAAAAAATACAAATAAAAGCTACTCCAACATGCGAGTCCGGATTTTCTAAAAGTAGTATCTGGCAAGGTTAACGCGGCTGCCTTTGGAAACAGTTCACCTTGTTTAAACTGGCTCAACCACCCCGTGATTATCACCGAGCCTCCATTAAGATGACACACACAAACAGAGCCCTCGCAGAGCTTAATTACTCTTTTCTGTGCTCCTGCACCGCCAGACGCCTACTTTTTTATATTTTGCCCCTTCCCCTCTCGCAGCAGAGGAGCAGCTGCAGCAGGGAGCACCGGGCTGTCAAGGCGGCGGGGCCGGGACCCGCCTGCCCTGCCTTGCCCTGCCGCCCCCGGGAGCTCCCGGACCCGCCGCGCCCCCGCCAGACCTGCCCGGCCGCGGGACACAGAGCCCCCTTTGTGGCCCGGCCCCCGCCCGCCCACCCGGGCACTGCTCGGTAGCGCCGATACAACGGCTCGGCTCGGGGGAGCCGGGCAGGACGGGGCAGCACGGGCAGGGGCCGCGGCCGCAGCAGCTCTCAGGAGCTCCTGCCGCCCGCAGTGCCGGCTGAGGGGCCGCGTCCCCCCGCACGAACCCCGCACTCACCGCCGCCACCTCCGCCACCCTCTTCGTCCATGTTGGGACCGCGGGCAGAGCGCTCCGCGGCGGCCGCGGCTCAGGGAGGCCCGGGGCTCCTTCCACTCGCTCGGCGCCTCGCGGCCGCTCCTGCTTCTTCTCTTTCTCCTTCTTCTCGTCTTCTTCCTTCTCCGCTGCTGCTACTACCGCCGCCGCTCCTACGCTCCACAACCCCGTCCCTCCCAGCCCAACCCAACCTCAGCCCCGGCAGCCACCACCGCCTCGGCCCAGCCGCCCGCCCCTCTCATGTGACCCGCGGAGGGGAGGCGGCCCCGCCCGGCCCCTCCGCCGCCACCCCCGCGCCGCAGGGTCGCGGCCGGCGCTGCTCTGCTCGTCTCTCCCAGTGCCCCGGCCGAGCCCTGCTGCGGAGCGGAGCCTCCTTCCCTCCCTCCCTCCCGCCTGCCCTTTGCCGGTGTTCCCTCCCCGGCAGGTCCCTCACGGCGCGGCCCCGCAGCGCCGAGGCCCCTAAAGAGACTTGTCCGGAGGCTGTCGGGGGTCGCCCGGGCGGTCGGGAGCGAGAGGAGCCTGGGCCGAGTCACTTGGGCTGGGGTCGTGTTTTGGGGTCTGCAGGAGCCAGAAAATGTCTCCGGAGCCCCTGACTCTTTGTGGAGGTCTGAAGGCTCCTGTGGGGATTATAAAGGGAAGCGGGGGAGAGCGGGAGGAGACTGAAAGGTGAGGGCTGAGCTGGCCTGAAGCAGCGTAGTGCAGGGGGACGAGGTGAGTTGAAGTCTCTGGAAAAGAGCCCGAGACATTTGACGTTTCTGTATGTTTTCTGCTGGTTCTTGCTTCCTCCTTGTTTTTGGGTCCGGTGCTGGGTGCCCCCCTTGCCACAAGGGCCATGGAGAGCCTGGTGTAGAAATGGGACTGCGCCTCATGGGCTGTGCAGGGGTTGGTGTTGGTGGGCATCGTCTGTGTGGATAACAAAAAGGATTCTCCTGCTTACTGCCCTAGGAGCCAGAGCATCTGTGGGACTTGTTTAGTCTTCTGTAAAGATCTTCAATGAGTTACCTACCATGAGAGTCGGGATATCAACAGCCACCAAAGTCTGTAAAGGTAAGCAGAAGTGTTCTAGCGCACATCCCCCTTCCTTCCTTCCTTCCTTCCTTCCTTCCTTCCTTCCTTCCTTCCTTCCTTCCTTCCTTCCTTCCTTCCTTCCTTCCTTCCTTCCTTCCTTCCTTCCTTCCTTTGCACCGCCCCTTATTATTTTTTAAAAACCGTTCGTGTCAAAATTTTACTCAGAAAGGAAGCAGTGGGAGGAAAGGGTCAGCCAACAGGAAAATATCGAGTTTTTCATTTTCCTTTTGTAGGTTGGCATGGGACAGAAAACCGTCTAGGAAGCTGTGTCAGGAGCACTCACCTCTTGACACTGCTGTTAATAGGTGGTTATTACAGCCCATTTTGCTGAGAGCTGAGGTTTGGCTCTGACAGCTGCTCTGGTGATAAAGTGTTTTACCTCATCTGAAAATCATAAACCTTTAAAATACTCCTCTTTGTCTTTCATATTTGAAATTAAATATTGTTACAAGTTTAGTAAGCTAGTTATAAATGGATATGATTACATAAAACAGAAGCATCACCTTGGTAAGAGATTTATTTTGAAATTATGTCTGTAAAGTGCCATTACAGGATGGTTTAAAATAAGTCTTAATGCAAGATGAACTGACAGTGGGCTCTGAATATTTTTGCACACTGAGCTAACTGTTCATTTACATTAGTGGGGAATAGGATTCATGAGAAAAATTCTAATTTTATAATCAATCACAGATTTTTGGTTTCATTTCATTGCATGAATGCATTCATAGCATTCATGTTGTTTTACACCTTGTATAAAGTGTATGCTTTTATGTTCTTGTTTCTGTTTGTCAGCCTTCCTTCCTTCCTTCCTTCCTTCCTTCCTTCCTTCCTTCCTTCCTTCCTTCCTTCCTTCCTTCCTTCCTTCCTTCCTTCCTTCCTTCCTTCCTTCCTTCCTTCCTTCCTTCCTTCCTTCCTTCCTTCCTTCCTTCCTTCCTTCCTTCCTTCCTTCCTTCCTTCCTTCCTTCCTTCCTCTCCTGTTACAAGGAAAATTCTAATCTAAAATAAAAAAGCCTAATCACGAATTCTTATGGCAGGGGAGACTGAAGTGTGGAGAACAGTCCTCCTCCCACCCATTCAGTGCAGAATTCCTGTGGACTTCATGGAAGCAATAATAGTTTTAAAACTCTCCAAATTAATAGCAAAGAGAAAAATTATTTTGTGATGCAAGGAAGATATGAAAAATGTCTGTCCTAGTTCAAGTCACCAGTTGTGATATTTTATAGAAACTTCTTGGTGAAATCCAATTTGAATCTCATGAGATATGGAAAAGGTTCTTTATTATACCTTCATTATTAACTTGAATAGGGAAATTTTCAGTATTTTGCTGAATATATAGCTTACTGTGTTGAAACTCTGGAATATATATCACTTAATACTCTCTCAGGAAGAATCTATTCTTTCCAGTCCTGCTTTAGTAGAATGACTTATTAATGATACATAGTATAAAAGAGTACTAAAATTATAGTGTTCTCTCCAACACCATGTGTCTTTGACAGAATGGCAGATATTCCTTCACACGTTTTTGTTCATGCTCTGTGGATCATACTTTTGCATGGGCCTGATCCTGCAAGTGTTGTAAGCATAAAACTGCTAATTCTGTGTAGAAGGTGCTTTAGTGGACAGAGCTGTTCAATCTGTAGGTGAGAGGTGTCACAGAAATTTCTAAAATCAAACCTTTCACCCTGTTGCCTCATTTTCCTGTGTATAAAGTAAAGCTCATGTCTGGCTGTAACCCAAAGTAGGTCAGGAGTAGATTTCTTGAGAATGTGTAAAATCAAGTAAAGAATTACAGTCACAGTTCTACATCACAGCTATAGCAGTTGTACCATAGCAGAACTCCTCCCTGGTTTTTGGCAATTCAGCAGTACCAACACTACTATCATTGAACATAGGGTAGTTCCTTACCAACAAAGATGCCAGGAAGCAGCACAGGCTACAATCTCAGAAGATTCCAAGACAAACTCCAATAAATTATTTCCTGCTCACGTGAATAATTTTGTCACATCTACTTTGTTTTCTGGAATTTTGATCATTCTTCTGTTTTGAAGTACATATGAATTTTAATTTTTCCTTCATATTATTGAGACTTTCAATCAACAGTTTTCTCAGGATTGCTTGATTTATTTTTTTTTACTTCTTGCAGTATCTTTTATAGTCTTAGGTCTATTTTTACCACCGGTCTGTTTTGCCAGTTTCATATCCACAAGTCTAACCTTCTGTGTTGGAAGAACTTCGTAGTCTGTCATTCATGTAAATAATAGTCTAATAGCAGGTCTGTTGAAATTATTTTTAGTGGAAAATTGGGCATTCTCCAAAACCTGCTGTTGGCAGGGTTGATTCCTCAATGATAAATGTGGTTACTTGCTGAATTTTCAGGTAATATACTTTGTCTTTTTATTTTTTTGTCCCTTTTTGGATAGTTCAGTAACTGTTCTGATTCAGTTTCCATTAAGAAGTAATTTATCATGTAATTTTTCATTTTAAGGGCTGAGGAGCACATCTGTTATGGCATTTGTCCCTATACAGAGAATCAGTGAAGACAACTGAAACCCTTACATCACATTTTTGTGGTCTATAAAGCTCATTAAGTATTAAGCCATTTCTGTGGGTTTCAGTTTGAACCAGATTCCAAGAGCAGTGAATGAAAATAAAAAATTTTACGATTATAGATTTGGTAAAGTTTTTATTTCTGATCAAAAGGATAAGCTATGAGGATGTTCATACATGGATAGTAGCATTGTATTCAAGTATAAGAAATAAAATTCTGGATTTTCTCAATTCAGAAAGAAATAAAGTAACAGTTGGGCCATCAGACTGGATGTCAGTATCAGCCACAGGGACATGGAATAATGCTCCTTAGTGTTGGAAGGCTTTGAAATCTTACTTGAGGAGGTAGTTACCTCCACACAGGTATTCCTGTTTCTTGTGTAGGCAAGTGTCCTGGTTTAGGGCAAATTTGGGAGTAAACCTCTCAATGGGGTCCCTCTAGAAAACAGAATTAAGCAGCCTCTTTCCCATCTGGTTCAGGAAAAGATTTCTTCAGAGAGAAGTGAAAAAAACCCTGCTTATTTAACAGGCAAAACACTCCCCAGAACAAAAATGAACAGTACTAAGCAACACAACCTCTCACGACTCTGAAGAGATGACAAATTCCAGAGAGTCCCTGTCGTGGGTTGTAGCCCAGCTCACTCAGTCTGTTCTCAGTCCCTCCAGCACTGGGAATTTTGTGGGCCAGGCCAGGCCTGGTGTGCCACAGGTGTGAGCTCTCATGCTCCTCTGGATCCCCAGTGCAGAGCCGATTTGAACAATTCCAAGAAAAAGGAAAAAAAATCCACAGTCCAGGGAACTTCTCTGCCTCAGCTAGCTAAAAACGAACTAACTAAAAAGCAAAGGAGAACTCTCTGCTGCTGTCCACTACAGACAGTAATACTGTGTGAGAAGGATGTGGGGGAGCAAGTGCAGTCTCTGATAACAAACTCTGTGCTTCTTCTCTCCCCCTTCACTCTCAGAACCAGTTGTAAAGCTGCAGAACTTAATATCCAGCATAAACAGAAGAGGCAACTGAGGATACAAACATCATATAGACACCCTAGGACAGCAAAGCATCACTAATTTGCAAGTCTGGCTTAGTGTGATTTCTGTTAGATTTGGTAAGATGGATAGGTACCCTGAAGGGAGACAGTTAATCTTAGAGACATGAACATGTTGTGCAGTGTTTCATAATCTAGAATTGATGGGTTCATTTTCCAACTTGCTCACATAGATGCTCTAACATTTTTAGAAAAATGGTGGAAGCATTACATTTCCTAAAACAACATCTTGTTGATAGAATCACTGTCATTGATACCTAGCCATTGAATTAAAGAATACTTTTGTTTCAAATCTAGACAAACAGGTTTTATTTTTTAAGAAGTATTGCTTAATAGTTTCCATGCACGAAAGTCTTAGTCCATTAGCATGTCATTTTCTCCCCTATTTAAAAAATTTTTTTATTTATCAGTACTTGAATAATCTGGTATTCTTAAACCCCTCAGGCAAACTCTTTGACTTCCTCTGCTTGGCAGATGGGTTTTAGCCATGTATTGTTTCTTAAAATGTTTATGTTGTCACACTTATCATATTTTTCTCAGCTGGAAAAACATTTTTGTAGAAAATCCTGTTTGCTGGTTGTCTCAACCATTTCAAAAGTGCTTGTACCTTTCACTTAGGCCAAAAAAATTTACATGCAGGTATTTTATGTTGCTTTGGGGAACATCAAAGCTAAGCTTAGCAAGTCAAACATCTTTTATGAATGGTGCTTTTTTGTATGGATAGGAAGCTAGTTCCATTAAAATAGTCAAAACCTCCAAGAATAAAGATACTTCTCTTCTAGGAATTTTGCAGGGATTTCTCTCAGATTAACTTTGAAATCATATCCTGAACTTTATTTGCAATTAAATTCCTATTCTTAACACATTTCAGGGTTTGTGGTTTTTTAAGACTTCTAAATGAGCTTTATCTACTCCTAGCATCAAATATGACTGGTTTTTAGAAGGCAGTGCTTGTTTCCATTGTGTAACACCGATAGGGCCACTTGTGAGTCATTGAGGAAAAAACACAAGAATGTCCCAGTGAGGAAAACAAAATGCATCAAAAATTGCTGAGGTTCACTGTGGAAGTCAGGTTGCCTGAAGGCATCGACTTGAGATTGTGGGCATCTGGTCTATAGTTAACCTAACTGATGTTAAGTTAGGGTGAGCATGATTCAAAGCAGCTTTGACTCCTGGGAAATTATATGGTGATAGCTCTGTTCATATAAGGTTGTGTTTCTAGAAGGTTCCCCAGTTCTTCCCCCTGATTGGTTTCATTTGGTGTAGTGTTTTACATATTCCTAATCATTTTTCCCCATTGGACCATCAGACTCTGCCCCAGCCTATCTTTGATATGCTCTGTATCCACCCTGGAGTTTGCTTTTTGGAGCACTCCTGTACTGCTGTTGGGATTGTCCTGTTTGTTATTTTTGTCATTAAACCCTTTTGGTTTTTGAGTTATTCCATCAAGCCCATCCTTTTAACATTCCCCTCGGCTGACGTGGTCCCGAGGTGGTGGCAGGTCAGACCTCCACAAGCCTTGGGACCAGCAGTCCACCACCTCTGTAATGCTTCTGATCTGAAATACACTTTGCATTAGAACTCGTTCTACCTGTATTAATTATGCACAGTACTAGACACAAGCAGGATGCTTTCTAGCCTGAAAGCTGGGCCTAAAATAACAGAAAAAATGGTCTTGGATTCAAAGAATATGGGCTGAAACAGATCATGAATGGAATTTTGCATGAAGCTTGAGAGAGTTTTTCTATCTCAGGAAAGTGAAAGAACTTGATGTAAATTAACCCTCAAAGGAATATGTGCTGATTAAGGCCAGACTGTTCCCACCCTGAGAAGTAGCCACAGTCTGAATTCCCCTCTGCTGCCTAACTCTGGCTTGGCATGGTTAGATGTAATCTCACATACCTCTCTCCAGTCTCACCGAGGCCTGGGAATTTAAAATTCCTAATTCATCCTACAGTGGGAGCTGCAGCATGCAAACCGTGCATGAGTCCTGCTCTGGCTGCATGCACATGGCAGCAGCTGATGGATGGGAGCCCCCACGGTTCCTTCTCCCTGCCTGAGAAGCCTCCTCAGCCAGGTCCCAGTGTCCCAGGGTTGGCATCCCCTGGCACAGGTGGCAGCCAAGTGACAAGCTGTACATGCTCGTGACACACAGTGCTGGAAGTGTCACACCAGGTGCTCTTGTTGATTCACCAGTGAGTGAAATGCAATGGCACATCTCTACATGAGCTGGCTCAGATCTTGCTGCTGGCTTGTCAGCAGTGCACAAATCTGGGTTTAATAAATATGGAACCATAAATTCAGACAGGAGCAGGAACTGGCAACTAATGATTTTGACTTCTTGTGGCCTCTGAGCTGTTTGTGCAGCTGTTTGTGAAGCCACGCTGTACATCAAACCACTCAAACCAGATTTTTAAAGTTCTGTTTAGTCTAATCATTTTTAACCAGAATTGCTCCATTGCTTTAATTCATGCTCTGGACCCACAGACAGTTGCATTGGCACAATTGCAGCACTGGTAGACTGTGACACACAGATGGTGTGGAAAGAAGGAAGGGAAGGCTGCTGGATTGTAAGTTTGTCTGTGGGGACAATATCCCTGCACAATTATAACCTTACTCTGAACCACAGACTCTATTAATTTCACTTTCTCATCCCTCCTGCTCAGCCTAGGTCAAACTGAGCCTAGACTCAGGCTTACATGCTTGTTACATCTCCTCTGTGCAGTCCTAGATCATCTATTGGTAATAAATGGATGAAGATTAAATATGACCATGTAATTGCATTTCTCTCAAGGTTAGTGAGCTATGAGTTACAGTCTTTAGACCAAGCTTTTTCCTGGCTTTTTACTGGCAGCAGGAAGACAGATGATATCAACTCTAACATAAAACCATCAGGAGGAAAACCACTCACCAGTCCTTGTTTTTAAGGGTGTTGGGTTTTAAATAACTTTGTACTGCCAGGTTGAATTTGTACAAATTTCATGCCACATTGCTGTCCAAAAATTAAATTTATTGCATGATGAAATTGCAGTTATATACTGCTGAGAGTAGGCTTTCACTTTCTCTCATAGGTTATTTTTGAATATACCTGTTGAGTCTAGGGTAAAGGGGATGATTCTTTGTTAAAAGGTGATGTGTAATATTTAAAATTCTTATGGTCTCTAGTCAAGAAAGGTCCCCGTTTATTACAGCTGTTGCAGTGAGAAATAAACACATGGGTCTTAGGCAGAAAACATAACTTAAATCCTTACCCTCTCATAGTTATATGTACTGTTTTATACCTTTCATATCCTCAGAGATGTAAGAATTATTCCATATACATCTATACCAAATAGAAAGTTTTGACATTTTCTTACCATTATTGAAGTGTACTTTCAATTTAAAAAGCAGATTCACACCTTAATTGTCTTTCCCCTGCTGTATTTCTCTTTATAGTCTTAAAGAAAAACTGTCTCTAGGCACAAGAAGATGTTAAGCAAGGAAAAGTCAAAGTTAAAACTTGGCAAGAGCTAAAACAAATAATTTTTCCAAGGAAATGGAGGAGACAGGTCAAATTAATTCCTTATGTAACTCCATTTACCTCAGTACAGTTACAGGAAGGATGAATTTGGTACCTTATACCTCTGTGGTCAGAAAAAGATTTCTGTGATCTCAGTCAGCACAGTATAAAATAATAATTCTTAGGAAACAGAATTGTAATTTAAGTCTGGTAGAACTGCCCTTGTTATTTTTACTCTATTAATATAATTGTAAAAGAACAATAGGTCTGCAGAACAAGAAAAAAAGGTCTTCATAAAAAGATTAGTACATGATGATTTGTAGCTTACAGCCTTGGTAACATTTTTTTGTGGGAAAGAGGAATTCATGACAGGCTGCTGAAATGGGCAGGGACAGCAGAGACAGCTTCTCCTTCTTGTAGATTCCAGAAGCTTTTCTCCAGTTTGCTGCATTGCAACTTCATTTTTTTCCCCTCAATCTCATCCTTCTCCTAATTCACCCCAATTCAAATTCTCCTTTCCCTCAAGATTGTTGGGGTTCCACAGTGTGTGCAGGGGTCTTTGTGGCTTCTCTTTACTGATGAGTTTTTTAGATTTTTCTCCTCGGGCAGGAATATTCAGCCCCTTGGGACAGATAAAGGAGAGATGTTTGGCCTCCACAACAATTTCTTTTTAGATTTTAAATTTCAATATGCTTAAATTTGAGATGCTTTAAAATAATGCAAATTCACTGTGAGAGCCCAGCCTACACGTGCCAATCTATAGTACTAAAGTGTAGCTGTACCCAGAGATTATTTCCATTTTAAAACCTTATTATGAAACATCATCCTTGCCTCTCCACCCCACTGCCAAATTCAGGAAATACTTTTGATATCAGTTTTAAGATCTTTTAATACTGTAACATTAAAGCATTCATACAGTGTATTAGTGCAATGAAATTTAAGTCAATAGTCTGTCTTTTTTATCCTTACCAACTCGCAACTCTCAGGTTTAATACAGAGGAAAGTGTCTGTGTATACAAGCATATAAAAGATGTGAAAATACAAAGGCATTTATTGAAAACAGACAAAACCAGGAAGATGATAAAATAGCAGAAGGAAGTGGCCTCACATATAAAAACTTTTGCTTTGTATAGCAGAATTTATCACTAAAAGCTCCGGCTGGCAGATTGCCATGCTTTGGACTAAACAAGGAATGTAACATTCAAAAAATTTGACTTAGTGTACAAAACACAATAGAAACAATAATGTCCTACAAAGTAATTAAACATTTTTTGTTTACTTTTAATGTGGATCTTTAAAAGTTTCGTTATATTTTCAAATAGCAGAAATCTCATTTGCACAGATGGAAGCTCTCTTAAGGATGTCTGCATCAATCAGGTGTGATATTCAGCAGGATATAAGAAATTCCCAAATATCCAAAATTAAACAATTATGGTGGAGCTATATTTTGAAAGCAAATAATTTTATTTCAAAATCGTGGAACCATTAAAGCATATTTTATAATAAGTTACTTCACTGCAGTTTTAATGCACAAAGCTGCTCGAGTAAATGTGGACTGCTCAATGTTTTCACACTGGATAAAGAGTACATTTTTTAAATAGACTATGTTCTCCAATTCTTTTTAAGTTTGTGGGGGAAAATTTGAAAGCATTAGGGAATAACAGTACAGTTATGCCTGAAAGACTTTGACATCACAGCCTTTGAAATCTGCTGTTGATGGAGGACACTTGGAAAGCAGGAGAATCTGGGATACTTAGTTCAGTTATTGTACAGCTGAGAACAAATGAATTCTGTTCTGCAGGAATGTTCTTCCCTGGCTTGCTAAGGCCTGCATTCTGGTGCTCCTGCTGGAAGTGGTATCCAGCAGGACATGGATAATGAGCACAGGTAAATTCTCATGACTAACAAAATCCTGCCCTTGCTCTTTATTCTGAAAGGCTTTTCCAGAGCTTAGCAGTTAAGAAAGACTCCAAACCTGAAAAACAAGATGGCAGGTAACTACAATTAAAACAAACAGATAATTTTTTCAACATCATAATCACATTTGCAAGATAAATACACTGCCAAGTACTAGTTATGTTCTTAAATATTGTCTCATTCACAGTTAAAACCTTGTCATCTTGTTGACAAGAGTGATTATCTCCTCCATACATTAAATCATTCCATGGAGTATTTTTATGTGTTTCTTATATTTGAATCTCCAGTGTCCTGATTGTTTCTGTGGAATTTCCATATTTACTCTCAACAAAGTACAGTTGCCTGGCAGTTCTTTTCCTAGCTGCTGCTTTTTGTTGAAATGGTTTGGACTTCCTGTACACAATTTGTACAAAGTTTTCCCTTCTATACATGTCATTTTAATTTTGTTTTAGTAAAGTTGGAATATTCTGATACGAGTTAAAAAGAGATAAGTTCTTCATATTCTTCAGCTAAAATAATGAAATGCTGCCTTGAACCTATTAGAAATAATGTTATTTTTATTAGATTATGAAACTTCTAATACAGATAAATCAGTATTCTTGGAAATCTAAAGTGCTAATCAATAAAAGGTGTTCCTCCAGAATGCTGACCATAGGCAACAGCAATGAGTAAAGCAATATCTTTATCACAGTGGGATTTTGGAAGATCTGTATTAACTCCAGAATAACACAACAGCAAAGAAAAGTGTGCTTCTACCATGCTTCATGCAGCAGCTATGGCTACACACTTGGGGTGTGTTTCCATTCTTTCTGCTGCACTTTTAATCATTTATGGAAAGTACTTAAGCAGAAATTTGTCCTTGATCTAAATAAGCAGATATTAATGCATGTGTATGTTTATATATGTGTTTATATGTAGTTATTACATGCAGTCAGGAAAGCTACAATTTCATATTTTATGTTAATGAAATGGTCTTTTATCTCTAGATCACAATATCAGAGGTGTGCTGGGAGCATGGTGAGCAAAAGATTCCCTGAGTGCTGCTGCAAAGCTGGTTGGACATTCTGCCTTGGTTCCAGGCTGGTATTGAACAGAGGTTTGTCCACTGATATTCCAGCAGTCACTTGGATAACGGGAACTCGTTCATTTCCTTATAGAGCCCCTTAGTACCAGTTTAAACACAAACTCCACCTTTGAGTTTGGAGTCTGCCTCATTAAAACAATGTTTCCTCCCCTTCTGCTAACAATCAACAATTGTTTAACACTTCTGTAGTACTTCTTTACCATGATAACAACAGCAAATTTTTGAGATGCCATTTAACATTCTTCCTGATTAATTGAATTTACTCTTGATGGGGCTGTCTCCTGTTCTAAGTGGAAATTGCAAGAAGACACTATTACTGCTCTGCCAGTAAATGTGTCAGACATAACACTGTTTAGAATAACTGGGCAAAATAACTGTGGATTCTTCCTTACAGTGATAAGAAATAATATAAAGTAACAGTGTTTGTCAGATTAATTTGAAAAAATAATTTTTTGTTATTTAAACTGTGATAAGAAAACGTGCTCTGAAAATATACCCATTTCTTCTAATAGCCTAATTTCTTTTAAGTACTTTCTAATTAATTTTGGTGTGACTTCATTAAGTTGTCATTTCAAGAAGATACTCCAATATATTTTCTTGATCAATAGTAGTAGATAAAAATATTAAAATTATGTTTAACTACAACATCAAGCAAAGTAATACAAAACCCAGCGTATCATAAATGAACAATGTGTAGCTGAGAAATGAAAAAATTAGAATTTAATACTCCAGGAAATAAAAAAGTCACACATCCTTTTCATAAAAAACTTTAATAACCTTGTTAACCATTACTTTGAGCAGTCCATGTGAGAATGTCTAAGATTAAAAAGCAGTAGTGAGTTTAAAGCTATGTTAAAAAGTCCTGTCAAAAGCTGTTACCAATTTAATCATTCAAACAAAGTAGCAAATTTTACCATTTTATAAACTGGAATTCTGAGGAGATTTATCTTAGAAGAGCAATAACTTCAGACATGATGTATTATATACATATATACGTGTGTATATATACACACATAGATGTACACTTAAAGATGGCTGTTCTATGGAGAGTACAGTATTTGGAATGTATGCAATGAATTTCAAGGCCCTTCAGGAACATGATATTGTCTCAATTTGAATGGCTGGGAAGTTTCACATTGACTCTGCTGTGCACTTTTAACTGAGGCTAAATTTAATGATGTTCCCATAAATCACCAAGTCCAGGCATTGTAGCTCAGCTCACACAGGCAGATCCTCAGTTCCAGAGCTCTGATTAAATCAACAGGGCTAGACATCAGTACTGATCTTGTGTGATTGGATTACAGGCTTGGAGCTGTCGTTTGTCCTACTGAAACCACTCTAAGGTACTTAAACAGAAAAATCCTACTATCAGATTTCTTTTCTTATTGATTACACTTTCTGAAATGCAAAAAAAATAGAAAGCAAAACAACAACAACAAAAAATCCCAACCTTGCTTTCTCCACGTAGCATTATGATAAGGTGCATGTAGGGGTGGAAGGACAACAGAAATACCTCAAGTGGAATACTAGTAAAAGTGTGATTTTCTTTTTCCACAAAAAGTTGTAAAATATTTTTGCTTTTTTTATTTCCTCTTAGCTCATGTCCAGTCCTTATTAACCCCACCCTCCCTGTGTGATCTGAACTACTTGACAATTTCTGTTATAAAGGAAAATCATGTCTAGGTTGCTTCCTGTCTCAAGTTTAAATTCATATTTCTCATCCCATGTTTCTGGCAAAATACCCTATCAAATTAAACCAAGAATACATTCAAAACACTTTTTTTTTAGTTGGTTGGTCTTTCTGTTTTTTTCTCCATGAGTTTATTCCTTGCCTCTCAGGTTTGTGTGTTAGGTTGAGAGGAGTCATCTTGTGTATCACACTGTCTTACCATGGCTGGAGTATCTGCTTGGAGGCAGAAGAGCCCTCCCAGGCACATCATCTGTGAATTTAACAAGCACCTGTGAATAAAAAAGATTGACCAGAAATATTTTCACTTATAAAAGCATTATTTTATACTAACTACAGTAACAATAGCCATATACAAAATGGAATCAAACCTTCAGACAGTGCTGTTTCAATAGGGGCCTTTAGAAAAAACAATTCCTATGTGTTGAACGAGAAACTGTTCAAAAATCCACTCAGGAATACCTAGAATTCCTTATGGATATCTCATGGAAATATATTAGAATTAACTGTAAATTGAGTAGCAAAAAAAGCTTGATGAGCTGACTGTAACAAAATACCCAGTGATGAAAAGATCTGCAGGCTTCTGCTTGCCAGCTCTGGCAAGTAAATAGTGTAGCTAAATAGAAGGAAAGCAGAAGATACAGCTATCAACTGCAAACGAATGATTATAAACCAGAAAGAAAATGTGAGGAAGAGCTCTGAAAATTATGATTGGCAGTGACAACACAGACCAGACAGCTTTTATTTTAAGCAACAGATTGTTGGGAACATACACCGTATATCAAAGTGAAGGACTTGAAACCTGCTGTAGTCTGTACAGATGTTCTCACTCAGAAAGCAGCTAGAGGGAACAGAAGATAAAAGAAGGCTGTCCAACTTCAAAAAAGGTTTGAATTTTCATTCTGTTTTGACAAGTTTTTGTGCTAGTCTCTGATTTTCAGATAGAAAATTGAGCATCTACAAACCTGACCTAAAGTGAGAAACACCTGAAGGGGTACAAGCAAACCCTTAAGAAGGTGCTATACAACATCATGAAATTTTTTTGTTGTTGTTTTAGTCTTAAATGCTTTTCTATGGAAGGAGGCAGAAATTGGAAATGCTGTAACAATTGTAGCTCTGGAGCAGGTCATACGTGCTTGCAGTCAGCATGCAGTACCTGGAATGCAAGGCTAAGATCTGAGAGGCAATTTAGGAATCCCTGCTGCAGAAAAGATTTTTTTATGATAAAAAGCAAGACAGGATTACTGAGCTCAGAAGGGTTATTTGTGAATAACTTCCAGCTAAAGTGATTAAGGGCTTCAGCCACTAGCCCCAGAAAAAAAAAAACCAACCAACAAAGAGCATCAGAAACATCCTGCTTGTCATTGCTGCTGGCTTTTTGTTCAATGAGCAAGAGGTCTGTGTTGGTTTTGGTCCTTTGCCCTTGGGGGCACTTTTAACAAAACATAATACTTGAAAGAATTCCAAAATGTGTTTCTTTTTTTCTTTTCTTTGAACTACGAGGTTAAAGATAAATAAAGGAGTATTTTGATATGTCTAAAAAATACTTGTGATAACAAATAGACAAAGCACTTCCTAACGTTCAAGACTGCAATTGCACTTTACAAACATGCCACAGTTCTTGATAACAACAACCCCATCCAGTACTTTTTTTTTTAAATGTCAGATAAAGCACTCCATCCTCTTTTTAAAAATCATCTCTCTAAGAAATGTGAATATCCTCAGCAGAATCTTTGATACTTGTGTTTGGTTTAAAGTTTTGGGGGTTTTAAATTCTAAGTTGCTGTAATATCTGCCAGAAAAAGCAAGAGCCAAGAAACATACTGAAGAGATAAATGTGATGAGTGTAAATTGGTAAGAGGTTCCTCTGGCAATCTCAGATTTGCAGAGAGGAAATTTGGGCTCCTGTAGAGATGAGTTACTCTTAGAGAATTTTACAGTATGAGATGAACAAAGAGACTACCACAGAGTCATAGGCCACCAACTTAAATCCGGCTTCAAAGCATTTCAGATCCTAGTAGGAAGAGATCTGGATATGCACAGAGTAGCACGTCTATTTCTGAATTTATTTGCAAACGTATTCAGAATTCCTTAATATTTCCCATTGCAGGTATCATTCCCAATTATATAAATGTATGTAAAACTACTGATAAACCATCTGAAAGTGATGACAACATGAGCAATTAAGACTGCATCACATCACTGTCACAGCGGGTGGCTGGAATATTGGTGGACAAAGGTTACAATTTACTATTTCAGGATGGTCCATACAAAAAGCCATGAGGAACCTACAGTGATGTGCAGGGAGCACTGATAGCACTTTCTCAGCCATGGAGGTCTAACCAGATGCCAAAACTTTGCAGAACTTTATTAGATTTATTATATTCAGTTTTGTCCTCTCTCTTTTCTGTTTAAATGCTCGCTTTGAAGGACAATATGATCTCAGCATTCATCATTACAAAAAATTGTACCCATTAATTTTGTGGTCAGAGTATCAGCCTTTTCTTCAGGGTTACCAATACCAGTTCTTTTCAGAATACAGCCCATAGTAATGACATTCTTCCTCAAAACTACCACTTGTGGCAGCAAGGGACTCTCCAGACCAAAGAAGATCTAAATTTTTTAAGTCTAGAATCAAAAAGTCACCTGATAGCTTTCAGAAGAGAGATCTCTGAAGGGTGAGTGGCTTCTGTTTTAATATGTTTTTTAGTGCTCAACATTAAGCAGAGGATGTTTATTCTACTCCTTTAATGGGAATATTTCATTCAGCAAAAAACAAAAGGTCTAGCATTATCTGTTAATATCATGGTGATTGTGCAGAGAAGCACCCAGCAATGTTTATCCTGGATGATGCAAGAATTGCTGTGGCCATTACATGTATTCACCATGGTTTGCTTTCCCTTTTAAAATGAAGCTGTGCTGTAAGACTGGAGCAAGTTAGTTAGGAAATACTTTGGAACTACATTGAAAATAACTGGCTTGTTAAGGCTTCTCACTAAAAAAATGTGTGTAAAAAGAATGCTCATTACTGAATACTGGTGGCTAAAATCACTAAACTAGCCTTGAGTTCAAATACCAGGTTCCCAAGATCAGGTATAAGCATTAAGTCCTTTTATTCTCATTTGGTTGGTTTCTGTAAACACATCTCTCAAATTGTACCTCTGAAAAAAACACGCCTGACTTCACATTGTCAGAAACACAGTCTCTTCAAGTACATCTATGCAATTTATACAGTGAAAAATTTGAATGAGAAGCACCAAAACGACCTCTTGTCTTTTAAAAAAGATTTTTATTTCTCTTTTTAAATAGCTTGACAAAACCCATCCATTGGTACTCTGAGTTCAATTGTAAACAGTTACAATACATTACCGCTGTGTATTGATTTTGTACATTAACCTACTTGCAAGTGACAAACCATAAGACAAGGCAAACTGAAATGCACTGTACTAAGATGTACTAACAATGCCATAACTGAAAACACTCCAAAGACTGATGTGGAACTCCCTCCTGTGGTGTGAGTGAGCAGCTCCACAGTCAACAGCTTCTGGCAGCCTGGGGAGCACTCCCGATATTCCAAAGTTCAGATTTCAAGTCTGCTATGGAAAACTTCTCTCCCAAGTTAAAAGTGTCACAATACATTTTTAAAATACATACAAAGTTGTAAACATATTTCTCTGGAACAAAAAAAATAAATGGTTTGTGCCAGCCTTCTTCACCTCCCACATTGCAATAAAAAAATAACAAGAATTTAAAAAAAATAGGGCCAAAGACCAAGGCCATAGACTAAAAGTGTGCAGAGATGACATCACAGTTTACAGGAAGTATTGAGTATCAGCATTGAAAATTAGTCACCATCAGGCAGGAGAACCCATTTTCAATAAATGGTTTCACTCAACTTCAAGTGATGAATCAGGCACTAAATATTCAATTTCCCTACTTTTAAGAACAAAATCTTAAATTACATTTAGGAATTATGTTTTATAATAGCTAAAATTGACTACAAACATAAAATTAAACACTGATACTTTTTGCAAGTTTGGGTTTTGACCACTTTTGTTATCAAGTTTATAGCAATCTTCCATAAAGAAGGAATTTGCAAAACAGACTATACATATATAGAGATCACACAAATAAAATGGACCTTTTCAAGGCAGATTTTCTTTGTGGAAAGTCCCTCTGGTCTTTTTCTAAGATGTTTTAGCTTTTAAATTTATTTCGTCATTAATAATGAAATATCCATCTTAGTCTGAAACTTGTATCGCTATTTCCAAAAAGATTAAGATAATGGAGATTTTGGGATGCAGTAGAGGATTAATTTCAAAATACAATAGGATTTGCTTTTACCAGTGCAGGCTGGTAAAGGATAGCATTATTCTAGCACTTCTGTGTTTATTATTCTCATTTTCACACTGTCAGGAGATTGATATCTATGACCTTGTAATTTAAGTATGAAAGTTGATCATAAATATCAGTATTTTAATAGGCAACATTTGGTTTATTTTAAAGTTCTATCAAGTGCAGCTCTTCCTTGAGTATTAGAGGCTCTGCAGTCTAAAAAGGGTTCTCCTCCCACCCCTAATTACTGGCTGTGCATCACAGAAACAAGTGGCAGAACACATTTTATTCTGTGCACTCTTAGGGGGGAGAAAAAGGTTTTAAAATATTCATGTGAATGCGCTCTTTAATTTTTTTGAAAAGTTACTCTAAGTTCTAATCTTAATGTATTTTGTAAGCCCCAAATTGCAGCTGCAATTCTCAGCTGTCAGAGATACCACATAATCAAATTAAATATTGGATGTTAATTAAAGCAGCTGTTTTGAAGAAGAAAAAAGCAGAAATATGTCACATTGACTACATATTGCTCTGTCAGTTAAACCACCTGTCATACACCCTAATGAGAGACTATGGACTCTTACATCTCTACATGGTTTCTGTCAATTTGGTGTGTATAATTAATTACAGGACAGTGTTTCTGAGGTGGAACAAAATATCAGCATATGCTTATGCTGAGAAATTACAGGGAGAGAAATATGTGCATGACCATAAAAACAAAAGGAGCAGCCTGAAAATAAGACTAGATATTAGAAGAGTACATACAGGCTTGCTTCTTCCAAAAATTAAATGTGTATACCTATAAGGGGCAAAGGTGGAGAGAAGAAGAAAGGAAGCAAACTTTGGCAAGTTTAAGAAAGTGCTGTCTTTTAGCCCTAATAAGAATTTTTTTAAAAGAGAGAAATAAACCACAAACAACAAACCACCCAACCTCAAACAACAGCAAAACCAAACTCAACACTGAAAAAGCAAAAGGCTAAAAAATGTCTACAGCTAGAACTGTCCCCTGTGCAGGATGATGCAGACACACAATTGCCAAGATTGCACTGGCTAAAACCACACGGAGAAGTAACACCACCATCTCTACTGCATTTAGCACTGCAATGTCAGAAAGTAAATAAGCATCCCAACGTCATACTGTGGTAAAACACTTCATCTGCATGCAGAGCTCTGTGCACACACATTTAAAAGTATATTTTCTTTTCAAAGCAGTACACCATATAGTAAATTTTCACTCAAGTGTAACTACTAGGAAATTGTCTAAATATTGAGCATTTTCTTATTTCTTTTCTAATGGCAGAAATAAAACTTTGCTATGTAGTGCAGGAAGGATCCAGACGCTAATCAATGCAATTTTAGATAGCACAAATTGTTTAGTAAAACCCTGACATTTTGCTTAGAAGTAACTTCTTTCTAGAGAAGGATGAAAGACAAAAATACAGAAATACAAAGGCAACTCCTGGTTGAGTATAAAGGTCCCTTACCCCTACTAAGACTGTTATTTTTCTGTACTACAATAATCATCTGAGACAGCCCTAATAGCACATAAACTCAGGAAAGTTTCTACATTGGACATAGTGAAGCCATGGAACTCCACACAAACTGGCTCTTGGCCAAGACACCTTCCAGCTTTTGAGATGAGTTAATATCAAAACATCTGTAAGAGGAGAACAACAACCTAAACCATGTAGTGTTAGATTTATCTATATTTTCAAAGGATGGATGCCATCCTTCAGGTTCCCTATTCTCCCTCTAGACAGGAAAAGCCATTTAAAAATTGTCTGTCAGGGCAGGCAGTTCTGTTAGTGCAAGAACAGCACTTTCAATCCATGGCCTCCCCAGGCTTAAAGTGCAGTATATTACATGAGATTTTAACATACCAAACTATCCTTTATTTGAATTTCAGAAGGAATGTTCAAGTTAAAATTACCCTTTTAAGTTTCAAGCAATAAAATTCAAGGCAAGGTACATAAACTATCTTAAAATCGATTAAATCCACTTATTTAAGTATTCTTTGTATCTTATATTCAATATACATGTAATACACAACAAACATCCATCATTTCACTTAGATATATTGTATTTAAAGTGATCCTGCACTAAGTGATGAAAGGCCACACACTCAAACAAGACTTTGCTTAAAACAGGACTGAATTAGCTGGACTGTGATATGTAACACAATTCAGTATTTCAAGATCTCCTCCTCCATTGGCTTGTCAATTAGAAAACCCTTGGCACTCTGCTGTACACACATTTAAGTTCTAGTTTATTGGTGGTGTCTCTCATGTTTCATTTCCCCCCTTCTTTGAAATCACCATGAAAAAAGGGTGCAGTAAAAATGAATTGATGTTTTTATGCCTTTAGTTACTCCTCTTGCCTATTAACCTGACAATCTTGTATAGAACTATGGTTCCCAAAACATGTAGTTCCCAAATGACATACAGCAGAGAATGTTCCAGGCCAAATCAGTCAGCTGCACAAACAAAGTCTCAAGTAACAACTGCAGGTACAGCTGTGCCAATTAATCCTTTGTACATGAGGTCCAAGCACTCAAGTTTTGGGTGCAGGACTGTGTTCATGCACATCTTAAGGTAAGGCTCACCATACAGGGTATGGCTGTACCTATGGAGCTGCATAGAGAGATTAAGATGAAGTTGCACAACGTTGTCTTTAGCAATCAAGTCTCCAACAGGCTCCAACCCCTCCCTGCCTTCATTCCTCTGCTTTCAGCTCTGCCAAGTGTTTTTTTGGGTCAAGATACAGGCAGACAGCAGCTTAACACCGTAACTCCAAGCCACAGACATTTGGAGAAGTGTCTTTGTTTCTGGTGTTCTGGGATGTCAGATCCACATCGCTTCAGGAATCTTGAACCTCTGCAACACCACATGTTAAATTATGTTAATACCACTCACACAAGGCTGGTAAGTTCCAGCAGTGGAGATGAGAGTGAATAGCTTGACTAAGAGGGAACTGTTGCTGTCACAGTAATTACTTAAAATACATAATCCAGTATTATTTTGGGGCTTTTGGTTACTTTGTAACAGGTAATTGCATGGTCAAAAGTCTAAAAGTTAATCATTTAAATGCACACCAGGGAAAAGTTATTTTCTAAATTAAAGTAAGTGGCTTTTCATCTCGTTTACCATCCAAAAGAAAGAATCAGCCAATAGGGATCATGAAAACACAACATATCATTTAAAAACTAATATATCTTATTCTCAGCACTCAAGATTAAAAATTTCAACACTTCTCTCCCTAAGACTGATAACCAGCATCTTATCTTCATAATCAAGGACTTCTCTACTCGTGTGTTAACAGTCCAATAACCACCACACTGGAAACTCTACTGGCTTTCCAGGTAAGTTCAGTTCAAACTAAATACAACATAATTTCCTCTTTCCAAGATAAAGCAAGACCAGCTGGCAAAAAGGATACCACCTAGTGTGTGAATCACTGCCATGGCTTTACTCCACATTAAGTCCTCACTTTTAAGTCAGAGTCAAGGGGAAGCTGAAAATGCATCCTAACCCACACACCAATACCTGTTTCTTTATGTGAGCCGTTATAGCATATTAAGCTGACCTGCAACAATGCCCCTTCTGAGAATTTTAGACATTGAGTTCAAAGTTTGACCTACTACACAATGAGTTCCTCCACTGAAGTGTCAACAGGAGCCTATTCCTCAAAATTCTATTCACCAGCAGCTCTAGGGATTTCAGCATTCTTGCCCCATTCTTTGACAAACTTCATTGTCAGAAGCCTGTCCCAAAGCCAAAGTCAATAGGCCCAGAAGTTATTACTGTATTTCAGCAATTTTCAAAGGAAAAAAAAAAAACTGGTTTAGAAAGTTGTTTACAGTGTCTATTGTAGCACAATAAAGCTCACAAGGTATTGTTAAATTCAAGCAGTACCATCCTTGGAAAAGAATGCTGCTGAGAATGATCCTGTGTTGAAGATCACCTCCCAACAGCTTTCCAGTTCAAAGTGTTCTAAGGACTGATACATTAGTTGCTGTTGGATTCAGAGCAGGAATTCAATTCTACAAGAAACAAGTTTCATTGGAAATGAGTATAAATAGTAGTAGCCAGAACACTCCACTAATACAAATTCTATAGAAAACAAAGGATCTGTGCTAATCAAATTGGGTTGTAGTTTAGTGTTAACAGCAGACCTGCAGAAGTCCCAGAGTCTGAAGATTATTAAGTTCTTCACAGTCAGATGCAGCTATTCCTTACCAAAAACAAAAGTCCCTATTCTTCCAACAGCCAGTTTAACTAGCAATTATATAACTATTGTTTTTACTTCAGCTATCTAATGCTCACTAAAACCTCAACTGTAACCTTGTCTCTCTTATTTTCTGCTAATATTAAAAATAGTAGTTATTAAAATCTGAGCACTTTTTTTACCTTCACTGCATACCAGAGATCTGCTAGTGCAAAAGCTAGCACAGAGATTACTAGCTGTGTGATGTGAAAATTATTAGTCACATATTGTATATTCAAAAGCATTTGCTCATATCCAGGTGTTTGCTCTGAAGATACAAGGTTTAAGCAACAAAGAAAAAACCATGGTTTCTGCTTGTTTGAGAGTCCCATAGCAGAGTTGTTCAGAGAGGCAACTGGATTAGAACAGGGATCAGGGAGTCCACCAAGCTCCAATGCTTTAAAAAATACAAACTGCAATTCATTCTCTTTACTACTGCTCATTTCTAATCCCGGAAGCCACAGGTTTTTATTATACCGCAAATTTCCCAGCCAGAATTGTGCAAAACATACAAAGTTGTTGTCTCCTGGGCAGCACGAGCTGAAGTCTCCAGAAATGCTACAAGCTTCTTCCAGCCATCCTGTTACTGAAATGCCACCAATGCAGTGAGAAGCCCTATCGAGACTGTCTTTCCCAGAAGAAAAATATGGATGAAATGAATCCTTCCAAGGAGCAGCTGCACTTGAGTTCGTCCCTGCTGATTCACTGAAACTCAGAGGCATTTCCTTGCCAACAGAAGAAGACGGAGGTATAGTATTAAAGAGAGAACAATTCCTGGTGTTATATAATTCTTGTAAACTGCTATTATGATTTTGAGAACTGTCCAACATGGAATGCACGTGTGTCAGATGAGCTGCTGGATTGTTATGATCTGGGCCATTGTCACATACTCGTTTCTGGGTAAAATCTTCTTTCTTCATAGTCCTAGAGCACACGAGCACAGCTTTGCTGCTTCACAACAGGCTGGATTTGAAGTGTGACTGACTCTAGTTGCAGCATACAGCAGAAGCAGCACAGCCAGTCACAAGTCAATGGATCTCAATATGGACCTAAAGAGAAAAAAATGCAGGAAGTTACTACACTGATACCCCAGCTTCCTGATTCCCAGTGTATTGAACAAAAAATAATTTAAAATCTTTCACATTAAGAATAACCCAGCTATAGAAAGTAATAGTTGTCCCAACAGACAAGTCTTCCTACAGGCTGCTTGAGCACATCCAGAGGGGTAGGAAGTATGCTCAAACACCAGCTGCCCTTCTGTAGTTTCAGTTTAATCTGCTACAAGTTCTCTTTTGGTGACAGGCATGAAAGTGAGTCAGCAAATGAGCAGCCAGAGAGATCTGCTGTGTAACAGCAGCGTTTCCCTTAACCAATAAAAACACAGGCTGGGACTGATTAGAGGCTTAACATGAAAGTTAATATTAAAGTAATCCTCCTGTAAACAGAAGTGCAAACTGAAATCAGACACACAGCACTGGAAATCAACAATGTAGGACGAACAGCTTCCCGGAGGGAACTGGTCAGACTGGCTGCCCCAGCACAGTTAGGTATCAGCTGTAGCACAAAGAACAAGCTGGTGGTGTTCCAGGAGAACCATTCTGTACCAACACCGATAACGAGCAAAGACAAGGCTTTTTCAGCTACCAGGGTTACTAGGCTACGTGTGCAACTCCTGGCCATCTGGCTCATTTTCAAGCTTCGGAATTGTAGGGCAAATCCCAAAAACAAAAATAGGAGACGCCACATTTTGATCTCTTCCCATTTAAAATTATCTTTTACAAGTAACAAACTCCCACCAGACTTGTTTTTCAACCCTTGGCCACTGGCCAGATGTCAAAACTTCCATTACAGCTATGTTTACAAGGAGAAAGTGTCTAATTCTTGGCTAGAACAGATGTTTGTAGTGACAGTGCACAGCCTGCTTCTGTTGCAAGTTAAAAGTAAATCTTTCATTTCATCACAAAAACAACGAAACTTCAACCCCACAACAGGTCAAAGATGTGTTACAGAGTTCCACGTTTTGTAGAAACAGGCTCAAAACAGGAGAGATACAAATCAAATCTGAACCATCTTTTTCATGCAATAACATTCCTATTTAAAACTGTCTGCATTTTCCATGCTGCAACTGTTCTTGATTTCAAAAAAACCCAATAAAATGATGAAGGAAATTGTTTTTTCGCTTCTTACAAGATGTCAGGACTGTGCTATCAAAGTGCACATATTCACAATTTACTCCCAGCATTTAAGTCAAAAATGGCTTAGGAAAAGGAACAGGAAAGTGTCACGTTTGCTGGTAACACGCAGAACAAGCAGCACAGCGGGACACTCGCAGCTGGCACCGGCAAGGGCAAGGCTCCGGGGCTGCATCCGTGCACAACCCCAGGGACACTGCCCGGGTGACACAGGGCAGGGGACGGCCCCCGCCCGGCACTCGTCCGGGCGCGCTCTGCCGTTATTCGGGGCAGCGGTTGCGAACCGCCCCGGGCCCGGCCGGTGACACCGGGACACGAGCCCGCCCCAACCCCGCCGCCCCCGCCCACCTGCAGCCGCACGTTGAGCATCATGGAGGCGACGATGTAGAGGTAGGGGAAGTTGATGCGGAGCTTCCAGGCCAGGTCGAAGAAGATGAGGAGGGTCCTAGTGAGCCCCTTGCAGAACACACCGTAGGACCTGGCCGCGGCCGACTGGGAGAGCCTGGCAGCGAGAGCGGACAGAGCCGCCGCCATAAACCCGCCCCCGCTCCCGCGGCCGCGCCGCGCCCGGGCGCCGCCGCCGCCTCCCCGCGCTGCGCGTGCCCGCCGGGCGGGGCGCGCGGCCGGGCGTCAGCACTGCGCGTGCGCGGGCCGGGCTGCCGCAGCGCGCGGCTCTTCTCGCTGCGCATGCGCGAGAGGAGGGCGGGGCGGGGCGCGCGGGCCGTTGACGTAAGGCCGGTACCGGCCCCGCCCTCCCGGACCGCCCTCACGCGCCGCCGCCCCGCCCCTCGGCCCGGCCCCGGGCCTCGTGTGGGGAGCGTACGGGGAAGTTCCGGGGTTACCGCAGCGATCTGCGAGTCCCGCTCCTGGCCGGGCATAGGGCATTCCCCGAGTCTCGCTATGTGCCTAAGGGCGTTGTCCGGACACTGCTGGAACTCTTGTCAGGTTTGCTGCTGTCACCACTCCCCTGGGGAGTCTGTTCCAGCCCCACTCTCTTGGGGAAGAGCCTTCTACTGATACCTGGCTTTAACCTCCCCTGGGTTACCGTGATTCAACCATTTTGTGAGGGCGTGACCCAGGTGTGCTCTCCAGCCTGCTCAGTGACACCTGCACGGGGCATGCATGTCGTGGAATCACGGAATGGTTTGGGTTGGAAGGACCTTTCAGGCCACCCAGTTCCACCCCCTGCCATGGGCAGGGTCACCTTCCACTGTCACAGGCTGATCCAACCTGGCCTTGGACACTGCCAGGGGCTGAGGCAGCCACGGCTTCTCTGGGCAACCTGTGCCAGGGCCTCACCTCGCTCACATGGAGGAATTTTCTCCTAACATCTAAACCCACTCTCATTGTGAAATGTCAATAATGGTTTCTGGGTTTGCGTGCTTTTTATTGTAATTTTGTTGTTTACACAGCCATGTGATGAATTCTGTGAGCCAGCTACTGTCACAAGGACACGCTTTGTTTTGCCTTTCAAACCAATTCTTGAGTTACATAATGAATTAAAAATACACTGTTCAGGTCCGGGTTACACACAAGATTTAAAAAACATTTTGCAAACGTTTTCTAGGAAGGTCTTCGAGATAAATTACCATCATGACACTTTTCAAGTAGGCAAAAATGTCTCAAAAGATGAACAGTTGACCAATATAATTTTTGGATGTGGCCCCATTATTTTTCCCCTAGAACTGTTCTTTACAGTTTCTATTCAATCAGCTTTCAATAACTGAAATGAAACAGAAAAACCAATACATTGATCTAAACTTCTTATAAAATACTAATTTATTGACACAGAATCAACCTGATGTATAGAGAAAGGAAATTCCAGAGCGGGATATTTAGCAGCTTTCCATTATTAATTGGAAAACCATGTAGGATACACAAAGGTTAAATCAGGAAGCTGATTAACTTTGTATTTACCAGTAGATGTCTGCCAGTCTCATTAGTTCTGGCTTGTGTTGCACATTGCAACAGATGTGACACAGTATCAATTTTAAAATCTTGATGAAGAGTAAATTACTTTCTACACTAAAATAGGCAATATAATTACTAAATTAGGTCATAATAACGAGTTAGCATCAGTATTTATTTGGATCTAATTATTTCATTAAATAGTGAGATTGATAAAACACTCTTTAGCTTTCCAACAAAGAAATTAGCAGATAATGCAATTGAATACCAATTGAAGAGATTTACGATTTTGTCATGTGAAGATTTGGAAATTAGCTAATTATTTTGATAGTGAAACTAAACTTCAGAGGCATCCTCCACTTCCACTTTTGATTTCAGCTCTGTCATGGTGGTAAAATCATTTTCAATTTAACTAAAACACTGATTACTTTAGTATGCAGAAGTCTAAAACTACTGACATGCAATTTGCAGCTGATGCCTGTAGAGATCATTTTCCATCACTTCGATGCCATCATCTCACTTTTGCTTCTCAAGCCTGACTTGTGTTTTTCCATTGCATCAGAGAACATCTTTATTTTTTCTAAAATGTTCATGTTTTACTTCATTTTACCTAAAATTTCTTCTCAGGTATTCAGATATTCCTCTATTCAAAGAAAAAAATGTTGTGAGTCAACATTTCTGAGTTGTTGCATTTTCAAAACGTCTCCTTAAGCTTTCTCAATGTATATCCATAATATTTAGTAGTTCCTCATAGGTTTATGAAAAAATTCCTTTTCTTGGCTCTGTAGCATGACACAGAACAATCCTTGTCCTTGAGATCAGGTCTCCAGGCCTCTCTCCAAGAACTAATAATGACACAGATAAACTGTGAACAGTGAGTGTGCAAATGAGACAGAGTTTAGGGTTATTTATGCTTACAGTTCTTTCTTTCTGGTGCCTTTTATGTCCACTGCTATGTAAGCAAAAATTACATTAACTGATTGCAAAAGACTGAGTCCAAAAAGGCACTTGGAAGAAGGGAAAAGTCAAATATTTTAGATTGAATAGAATGGAAGTTCAGTTAAAAAAAAAAAAAAAGCCAAATACTTCCAACAAACCCCTTCTTGTGAGTGGGATTTTTAGGAGTGAAAGGAAATTTGTCATCAGCTGTGATGTCCTGTCTGCTGCCACAGTGCCTTCCTTCCCCAGCAGTGACCTGCCAGGACACTTCAGAATCCCAGGCACCCCTCAGAGTTCATTATCCCTGGTGACAAAAGCACTGAGTTTGTGATGACATCGAGCAGAGAGCCCTCCCTCTCCAAAACCTCTGAGAAGCCGACCAGCACAACACACTGGATTTGCACAGCAGGACGTGTGCGAGTTACAGTCACATACCCGGGAGGCCACTGGCGACAGGGACAGCTCCCACACAGCTGCAGGGTTATAACAGGGCTGTGCACAGAAACACAGCGACATTTAAAAGGCACAACACAGGTATTTTTAATCAGTTTATTAAAGGCTGAATCTCACAATAATACAAAATACCCAAGTGCCAGCAATAAGCAGAAATACCCAAAAATACCCAGCTGCATCTCTTGGTAAAACACAAAGAAGGTGGTTGATATATGTCACTGGAATGTTTTACAAACAGAACAATTTTGTAATTTTTATATTTAGGAAGTGAGGAATAAATCAGATATCTTATTTTGAGAAGTTTTCCTCTTCACCAAAATTGTAATTTAGCAGTTTATCAGTATAAAATCACTGGGGAAAAAATACACTGACTGTTTTAATACAATTTGTACATTCAATTTACGCTAAAATAAGCTATTTTGTATTTGCTTATTATATCTATTACTCTTAAAAGTTCTTCAGAATTTCCACAAATGGTCTCAGTGAGTAATAGATACTAGAATATATCATCACTTTTTGACAATTGTCTTATTTCTGTAATAAATGTACATTTCTGTTTCAAATGTTGACCATGCTATATGATGAAGCCCTGAGTTTAATTTCTGGCTTTGATCTAATGCGTCATTTGAAGCTGTCTGGTTTTTGTCTTGCTTTCCACTGCAAGAGAAGCTGTTCAGTTGGGATGTGAGTCCCAGCTGTGCAGCATGACAGGGAAGTAGGCTTCTTCCCATTCCATCTGTTCTCAGACAAACCGACCACAGAAGGTTTGGTGCTTTTTTAGGTCCTAGCTTGTCTGCAAGTCTGGAGCAAAACAAACACTAAATCTTTCTAAGGAAACCAGGGGCCAGATCACAACTTTTGGTTTTATTCATGTGAAAAATGACTGGACAATGGAAGGCAGCAAAACTAGTAATACCAAATGGGCTTATGTCATGGTTAAACCTTTATATCCTTTTTCTTGATATTTTAATGCTCATTTATGTGAAATGCTTGATGTCAAGATAGGCAGAAGTTGAGGGGCACTTGCAGCTTACATGTCTGTGTATTTCAGCAGTGCCTCACCTCAGGGCATGATGTGATGCTTATAAAAGGTTTAGTCCCATATTTCTGCTGAGGGAGTTACAGCAATAAAGAACTGAAGAGACACAGAGAGAAGTCTCAGGTCCTTGTTTATAAATATATAATGATGCCTCTATTCCAGAAAGCTCAGAGTCATATACAGGGATTACTGTTGTGTAGTCCCATGGCCTTCAACAACAGTTGAAGCACTGTCTGTTGCTGCTTGCTAAACCTGAGGGTAGACATCAGTGAATGCAAAGCCTTATGTGGTTTTTGTAACTGAAATTCCTGACAGAGGAGAGATTTATCAGAAGCTCCCTGAAGAAAATACAGGACTTGTTTCTGTTTTATACATATACCAGATAAATCATCTATGCTAGAATCACATGAATGGGATGCATTTATTTTACAATGCTTTATTATTAATGTAAAGATTTACATACTAACATTTTATTTTCATGCTGCTTTAATCTGTTCTCTCTGATGCAGCAAATGCTGACATTTAAAAGTTGTGGTTCCTTTTTTATTGCTGGCTTTGGTTTCTCTAGAGCAGACTGACTGCTATATTTGAACAGCATACATATCACATGCAAGTACAGGGTTTTTTCAACACTCAGGAAGCTAATCATGCCAAAACTGTTTGCCTGGAATATCTATCCATTACTTATGGATTAGAATATTTTCTAACATTAATTTTACGTCATGGTACCTCCCCAAGTTCAGTGAAGATACTCTGAATTTCCTCCTCAGCAATAGTGTCACTTTCCCCAATTAAAAAACTGTGATCCATTAGCTTTACAAGGATATATCAACTAAAGAATTCAAACATCATTAAGCAAAAATCTTAGCATCTCAGGCAACTGTTAGGTGAGAAGTTTTAACTGTCCAAACAGCTGGAATAAGTACTACTGTCTGGATTTAAAAACAGGGGGGCTCAGAGAGTGACAAGCCAGAAAGGTGGATAATAGCACAGGTGGAACTGGAGTCCAGGAAGGAATTTTGGATGCCCACTGCTGTCTGACATTGTCTTCTTTCTACTAGTTACTATGTACCTAATACTACATCATTAAATACCTGACTTTTGCCACCAACTCAAATTAGGGTCAAGCCTTAATTACAATTCTTAAAGACAATTATGTCAGCTATTTTAAGATGAAAAAGCAACTGGAAACCCTGTTTTCTCCAGTAAGGTAAGTCTCTCTGTTTTGTGTGAGGCTTGGGGTTTTTTTGCTTCTGATTTTAATAGAAATTATCTAAAGAGAGAAGAGTGCAATACGCTGAAGACCTTATTCCACCCTCTGACACTTCACACCTTTGCTTCATGTAAAATTGGCTTTTGCATTTCAGTCCAAGGCCTGGTTTCCAGTGATTGTGAATTCCAGTTACAGCTTTTCACCCTAAACCGGTTTTTCCATTATTGTTAAGGACAGAAGGTTCCTTTTGACCTCAGTATTGTAGACACTGTGTCCTGGAGGGAACTGAACAGAGCCACTGTCAGCAGGAGGTGTCATCTGCGAGTAAAGCAGCACTGCCATGAATCACTGCCAGGTGTTCTGGTTGTTCCCCTGTACAAAGTGTATACTGGGCCTTCTCTATTCCCTGTGGCTTCATTAATGAGCTGTCAGTTACACAGCACAGTAATAGTTGGGGATGAAAGATACTACAAAAGTGCAAATAATTATTGTCTCTGTAATGTTGGTAGTCTGTGTCATGGTGAGTAGAACTTTCTAGTATTGCATCAATGTGATTATCCTGCCACTCCCCATCCACAAAGGAGCCAGCACACACACAATACACACATTCAGGCAGTATCCCAAACAATCTTAAATAACGATTTCTTCTTGATGTCTGAGAAAAAGGCTCTCAACAACAATTGTAGCGGTGAGAGAAGACAAGGTGATAGAGTGTGGAATAATATTAAAACTGATCTAAGCCTCAGCTGTATGATTCATGATTTTATCAGAGGTATGGAAAGATTTATAATGGTTTATTGTCACTGCCACTCGTTATTTTCCTCCGTCCTACTCCTCTGAGGTGCATTTGTAACTATTCTGTGTACAGCTCAGCACTGCAGTCATATGTATCAAACTAAGAATTCTTCTAATAAGTTGACTTAATAACTTCTCACTCCTTTGCCCTATGTTTCATCCTATAAGCTTATTTTGTTAAACTCATATTTCAAAATATTCTGTGTTGCTCTCTCTTACTCTCAGGGGACAATTCATACCTGCAAAGTGTTGAATATTTGGAATACAATGTAAGTTATCTTTTTCTCCCTAAAAACAAACACACTGCATACTAGGTAAACCAAAAAAGATGCAAAATAAAATAAAATGTAGCTGAACTATAGTAATGTTCCACAATAGTATAATTATCACATCATATATTTTAAGGAACATACACACAATTGTCTGCCAGGGCAAATAAAGCTACTGCAAGAGAAATATCAGCTATGATTTCACATGCAAAATTTTAAAAAATTCCAAATGGCATTTTTTATAACATTTGAGGAAATAAATATTTACAAATATGTGGAGGAAAATTGTCTAAATATGTTGCCATTATAATCATCTACCCAAACTGTAATATTGTTTTTAAAGACTAACAGTATTTCTCTAGGTATTTTCTAATGTTGTCAATTATATACCAAATTCAGTATAAAGTTGTCAATTTAAAACCTATTTAAACCATGCCCTGTATTTTAACTTAAGTATTTTTTGAGAGCGCAAAACAATTGATCCCAAAACAGAAGGGTGGATGAGCACTGCAAAGAACATTTGTAAAAAGATAATGCTTGTCTCATGACAGGATCTTAAAACAATTTGTGCTAAAGTGTTTTGTCTGTTCCAGCCTTCACCCTTGTCATTGTGTGCTATTTTGTAATTATATTGTAAATGCTGTTGTACCTCTTTTTCCTAGAAAAAGCTCTAATCATCCCTCTGTTATACACTGGATAAAAAAAACACCAGTGAAGGACGAGATAGGTGATGGAAAATCAGAAGCAGTTTTACATGTCCCTCGAATCTTCCCATGTGCTGGGTCCGACATCAGTGAGACACTCGTGGTGCTGCTCTGTTCCTGTGCAGGATCCCAGAGGGCCCGGGGGCCGCTGCAGGAGCGCAGTGATGCTGCCCACACCCCTTGGTCCTGCCCACACCTCCCCTCCTCAGCGCTCTCCTGCTGGCTACAGAGCGAGTGCCAGGTCATCAATATAGAGATATTTAGCTTAAGTGACAACTCAATTCAGCTTCCATCTGTGTGAGGAACACGGACAGACAAGTGTTGCAAAAATAGCCTTTTGGTTCACAGTGATAGGATTTCCTCTTTGATGGGAAATATCTGAGAATTCTTTCTGCTCAATGAAAGAAAAATGAAAGGGAGTAAATGTCTTGGAATGCTCTGCCCACTGATGAAGTTGCATTGTGTGGTATCAAAATAATTCAGAAATGTTCTGAAATTAAGAGGAGATCAAATCACTGGAAAACCACCCCCGATGGTGGTTTCATTCATCTTCACTTTGCAGGAGCAGTGTGTGCATGGGTCCTCTCTCCATACTTCCTTCCAGGAACAGATGGCAGTGCAAACAAAGGGAACAGTGCTTCTGTGCATCAGCTCAACCAGGACATGCTCTGGCAAGTAGAACGATGGCAAGAACCAATTGTAGAAATTAAGGCTCTTGGGATCATCAGACCTGCTCTGCTTGACTTCTGCTTCACTATTTCACGGAAATAACTGGTTTGCTTGAGCAAAAAAAAAAAAAAAGAAACCCAAAGCTCTGTGAGGCCTGACAATCCCTGGGTTGTGCCGTCTTGAGAAGACTGGACGTGAACTGATCTGATCTAAAACTTGCCAGCAGAATTAATGTCACACACATCATATCAGGAGGGAGGATAGTGTGAAGATCCATAGATGAAGGGAAACAATCTGGCTCTGCAGTGGTGGCACAGTGAGAGAGAAGGTCCCATGGCACATGTCTGGCTGGGCAAAGTGGGCACCTGGCCACAGCAGCAGAGGGGAACATTGCGGTGACCTGAGTTACATGTGCTCAGTACGTCTGCGGGGTAAGCACAACATTAACGTGCTTTAGGAGATGCCAAGAGTGAGGTTGCTGCATGATGGATGCCAGGCGTGATTGAAGGGATACATGGTGGTGTCAAAGGCAGCTCTGTGTTCGAGAGCGAGTTGTTAGAACACGACAGGGCTGCTGTGGGACGATGCCCAGCGCCTTGCCCCTGACCGGGCTGCGGGCTTGTGCCAGCAGTGCCAGCGCTGACATCCCCGCTCAGAACGGCTCCGCCTGAATACAGCACACACGGATCAGGGCTAGGGCCCCGCTCCTGCACTGGGTCAGTAGTACAGCCCCGGCCCTCCGCCCGCTCCCGCCCCGAGCCGAGGCACCGCCCGCGACGCGGCCCCGGCGCGGCCCGGCCGGATATGAGCGCGGCGCCGCTTCCTGCGCCCGCAGTCCGCCCTCTCCCTCCCCGCCTTGGGTGGTGCCGCTGCCTCGTCCCCGCTCCAGGCTCAGGGCGGAGGCGGCCGCGGCTTCCAGCTCCGCTCAGCAGCAGCCCCGATGCAGGCCATCAAGTGTGTGGTGGTGGGCGACGGGTAAGTCCGAGGGGCCCTCGGCCGGGCCTGGCGCTGAGCCGCTCCGCCGGCCCGGGGGGGATGTCGGGCCGCGGGGCGGGAGCGGCCCCGGGCCCCGCCGCGGGGTGTGGGCGATCCCGGCGCGGGCGCGGCCCGGCCCGGCCGTCCTGAGGGAGCGGGGCTGGTCGAGGCTGGGGCTGGGGCCGGAGCTGGGCCGTGGCGGCCGGGGCCAGGGCCGGGGGCGGGTGGGTGGCGGCCGCGGCTTCCTGCTGCTGCTGCTGCCGGACGGGGAGGGGAGCGCGGGCACGGCGGGCCCGGGGAGCGGGGTGTGCAGGGGTCGGCAGGGCCGTGCGCGTCCCCGGGCCGAGCCCCGTGGGGCTGCTGCTCCGGGCCCGGGGCCGTGCTGGTGACCGAGTGTGCGGGCAGGAGCGGCCGCCGTGAATGGGCAGGGTGTGCTGGGCTGTCCGGGCAGGCCGGGCCGCGTCCCTGCACTGCCACTGCTTGCTGGTGCTCTTTCATCACCGAAGTAGTCCAAGTGTATTAAAATAATTGCTGTGTTTTTAGTTATATGAGAAAATTAATATTGATTTGAAATACTTTTTGTGACAGTAACAAACTTACTATCTTTTACTGAGTGAAATGGACTGAACTCTGTGCAGATCATAAATGCTTTTGGGCAGGAACTGTTTTTTTGCCTGCAGACACCTGGTCTTGTAAGGCTTCTATCTAAAGGAGACAGATAGGCCCTTGAAATACAAATAGTTAATGATATACATGTCTGTAAAGAGCTGTTACACCTACAGTACCTTAATGTATCTTATATGTGAAACAAGTTGGGGATGCTTTTTAGAATAAACTCATAAGTTTAGCAGTTGGATTTCAGTGTGAGGAGTGTTGAAATTGAGAAAAGAGTTTGTGTGTTTGGTATTTTTGAATATTCTCCACTGTACTATTCCCCTCGGCTCAGAGGGATTCTCTCTCTTACTGGATATCAGAGCTCAGGGGAACATCCCGGGCCAGCTGGAAAACAAGACTTGTCTTATGCAGTTTGAGTTGGTTTTTTTTTTTTTTTCCTTTAGGAGAAACAAAAATCCCAGTGTAGACTGAGCATAATTGGTATCACAGCAAACTTCTGTAGATGACAGAGGAGTGAAGTGTAGCTAAATGGACTCGCCACAGGGGTCTGTAATTTCACATGGTATCTTAATTTTCAAGTTATTTGTATGGGGGGGTTGTTGATTTGATTTAATGATGTAGAATCTCTAAAAAGGCAGATAAGTATGGCTGAAAGATATACCTTACAGTGTGTCAAATTTGTTTTGACTTGCTGTGTAAGATTCGGAGTGATATGAAAAGTGGTATCTTAATAAATCATTGTCATAGTAGTGTAATTCTGTGATACCAGATAGGGTAACTGCGGACTGCTCTTCTGGTTATATTGAATTTAAACTCAACAAAATTGCTTTTCTACTATAAATAGATACATATTTTTAAAAATTTATCTGAACTCTGTATTTACAATGCTGTAAATAAATGTGATGCATCATATTTGGGTGGGGAAAAGGCTCAGTCTACTTCCTCCTCTGGAAGTGAGAGCTCAGCACAAACCAGCTGTATAATGTTCAGTAACTCATTCAACAGAACAGTTCTTTGGGTCATTTGCTTTGTAAACCATCTCTCTTCCTAACATCTTTGCTTTTCTTTGTCTTAGAAATGTAGGTGGTGTAGCTCTACCTGACTTTTGTACATACATGTGAACAAAATACAGTAGTTTAATTTCTCTTCCTTCCTCTTTAGTTAGAAACAAATCTTTCATAAAGTTCTTTTCAGGTACTGTTGCTCTTTTCTGGTAGCTTTGTATCATTCTCTGTTCACAGTTTTCTTAAAATGTATTTAACTAGTTGTGTTCATTTGTGCTGTTGCTGCTTCAAGAGCTCCAGCATTGCAGGTATTCTAGGAAATGTCATGTTTGGCTTAGATAAGGCCAAAGTTTTAGTGTTCCTGTAAAACAATGCAGGTTAAAGATTTGCTTATGTAATATAAAACTTGGGTATTGTTTTATGTACCCTCCACAAAGATCTGCTAGGAACAAAAATAAACAAAGCTTTAGAAGTACCTGTGGTCATTTTAAAAAGTTTGTTAATGAGTAGGCTGTTTCTCATATGGAACTCACGTTTTGTTCTTAAAGTTTTGACTACTGTATGTTTAGACAACTGCACTAGAAAAGTGTGGCATGTGTGCTAGTTTGGGCTATCATATTTTCTTCTTGATTTTTTTTTTCATTCGCTGGGGGGATTGTTTGGGGGAAAATAAATGACAACTGTTGCTTTGAGCTGTCATGATAGAGAGCAGGAGGAATGTGCAGGACAGATGAAGAGCAGTCGCTGGAGTAACTGCAGGAATTGCTGTTGATTGACACTTGAGAAGAAGCATTAGTGGAAGTTATTTTTAGCAGCTTTTGTTTTCACTCCAAAAAGGCAGCTGTTAAGTGGTACAAAATCTCCAGTGATGTTGTGTAATGTTAGGAGAAGTTCTGTGTTTTGGAGAAATTACCAATTTTTAGATGCCACAGAAGTTGTCGCATTTCATGCTCTTCTGTAGGCATCTTTTAATTGTGGCAGTTTAGAAGTCCTTGTTTGAAATTCTGCTTGATCTAAGGCCTTGTCTGCTAAAGCTGGGCTTTTTTTTTCCTGTGTATTTGCTTTGATGGCTCCAGGAGAAGGGCAGGGCGTGTGTAGGGGAATTGGCTTCTTACTGAGTGTAGTGCAGTGTTTGTGTGAGACACTGAACACCTCAGATCCCTCCAGTGCCATCTGGAGAAAGTGCAGTGACTTGAAATTTGGTAACTTGTGTTACTGAAAAAGTTATTTTAAAAGTAATTGTTTTGTAAGTACCGAAGAGCATATTTGGGAGAGGGTGTGGCACAGTGAGTAATAGAGCTTATCTGAGAGCCTTATGTAGCTAAACCTCCTATAGCAGCAGTACTGAACTCTTGATCTGAGGGTGGTACTGGGGAAATCTCAGCTACTCTGTCTGACCAAAGACCTGGGCATCGTGTCTGCCAGAGAGTTTGGTCACGTGCATCAGAGAAAGAAAGAAGATGGCACAAGCAAAGCCTTTCATGAAGGTTGCCACCTATTTGCAGGTAAAACATAGCTCCAAGGAGCTCTACTATAGTGGGGAAATTTCATAAAACTTGTTAGCATAACTAAAGAGAAGATATGTTTTGTTTTTAGGAATTAATACATATGTGATTATATAAATACATTGATTCTTGTGTGCTACTTGGAATCAAAAAGGAACTCAGTGCTGTCTTTTGTTAAGGTAGTTTTGTTAAGCACTTAAAGCTGGATTTCTGTAGGCCATGTTTTTAATGACAGTCAAATGTTGCTAGTTTCATTTATGTAATAGTGGGTGGACAGAGCTGTGATTAAGTAGTTGCTAGAAATCTTATGACTAATCTTGGTGTTATTTTAGATTCTTAGTCTCAGCCTTTATGTACAAGGATTTAAACTTCGCCAAACAGTTGGAATTCTCTTTAGGGGAGTTGCTTTATTACAGAAATTAGTAGTCTAAAAAAGTTGATAAAGCACTTAGAGGATGTACTTTATAAAGGTAGGCATTAGTGTTTATTTTTAAGACTGTTGACCATAATGATCTGATTCGTGTGGCATTGAGCCAAAAGGCAAGGAAAGCAGGAAACCTGGATGGAGTAAGTCTGAAATGGGGTTGTTGAACGTGTCTTTTCTTGTTTAAATGACTCTGGCTGATTGGAGCTGCAGAAACTACACTACAGGCATTTCTAAACTTAAAATGAAATCTCTCACCACCTTCCTGTGCTAATTTGATTAGCCAGAGCAGACTCGGGAGTTTCAGTGCAAGGTGGGCAAAGAAACCTGGATGCATAGAACAGTTCTTGATCTACTGCTGAAAATGTTGAGTTCAACATCAATTTGGTGGAAGCTCCAATTACCTGTAATGACCTTACTGGAAGCTGAAGAGTCAGCCCAGACAGGTTCCAGGACGTGTCTCTGCGCCTCGAGAGATTTCCCAAAGCGTTTGGCTGTTGCTCTGCCCGGGTTCCTGAAGGTTTTCCCACCTGTCCTTTGTGAGCTGGCCCAGCACAGCCAGCTGTGTGGTGTTGGAGAGCAGCTCAGCAGCACATCCAAACTGATCTAACTCATCAGCAGGCAGCTAAAATAGCAAGTTGTCCTTATGGGGGAGGAATAACTTTCCTTAACTCCTTGTTCTGGCTTGTTAGAATGTTAGTTCAGGATCTAAGATGGGATCTCCTCTTTTGACAGCTGTTAAACAGGTATCTGTGTGGTGAGCTGCTCCTTGATTGTTTCCCACACAGGTTTGTTTTTTTTTTAAAGGTAAATCCATCTGCTTTTGAGCACAAGTATATTTCAGACCTTTTACAATAAGGGAATGTTCAGAGATTGTACTTAATGAGAACAGCATTAAATGCCTCCTTTCGTGATGCTATTATAGCTTGGTAAAAAGAGTGTGTGCTGAAAGGAAAAAACCCTCAGACTGTGTGAGGGGCTGTTGTCTTAGAAGCGGGTGTGAAAAACAGGGTGGAAAACTGCATGGCGTGATCAGGGTTGCAAGCAGATAGGGTGTTATGCCAGGTATTGGCTCAGAAAGGTAAAGCAAATCACAGTTAAAAATGGGTGTAGGGGACAAAATCTCAGGTAGTTTTGCACACTGAAGTGTCCCTTCCATAGCTCAGGCATTTCAGGTGGTATCAGAAACTGCTATCAAATACCTTCTTGGGCTAATGCAGTGAGGAACTGCTTAAAGTTGAATAGAGAGACTTTAGTTAGAGATTGAGCTGTGACTTAGGGATATGACAAAGCTTAGATTTGCTTGTGAAAGATTTAGTTCATGAGGCTCGTGAGTCAAACCTCATAGTAATGGCACGATCATACTTGTAGGTACAGCAAGGTTTCAAAGTTGCTGCTGACTGGCTTTGAGCAAATCGCTGTGGTGATAAAACATCTGCAAGACAATGCAGTTTTCCCTGCCCAGGAGCAGGAAGGGGGATCAGGCTCTGAGGCTGACTGGCAGCACCGCCTCGGAGGAACCAGCTCAGCCCTGGAATCTCTCACACGGTCAAAGGATTATGCACTGCAAGGGAACCCGTCTGCAGTGTCACAAACACTCTTTGCAGACGCTATTTTAAGAAAGAAATAAGGCCCAATTTCAAGTTTTCTAACACTTAATTGAAACTGTAACAAAAAGTGAAAACTGTCCTTAATCAAATGTTTGACTCCAGATAAGATGTGGGGAGGAGGGTGGAGAGGGAAGGAGCTGGCTGCCAGAGTTTTGAAGGAATCCTGGAACAGAGCCTTGTCCTGCCCTTATTGGAGGCTCTTGTGAATTAGATCAGTAGGAAGAGGTTTGGTGTTCCAAGTTTTCCAATGGTGGAATGTAATTTATCTGTAAATCAGTTAATGAAGTGTTTGAGTAGTGGGTGAACACATGTGGGGAGTCGCTTTGCAATAGCAGTAAATAATATGAGAGTTATCATTTGTATTCATTCCTTAAATACTCAAAAGTAATGATGTGTTGAGAAATTATATTTTTCAAGCTTTCTTTAACTTCACTTATATGCAAGTATACATTTTTCTGGAAAAGATAACAGTTTTGGAATTGTATAAGAGTGTCTGGAAATACTTCTCAGGTTTTTTTGATTTCAGAGAGTTGGAAGAAGGCCATCTTTCTGAGTATTCAGTCAGGTGACTAGATGTTAGTAGTCTAATTAATACGTGTGGATTTGTTGGGGGTTTTTTTGACTAAAAAATGAGCAAAATTTTGTCATTTATCATTTCACAAAATGGATATTTATACTAGAGGTATTTTCATTGCCAGTAATTTTAAAACTGCAGTCTGTCAGCTGTTTTCCTGCACAGTAGTGACTGGAGATATTCAGTTGTCCTCGGGTGTCTGGATGTAATTAGTCTTCTTCCCCCTACAAGGTATATTATTTCTTGTTATTCAAGATGAATGTGTTTTACATATGAACTTTCTCTTTTTGCAGTGCTGTAGGTAAAACATGCCTACTCATCAGTTACACAACCAATGCATTTCCTGGAGAGTATATACCCACGGTGTAAGTACTTATAAAATCCAAAGAACTCATTTCTGTCAGCTTCTCGATGCTGCTGCCATTCCAGATTCCTTACCTGAATTGTTTCAATTGCTGCAAGCACCCCCTCAGGTGTGTGTAAGGAACACTTTGAGCTTTTGCTGTAGCACAGTCACAGCAGTGCTTGCTGATGGTCCCTCAGTTTTGGCTCTCTGTGCCCTCTGGGCCTGGCAGATTCGGGACTAACATTTGCTAACATTTGACCAGATGTTGTTCTCTTCCAAAATAATGTGTTTCTGTCTCTAATGTCATTCATAATAAGCCCTCCCAAAGCTGAACAGCTTGTAAAACATTACATCATAGTCAGAAATAGTTGTCTTACATGACTGGTGATTTTTTTGTTTATTTGTTCCTTCCACTTTTTGTGCTACTGCCAATCCTGTGCTAAGCCAGCCACGGCTCTTCAGCTCCTCAGGCGAGACTGTGGAGACTCATTTATTCTGGTGCTTCCCTTTTTTCTTTCACATAAGGATTTGTCAGTATCAGTTTTAGTGCAGTTCTCTTTTCCAGGGCCTGTTGGGGGTGTTTTATACATATGCAGCTTCTTTGCCCTTTTCAGATGTCTCTGTATTTTCATCTGGTTATGGTGCTCTCTGAAGTATTGATGAGCTTTTCAGACAACAAAATACATTCTAATAAGGTTTACAGATGACTTTTGTTACCCGTCCAAGGCCTTGTTGCCTTAGTTACTGCTGTTTCCTTTTTTTTTGGTCTTAAATTCGAGTTTTTGCATTACAGTGTCTTGTGTTCCCAGTGAACTTGGTTATTTGAACTTGACTTAACGAGTCATTAAAACATTTGCAGTGATGAGATAAAAACGATTCCTCCACTGGCCCTTGGTTATAAGCTTTGATATTTCATTGGAGGGGGTTTTGATTAGCAGAATTAATTAGCTTTTTTCTTACTTACTGTTGTCATTAAGGATTCCTTGGTTGTTGCTCCTGTATCTTCTGTTCTAAATCTCACACCATGAGACAGATTAACTTGGTGAATGTCCCACTAAGACTGGAAAGTGCTTGCTAAGTACGTCACCTGCTTTCCTGTACTCACTGGGATTAACACTTCCTTTGGAAGAGCCATGACAGAGATCACTTCTGCTCAGACTGGACCAAGTCTGTTGTGTATAATTTTTTTATTCCATTACCCAGCATCACAGTTGTTATTGAAAGAACAACTTTACTGTCTCTGGGGAGCCGATGGATGCAATGAAAATGTTCCCTTGCCCAGTTTTCCCAGATCTTCCCTCTGTGAGGGAAAAATCTTTGGGTGCCTTATTATACTGCAAGCTAATGCAGCTAACTCTCTCTTTATTTTTAGTTTTGACAACTACTCTGCCAATGTAATGGTTGATGGAAAACCGGTCAACCTGGGTTTGTGGGACACAGCTGGTCAAGAGGACTATGACAGACTACGTCCACTCTCCTACCCGCAAACAGTAAGAGCTGCAGGGTGAAACCAGGAGCAGCCTCTACAGCTTTGGCTAACATAAAGCATTTTTCTTTTTGAACATAAGGCCAACATTGTCACACCTGGAGTTGTATTTATTAGTAACAATGATCCTCTTTCATTTCATGTGCTGTAATTTATAATCTCTGGGGTGTGTGCAGTTGTAAAAAAGTTAAAACTTGCATGCCCTGTGTATTTGTGTGCACGAATACACTTGTATTTGTACTTGCCGGGTTTTGTGTAGTTGCAGCCTCAGAATTGTCTAGAATGCTTGATTTAAAATAAAACAACCACCCCTAAACTATCTCAAAGAATCTTGGTGAATAGTCCCATCAGCTAGTCCATTGATTTCAAAGTTAGCATGCCTGCCAAAGGGAGGGTTTGTTTTTGGTTTGGCTGCAACCTGACACTGTCACTGCTAAGCACTTGATATTGTTTAGTCTATGTGAAGATGTTCTACATGTGAAAGAGGCAGCACTGAATGAAGAGATTATTGATATTGACAGAGGCTGTGGTGTCCCAGCTTTCCAATGTCCTTGAGCCCGTGGTTATTTTATTGCTTGCTATAGTTTGTGCTGTGACATCAATACAAATGTGCTTCTGTCTTCCCTGTGTGCAACTGGTAAAGTCCTGCCTGCATCCTGCATCTTTCCATGTTCAAGGAAAACACTGAAGTGATCTACTTCGTCTTTCCAGTGTGACTTCAGCTATAGTTAATCTTTGTAGAGGTGGTTTTGTAATCTGTTTAGAGCAATGGCTTTTACCTGATGGAGCTGTGCTATAAGTAAACAAAGGGTAATTTGCAGGGTTTTTTTGGCACTGATTACTCTTGCTGTTGACAGTCAAATGTATGTTAAATCCTAATAATGTGAAATGCAAAATTGTTTCACTCTACAGCATAACTGCTCTCTTGAATAATTTGAATCTTACTTAAGGAACTCTGGTGCTATTTTCAGTAATCTGTCCTTAACTGACAATTTTTCTTAATTCACTGGTCACTAACTTACAGTCATTAGGCTTCCCCATCAGTTATGATCCACAAGATTGATATGAATTTGCCAGTTGTAGACAACTATAGTTCAAATGTCAGAAATGCCTGTCTATTTTAGAGGGAGAGACAATGGAAAACTGGTTTACTCTAATATTTAGATATTTATAGGATACTTAAAACTTCAGTTTTGCTTAACATCATAAAAATATTTTCAAAAAAGTAGAAGGTATGATGAAAGATATTTCCTAGGGTCAGAGTGTCTGTGACAAAGGGACAGAATGCACATGCATGTCTTTAGCCTGCTAAAGGAATTGTGGCTTTCTGGTAGACTGCAAAAGAATTCCATGTCTAAGCACCTTAGGGAGAAAGTCTTGTCTGTGCAAGGGTGTGTAACTGTGCAGTACAGGTTTGGAGTACTTTCAGTTATTTGGATTGGTTTTTTGCAGCAGTAAATGAACCAGGGTGGTTAAGTCTTGAAATTCTTGTGAAGAAGTCATCTGATTTCAGACTTGTGCAATATCAAAGATTCATCACCCCCACAAAACTAACTAAAGCACAGAGGAAGAGAACAGTGGTGCTGATGAAACTTGACTTTTTTTAGGATCTGTGCTCAGCCTCCCTTTTCCTTCACTGTGCTATTTAAAACTCAGCCCTTGCATGTTCTTGTGGCACTCCTTTCCCTCTTTGTGCACCTGAAGGATGTTGTGGGCAAGGTGAAAGCAGCAGGTGTTGGTTAATTGGGCAGTCTGTGCTGGGATCAACCACCCAGCAGTTAACAGCTGTTAACTTCACAGTGAGGGCTTGGCATTAATTTGTATCTTTTTCTCCTTATTAATATTTTTATTTTATTCCTTAAAATATACAGGAATTTAATATCTTCTCCTTAATACATTTGAAATCTACTACTATTTCCAAATATTTGGGGAAGGAGAAAGTTGGGACAGAAAAGGTGGTCATGTCTGTTTCCTCAGGAGACCAAAGAGAAGTTGTCAGTTGGGTGCTTTTCAGGAGAGGTTTGATCTTGCAGGTTTTCCCTGACAGTGCAGAACTGGTTTCTGGGGAAGGCTGGTGTCTGCTCTGGGTGCAGTTGGTTGTGCTGAATTACAGGGCAGCGTCTCTCTTAAGAAGAAAATCCTCCTTGAGAATATCTGTGAGCAGAAATTGCTGACTGAAAACATTTTCCCTTAAATCCATTTGAGGAGTAACTTTATCTCCTACTGTTATTAGGTTGGAGGAACCAATGGTAAGAATATATCTTCCAGTCTGACAGATCAACCTATTGCCGTATGTAAAACTTTAAATAAACTTCAGTTCCAAGTTCTGTCATCTTGTCTTGCCTATGATAGTGATAAATTGGCCCCTATTTTTTGAACAAATACTTCCCTTGGAACTATCAAATTGCTAGATCTGAGAACTGTTACTAAATTTATATGAGTTGCCAAGATTAAATATTTTCTTGAAAACAAATAGCTTTTCCTACTAGTGTGCAAGACACCTGAGATCTTCCAGTAATTCCTTGTGGTTACACAAAATCTTTTGATCTCTGGAGCTAGTGGAGGAGAGAATCTCCTCAAGTGCAGCCCTCGAGTCCCCATAGACCTGCACAATTGGAAAACAGAAGTAGTGGCCATAGTATCACGTTATTTGATGTTGTTTCTTTCTTCTTCTGGGACGCTGCTACGGAAACTTGTTGGGGTGATGCATGAACAACTGGGTTGCAAGTGCTTAGCAGTGAGATGTCAGCTGCTGACCTAACAAAATGCCTTGAAATGCAGCACAATCAACTAACACTCTGCAATGCCTGATTCTGTAGCACGTTTGGTACCGGAATAAGTACGGAAGCAGAGGTAGGTTGGGGAAAGTTTTTGGCTTGTCTGGGAGACACCTACCGAGTTTTGGGTCATACAGCAAGTTTACATCAACACAGAGGAAATGAGTGTTGGGGTTGTTCTGAATGCCTGCAGGCCTGGAGCCTGTCATCTGTGAAACCTGAATTGTGTCCTGTGATTACTATAAACATGTGCTCTGAGATGTTTTATACCTGCTCTTACTCAGAATCTTTTGCCTTCAGTTGAAAAGCAAGATGTGCAAGATCCCTAAAAAGACCCATTTTTCTTTATGCTTTCTCATTATGTAGAAAGGAAAGGGAGGAACTTTGAGATTTTAATACCCTTTTCAATCCTAATTTGGTTATAGAGAAATTCTAAAATCTTTTTTACTGGCATTCAGTAGGAGTGAAGTTTTATAAGAAGTTCAACAAGCTACTTCTGATTTGGGTATGGAAGCAATAATTGTAGAAATTCTTGTGTGAATTTTTAAAAAATTTCACACCATTGAACTTGGCCTTTGCAATTTAAGACTACTTTAAAGTTGTGTCGTAATAGTTAACACTTTGCAACATCTTATGAAGGAATGACATTTATAGAAAAAAACCCTTGAAAGGCAATGGTATTAGTGTCCTAGTTGCTGGCTACTGCAATAGCTGATTATAAATTTGACTGCAATCTATTTGTTGTTTCCCTCTTTCTCTGTGGCTGCTTGCAGCTGCCTGGGAATGGATTTCCCACTGGGAAAGCTGCCTCTGATTGTCACATGCAACTGTATAGCTGACCTTGCCCTTTGCAAGTCTGGTAGAGCTGGCAGTGTCATGGAGGTACTGGTGGTATTGGCCTGTTCATGACACCCTGCCGTGCTTTCTCTCTCGGGCTGACCTCTGTCTGTTGTTTTGTAGGATGTCTTCTTAATCTGCTTTTCCCTCGTGAGCCCGGCTTCCTTTGAAAATGTCCGTGCTAAGGTAAGGGCAAGCTGGTACTGTTTTATATCTGAATGTTTGTCATACTGTTCACTTTACAGCAGAGCTTGGAAAATATTAGGTGCTTTTTGTTTAATTGTTTTTCCCACAAGCCCCATGAAATGCAGTTTGAAAAAGCAGAAATCCATTTGCCTAACTTGTGAGTCATGGAAGTTCAGGGCACATGACACACTTAAGTACGAATTGTTCCTTGATGCATTGATAACAGTAATTTAAGTGTTCAGCCAGCAAGGTGCTGAGATCACAAACAGGAGCTTTCCTTTTGGTATAGTTTGAAACAAACAAGTTTTAAAACAAATGCTTGTAAAAATTGGGTTGCACTCGTTCATTGCATCAGCCGTCCTTGTGCACGTGCTCTGTGACTGTGGGAATATTCCATGTCCTGACAACTCAGCTGCACAAGGAGGTGTCTCCATGGGGAAGGGGGGGTCAGGGCTCTTCTGGTGTGTGAGGAAGATACATCCCTTAATTGGCTGCATTTTTAAATGGAAATAACTGTTGGCTTCATTAACAGTGATGTGCCTTTTTCTAATCCTGCCCTGATGGGATCTGTGTCCTCCCTCTGACCAAAAGTGAAGGCCTGGGAGCCTTCAGGTGTGGTGTTCAGGGCCTTCAGGGAACTCTGCCCCCACACTAGACACTCCATTTTTAATTTGCCTTTTGCAGTGGTATCCTGAGGTGCGGCACCACTGTCCCAACACTCCCATCATTCTCGTGGGCACCAAACTCGATCTCCGGGATGACAAGGACACGATTGAGAAGCTGAAGGAGAAGAAGCTGACTCCCATCACCTACCCACAGGGCCTCGCCATGGCAAAAGAGATCGGTATGGCAGCAGTGGGGTTATTGTTGGCTGGATCCAGGCTGTGTTTGTGGGAGACCTTGTACCTTAATGAAATGGAATGCCTGGCTTTTGTTGTGGAGCCAGCTGGGAGCAGCGCTGCGGGAGCTGTGCAGAGCTGCTCTGTAACTGTGTCTCTGCTTCCCCCAGGCGCAGTGAAATATCTCGAATGCTCAGCACTTACGCAGCGAGGCCTCAAGACAGTGTTTGATGAAGCCATCCGAGCAGTGCTGTGCCCCCCTCCTGTAAAGAAGAGGAAGAGAAAATGTCTGCTGCTGTAAACGTCACCCTCCCCCACCCCATCAACCCTGTGCTTTGCTCAAACAATGGAGCATTCACATGCCAATTTTTTCTGTTATAAATTACTTCTCTTCCATCAGTTCTTGAATCAGTTGACAATTTCATGGTTTCATTTGTTAAAAGTATGATTCTTACCTTGCCTCCTTCTAAGAGCAAACTGAAAAGACACACCTATGTAAAGCCTTATTTTTAAAATCCTCTTCTTGCTCAATTAAATGTTGCCAAACTATCTGCTGAACTAAGTCGTATTGTTGTGCTACAAACACTAAACTGTTTTTTAAAGATTCTTCTTGGAAATGACTCTAATTTCTGGTAGGAAATGCAAAATCTCTTTCTAGTTTTTCACAGTAAGTAACAGTACCGGGGAATTAGCAGAACACTGCGCTCTAATGTGTTTTATTCTGAACTGTTTTCCCAGCGCAGCCGTTGCCTGGTGGTGCAGCCAGCACCCATCTCAGGCAATGACTGACACCCCTGAGTCACAGTGTAAATGCTTTATCATTGGTAAGGGCTTGGTTGCAATCTAGTTCTTGCTGCTGTGATTGAAAAAGTAACTATTCTTACTGAAGTGTATCTAGTCCTTTTGACAGCATTGTATTGTGATGAATAAATGGAATATTGGGTTGGATCAGGAGATAGTGCCAGACAGTATTTTGACACTGTACAGCTGACTTACACTACACTGCCAGAGTAGCTCAGCAAGCATTTTCCCAGAGGTGCAGTGATGGAGAGAGGTTGGTGTTCATGGGTAAATTCCTTTGAATTTCAAGTAGGGCATTCATGTAGGTACAATTCTGAATCAGTCATTCCCACTTTTATGTAGTAAATGCTTTTCTTGTAGAATCTCTTCTTACTGAGCAATATAACTTGTATTTTAAAACCTTCTGATTGATAGAATTTAGCTTTTTTTTTCTTTTTCTTTTAGAGTAGAATGTTCAAGCATATCCTCATTTTCCTGTTATTTCTGACCCAGTAAGTTATGCTGAGGAGCTTTTAGTCTATTAACTAGGTGTAAAAATCATGTGAAGCAGCTTTACACATTTTAGTAATTTTTATATTTTAAACCTCTGTAACTGACAAACCTTTCAACCATCACTATCTCCAAGGTCCCCCCACTGTAACATGACTAATGCAGCCAAGTGTTCTTTCTGTCACTCCATGTGCAGCATCGATTGCGTAACAGTAACTTGGGTCTGTGAGGTTCTGTAATTAGTGCTAATGTTCTGTACCTTCCAAACTGGCAGGAATATAATGTTGAACTACACCCTTTCAACCACTAAAGCAAAATTTAAAAATAAAAGTTGCAAAATTGTGAAGTTTTTACATTGATCTTTTGCTAATGCAATTGGCAGTATGTTTTGCATGTATGACTTAATAAATCCTTGAATCACAAGTGTGGTAATGTTTGAGTTTCTGAGTGAGTCTCGTTCTTGTGCCACTCGGAGCACACATTCCTGTTCCATGCCAGCAGCCCTGTGTGCCCGAGTCTCCTCAGGGACAGTGTGCAAAGCCCAGGCTGGCAGGGGTGCTCTGAGAATCCAAACGAAACCCAGCACTTGGCAACAGCTCTGCAGAGGCCCTGCTCTCTCAGTGCAGTTGTTACAGCTCCTGCTGCTGCTTGTGCAGTGGGGGGGAGGTTCTCTGTTCCACTCCCCTCTGTGCAAACAGAAAAGCTTTTCCTCTGCACAGGTCACAGTTTGTGCTTAAATGCCCCAGATTCCAGGCTTTTATTTAAAGCCCTGCTCTGTGTGTTGCCTCGCCTCCAGAGGGGCTGGGGCCCTGGGACCCCACAGGTCTGGAAAGCTCTGACAGCCAGCACTGGTCCCTGTCATTGCACAGGAGCCAAGGTTTCATTCTGCATTTAATTTTGTCTCCATATTGAGTATCACAGCAGGAACAGACACATAGTTAATTCTCAACCACATCATATTTTACTTACATCAATTTCTTTTAAATAAATGCTGCTGAGCCTTAAAAAGGAAAACAATTAAAATAGTTACACACTAGAAACAAGGAATCCACTTTTTAAAAATCGTTACAACTGGTTACACATTCTTGGCAGAATCAGAGTGGTGCTCAGTAGCTGGAGCTGGTGACCAACATGATGCCAGGGCCTGTACGGTATTTGTTTTCCTTCTCATTAAGTAGTTTTAGTTTCAAATCAATAAAAGCAATGATGTTGATCAACACAAACAAAAGACAGGTAGATTAAAGAATATTGCACATGTATATCCAAGCAGCATTTAACCACAACACGCCCTCCCCCACAACCCCGGGATCCCAGCACAATCTGTAAGAAAAAATAGTGCAATCACTGAGCCTGGCCCAGCCCCGCCCCGGCCGGGCTCACTCCCCCTGCAGCTCTGAGCTGCAGCGCCGCCGTCCCTGCAGCCCCTGGGCTCTGCCACGGCCACCATGTGCGGCCACACGGTTCTCACACACATTCACTTTGGTCAAGCGTTCAGCTGCTGCGCCAGCCCACACAGGCTCGGCTGGAGCTTCTCAATCTGACCCGTTCTGGAAAAGCCCAGCCTTCAGCACAGAGACACCATCTGTGCTCTCACAGCACAACAGTCCCCGAGGTCGCTTAAGAGGCACGGGCACTAAGACCCTTGTTCATTTTATGCAATGTGAGAAGAGTACTGAAATCCACTTAGGCATGAAAGTGGAATGTGTCCTGAATACCTGAAACTTGCAAAAAAAGCCTCCCAGGTCGTCCTTGAGCTGTGGTTATACTGCACTGGGGTTGTATTCTCGTGTTTGACAAGACAGACACGATCCATGTTCCTGAGACAAACTGGTCAGAGCTTTGAGCACAACATCTGGCATGTGGTCTGTGATCATCTTGGGACTTATTAAAATGCTGCTGAAGACGGTTTCGTTTGACCATCTTGCTGTATATTTAATATCTGAAGAACACAACCTAGGGAAGAAACACAGCACAAATACAATGGCTCTGTCAGAACTGGAACAGGCAACACGGAGACTCTGGACATGGCTCAGGTAGGAACTGGAACCCTCTCACAGCAGCGGGTGGGATCCCAGAGAGCTGCAGCTCTGCCCTACAGCAAACAGCTGGAATTGCTGCCATGAAATGTCCCAGAGGGCTGAACTGCACCAAATTACACTGTGCTTTAACAGGGAAAGAAGCCATCAAAGATTCAAATAATCCTTCTCCCAAAACCATGGAATACAGCCTGAGCAAGGAGGGGGAAGGCATTAAACACTGCACATTCATGTGGTAAATGTCAAATTTAGGGAACAAGACACAGTGGTATCAATAGGAGACCAAGCAATGTATTTAATGCTGCAACATAGGATGCACCATTCTTTAAAATTAAATCCCAAATACATGATGGGAGTTCTTGTGTACTAGGCCTACTTTAAAAAACTCCAATTATGAACTGCTGTGCTGTGGAGTAAAAGACAGAAAAGAAATTAACTCAATAAAGTAGAAGAGCAGCCATTGGGAAAACCTGCCCAGGTCAGAGGTGTTCAAGTATCTACCTGGTAAAACCAGTATTAAAATTGTTAGAAATTAAAGATGTGAAGCTTAAACAAAACACTGATCTTCTGAATGGAAGGAAAGAAGTGAATTTCTTCTCCAATCCTTTCCTTTTCTCTTTGTAAGGGACAATTTCTCTTCTTCTGTAAGATATGTCTTATGCAAGTTAGAAATGTTCTTATTTCTGTTTCAGAACACTAGAGGATATCAGAGCCTGCCTGGCTCTGATACAGCCTATAGGCTGTTTCAGGTTGCTTTGTCTAAAAAAACCCAACATCAACAAAAAAACCACACAAAAAAAAAACCCTGAACACGACATTACCCCAACAAAGCCACAATTCTCACACTTCCAGCAGTTTCAGCTTTCTGGTGTCTTTGTCCCATCTTCCTGCATCCACAGAAAAGCAGCAAAAACTACAGGAAAAACTACAGCCTATGTGGGCACGCACTGGGTATTGGGGCAGCTGCAGCTCTCCTGCCTCGCTGGGTCAGCATGACAGGCAGTATTGCACCTCTCTGCAATCACCAACATTCATGGGACTGCTCAGTAACAAGGCATTTTGTTAGCACTTCACCACTACCAGGACACACTGCACATCTGCAGTCTCGGGCAGGAGCTGCAGCCTGGCAAAGCTGAACTTGTCAGTCCTGGTGTTTGAAGTCCTCACTTCAGCAGCTGCAATAAATGGGCGGGAAAAGGCATAAAGAGAACAGTGTCCAGGGCTTGAAGTGAAACAGAAAGAAGCTGGGAGGCACAGAATAGAAACTGAAAACTGGGTAATGTGCAATAACCAAAACTGGGTACTGGAGATGCAGCCAAGTCACAGAGCTGGAAATGTGTACTTCAAAAGGGACAAGGAGCTGTAAGTAGACTAAGGAGACAGGAGAGTGGAATTCATCATGCCACTTACCTCCTAGAGCTGCATTCTTCAACAATGTGGATAATCTTTCCAGGCAGATACAGATGAGGATACTGAGGGGGTGAATTCAAGTGTGGCTCCTCCTCAAGGGCATTGTACGAAGGTGACCGATGGACCATTAAACTCTCCTCGGCCAGGAGGGGCTGGGTCAGGGCATCCTGGTTCCTTCCATCCAGCTCTGTGGGGAAGTCATCAGGATCTCCTCCAAACACCTCGTACCAACACCCCCGCAGCAAAATCTGGTACTGAAATCAGAGAGAAGAACAGTCCAACTGAGGTTTGGCATCTCTTCAAGTAACTTATTCTAGTTGTGTGCTTGCACACACTTCATCTGAAATTATAATTAAAAGATTAAAGATTACTTTAAGCACATGCTCCCCAAACTTTGTTTGGTAATTCCCGAATTTTCCCCACAGTAACATTCATTTCAACAGTACAGATCCTAAGCCTTCAGTAATACTACAGAAAACACTACCATCTTTACCAGCTGAATTACTCCATCTGGATTCTGCTCTGCAGGTTTAACTTTTCATGCACCTCTAACTTCTAACTGTCCATTATCTTATTCTGTATTTAGGATGTCACACAGACCCTCTGCTCATCCCTGGGACTACATGGAAATCCTGTGGGTATGGCAGATTCAAATTCAGATGTTCAAAAATGGCAGTTCTAAATCTTTAAGTCACACCTCTGTACCTCCAGTACCATCCTGCCTGACACCACACTGATCCAGCACGTTCAAAACTATTTCCCATTCACAGTAAAAAGTGGTAAAGAATTAACACTGTTACAGAGAAGCACTTGCTTTCCAAATGAATTCTGACAGTAATATATAAGTAAAACCAATAATTTGCTTACTTACTGGTACCATTGTTACACTATTAAAGTTAGAAATCTTGCTGACTTTACATAATTTTAACTGTCTGGGGTTTTGGTTTTTACCTATTTTTAATAGTTTCCTTTTATCAGATAATTTCAGGTCTTTAATGTTGTAAACCAGTATATTTGGACTCTTACTGAATCCTAATTTCCAACAACACAACTTTATAGGATAGGAGAATAATACAAATGTCACTGAATTAAAAGCAAACGATTTTGTTCTGAAACACAATTTAAACTCTCAGCTTTAGGACCAAAAATATGCACACCAGCAGTTACTACATTAAATTTGGGGCATAACCTGGGTAACAATTCCACAATTTTAACCAGGAACTGCATTTGGTTACCTTGGGTCTGTTGCAGTTTGCCACAATTCTCACTATTCTTCTCTTTAAATCCTCCATGTTGGGCATACTTAACCTGTTTAAACACAGAGAACAAAATGAAGCAAAGCCCCCCACTGTCTGCTATCAAACATATCTCAAAATATCAATTTTAAAGTATTTTCATCTCACCTTGCAACAAGGTCTTTTCCAACAATGACTGAAACAATGAAGTGCTTAGTGTAATCTGCAAGTGATTTGCTTAAAAAAAAAAAAGAAAAAAGGCATTTAGATGCACTAAAGAAATAAGCATGCTTTAATTTTAGAATGGTCATTATAATGCAGTAAAAATACAAGCATGTGGCAGCACCATTTGCTGTCAGTGCCTCAGTGTGCATTCAGACCTCCTTGCTGAAGGTGACAGAGTAACTTCAGTGCTGACTCTAAGGGTGTGTAGATGTCCAACAGGCCAAGGCAGACAAGTCAGGTGAGTATTTTTCTATAAACTCTAATTATACTGCCTGACAGAATTCCCCAGATGTGTTTCATTCTGTAACACTCTGCCAAGAACTCGAGTCTAACTTCAGATGGAGCAAATTAATTTGAGTGGAGCGTGGGGAACATACAAACTCTTCCCACAGTCAGCCCACAGCTACCAGCTAACACACCTGGCAGCTGCCTTGGCTTTCAGAGCTTGGACACAGAACCAAGCAACAGAAGTCTCTCACCTTAAGAGCCCTCCTGGGGGAGAGAAGGCGTAACAGCGCAGTGTGGGGAAGGAGTTCCTGAGCATGATGGCCAAGATGGACGCTGTCCCACCACCCAAACTGTGACCAACTATCACAAGTTTATATTCCTGCAGACAGAAAGACAAACTTAGATGGACTCAGAAAAATCTGTGGGTAATTTTTCTGACAAATCAAAATATTTGGAAGGTAACTTACGGGGGCAATTGTGAAAGCCTGGTTTAAAATTCCATCATTTATTAGTTTTCGATAGATGTAATTTGCAGCTTGAGTGATTCCCTACAAGAGAGCAGTTCAGGTTAGAAGGGTATCTAATCTGAGCTGTGATACATGGATAGTTTAAACACAACACCATCACAGCACAGCTTTTTGCAAAGCTGGTCTTTGACACCCTCTTGACAGAAGTCTGGTTATAACCATGAGGTCTGTATGTATTCCATGTATGAGTTAAAAAGGCTTTGGACATGAGGACATAATCCTTAATGAGGACATTGAGTCTGACAAGAGGATTAAAAATTCTACCTTGCAGTGCCAGAAGGCAGTATTTGATGCACCAAACCCTGTAATAATTTGTGCAATCCATCTGACAAGGAGAATATTCTTCTGTTTAACTAAGGATCCCAGGTATTTATAGCAAAGAGCCACAGGCTGCACACACCTTATGCACAAACCCATTCTCCAGAACCTCCTCCAGGGTCAGGTCTTCACAGTCCGCTGACAGATCAGTGAGAATGTCCTGTGAACAAAGCCCTGGTCAGAGCTCCCTGCAGGGCTGTGGGGCTCAGGAGTCGTGCTCTGCTGCTCACCCCTGTCACAGGGACATCACCAGCTGGCTGCCAGGTGTGTGAGCAGCACAACACATCCCACCACACACCACCAACCCCAGCAAACACACAGCAAGCACAGCTCCAAGCCTGGCAACTATTTCCAACTGCAGACACCCCCATTATGGATGCACCTCCACTCACAGTGACTTGGAATTATCCTGCCTGTCCTCAACTCTCTCTTCCAGTAGTACAGGAAATATTATCCAACCAAGGGCAGAGGGGCTTACAACTTAAACCTGGAAGACTCCTTCCTGTGAGTGAGTTATTTTAACATGTGCCAGTGTTAACACAATTTCCTCTAGGTTCTGGGAGTTCACTCATTTCTATAAAGCTAATTATTGATATCAGATGGATGATACCTCAAAAGACAAGGTTCCTCTCACTGCAACCACAATAGCTTCTTTTTTGTGATCCAAAGCAACAAAAAATGGAATCTCATAGATCTGGAGGAGAAAAATGTAATTAGTAAACACACCAACATTTTGTAAGGGCAAGCACTTGTTCTCACCTTCTGGAAGCTCTCACAGAGCTCCACACTGTACTATGGAAAGAAGCTGAATAGGTCTCTTATTTGTTTAGTCTAAGTGCCTTTTTTCAATACTGAGACAGATTTCTATCAATGGTTTTGTGGCTGCTCTGTTGGATTAGAAAAGAAATCCAAACTGAATGTTTTCATTTGGTTTTGCATCTTACACTTCATAAATGCTGAAGGCAAACTAGACCCTTCAGCCCTTGTTTTCCCTGAATTAATCACTACAGCTTGCTGAATGCCTGTCCAGATTGTTTACCTTGTTATGAAAACTGATATGGATGAAGTCTCTGTACTGCAGTCCTGTTATTTTTAGGATGGATCCAAAGTGAAAGTTATGACGATCACTGCCCGTTATATCAGAATCTGTTGGTCTATTTCTGCAACTACAAAACACAGAAGAGAAAAAACTTTCAGGTTCTAATTTTTTAGGTTTCCTTTCAAGGAATCAAACTCATTAAAATTTGCAGAGGGCCTTCTGCCAGGAATCAAAAGTGCTTTCTTTTTGCAATAGCACCAGTAAAAATTCTGATGCAAGATGTTACCTCTGCCTTGTTACAGGACCATTGGCAGAGCAAACAGTGCAGTAAGATAAGAATTCTTAGGATTACAAGCCACTGAGAGAAACTACAAACAAGGAAAAAGGAAATTCAAGTACAGCAATCTTATCTCATGTTTTACCCACAGTATTATGTGATAATTTTTTTCTCCAAGTGATTTATATTTCAGTAGACTATACGGATATTTTATATTAATAACTACAAAAATCATTCTTTCAGTCACAAGTATCAGTGGTCACATAGAGTAATCCTACCCAGCAATATACAAAATGACATACTGACCATAAACATTTTTGAGTAAAGGGGTCAAAAGGAACAAAAAGGAGGCTGGAGGGACAGAGAACTTCTGCAAATTCCTTAGGACAGGGAAAACTATTGATAGACTTTTATTTCTATATGTAAATCTGTGCCCAAAAGGCATCTCTAAAAAGCCTAATTTTAAAATATGTTTCATTTAATTTGAATTCTTCCTTTGTCATTTTGCTAAATGAATATTTTTTTATCTCAATCACAGACTCTTCCCATGAAAAAAAGCCAATCTGTTTGAGGGTGAAAAGACATTGGAATTTTTTTTCTCTGAATTTCTGAAAGATAACTCTAGCAGTCAAGCTCACGTACTCCTAAGAGTGATATAATTTAATGCAACAAAAATACTACTATTGTAACTATTTTATTTCTGCTAAGACTAGTTAAATAGAAGACAGCCATGTGTTTTTAAGCTCTTGGGTCAAACCTACCAGTCACCATTGAGCTTACAGAGTGCAGTATATGGGTTGGTGTACACGTAGTAGGGCCAGCCATAGGCAGCCGCAGCAAACAGCATGTAGTGAGCAGCATTCTCCAGCTCAACATCCAAATCATCGGTCTGGAAGCACACAGGGAAAGAAAAGGAAACAGAGAAAGGGAGGAAGGTGTGTTAGGCAGCCTCAGAATAAAACTGAACACAGGCTAGTGAAAATCAAGGCATGACAAAATACACACTAACCAAAAGGAAAACCTCAAGGTCTAAGAGGAACTAAAAATTGCCACTTGTATTTCAGAAAAAAGTCTGTGTTTATTTTTGTAGCTACACAGCTCAAGGATCTTGAAAAGCTCTCACTGAATCATTTTCTTCCAATACTGATATATTGATAAGGTCAATGCTGAAAACAACATTCACTCCAAGTATGTTACCTAAAGATGTCCAAGGGAAGGCTAAAGAGTCTGCAGCAAATCTCTCTGGTACAGACTTTTAAAGCACAACCCCATCACACTGGCTGGATTCAAAAGGAAGTTGACAGAGATGCACTGGTTGAAGTACAACTACATAGATGTATGAAACACAGGCTATAAGCAGGGGAAAAAATTTATAAAGGCACTTTTCCACTGAAGACCAGCAAAAATCAGTTAGCAAACTAACTCACCACCTGCAAGCATTTAAAATATGCTTTTTTTGCTTCTTACCTTGTCTGGGTATTTGCAGCAGACAAACAGCCCACAATACACACTAGAAAACTAACTTCTCAGTTCTGTGTAAACAGTACCAAATATTCATTCTCCCTCTGTTCCCTTTCTCTCCCAACTGATCACCAAGGATCAAATGTCTTAATGGTTCCTTTTTTGCACTTAATTCCCCATTCAAAGTTCTACTCATGCAAAAGCAGAAAAATGTTTTTCACCCCAAACTTGTTTTAACTGCATTTATTAATAATGTACATTGCTATGAATTTTTATTGCAGTGTTTACTTTTATTAAAAGAATAAACAAAACAAAAAAAACACCAACAAACAACCCTTTCCATAAAGAAATGCATTTCAATTTGATCTGATTTTCTGGAATCATTACACCCGTGGCTGCACCAACCCTATCTTACCACAGGAGATGATGGAGAATGACACAGGACTTCTTCAGGCTCTTTGGGGCAGTTTTCCATTTTATCTTGCTCTTGATGGAGCAGAATCAAACCAGCTGCTATGTCACTTGGCACCAGGTCAGTGTCCTGTACAAAGACATGGAAGACTGTAAAACCATCCCACACCTCAACGTGGCAGAACTCGGAGCAGGAGCAAGGCTCTCCCTCTTACCGAGAAGTAGTTGCGGAAGAGCTCGGCGATGCTGGTGAAGGCCACCCGGTGGTCGTCGTCCTGCACGATGCAGCAGCACAGCAGCCTGATCCTCTTCTCCCACACCCTGGTGGCAGAGCTCTTCACATTGTACAGCAGCTGCCCCGACTGGCTGCTCTCCAGGTTGCGGCTCACACCGTCGGGCAGGTAGAAAGTCTTCTTCCCCCCGAGGGGGTCAAAGACAATGACAACTCCAATGACGGTAAAGACGATGATAATCCAGCTGCCAGACAGGAGGGAGTGGGATAACAGACTGTGAAACCAGACACTTCTGACAAGTGTGCAAGAAATCCCAACTACAGATCTTGGCAGACAGAAACCAAAGCTGGGTATGGAATTCTGTCTGGAGACCTCTGCTGCTGTCCTGAGGCTGCAGCTCTTTGGACTGTGCTTGCAATACTCCGGGCGCCAGAACAAGGCTTGGTGGCTCAGTTTCACACAGGGCACCAAACCTGCAATCACAGCTGAGTGCTTTGGAAGCAGCAGCACAGAGGAGTGGCAGCTCCATTTTTCACCACCAGCTAAGTGATCAAGTTACTACATTCTTCATATTTACCCAGTTTTCTAAGCTCCCATTGCCCCTCTTACCCTTTCTGACCTTCACTTCCTTTCCTTCCCTGCAGGACATGTTCTCTCTCCCAAGGCAAGCCGCTCTTTTAGGGAAGGATACCAACCCATTTTCCTTTTCCCATACACTGTCAAGCTCAGATTTGTGGGGAGGCACCTTTACCTTGCAATAACTGTCCCAATGACGCCATTTATCACAGTCTTCTCACACTGCACGCTGTTGTCTGACACCCACACAGCTCCTACAACAGCCCAGATGAATTCAGGGAAATAGAGAAGCAGGCGAGTATAAAGTATTTTGGGAAGTGATTTTCTTGGGCCTGGATTAGAAATTGTTCCTGAAATTAGAGAGAGAATTTAAAATAAGAACTGTTCATGAATGCACCTCAAATACATAAAATCCTATCTAGAAATATGAACTTTCTGGGCTTTACAGAAAGTAAGAAATGTAAGTGAAACTACGAAGTTCTTTCATACTAATGGAAAGCTATCACTGAAGCTAAGAAAAACAACAGTGGATTTATAGCTGTGATTCTTAGAATCTACTCTACTAAAACTCCAAACAGCTCTAGCCAGAGACAGTTCTGCACTGAACTGGAGGCAGCAGTGCTGTGCCATGCATAAGCCAAAGATGCATCCAGGAGCACTCGTTCACCTACAGCTCCGTGTGACTCTTGAGGCCTGCTTTTATTATTCTATTTAACTTTTAGCTGGTTAATATTTCATTTTCAGATGCTATTTTGCTGGGATACAATGAAGGTTTTTTTAACAGAGTTGCTAAATAATAATAAGAGAACAAAAGTAGAACCATTACCAGGACAAATACTTCTCAGGCTATTTTCTGTATTGTTAGTTTATTAATAACTTCTTCGTTTTAGCACTCTAAGGCAGTAAAAAAGGGAGTAACTTTTGGCTAGCTCATCTCCTTAAACCAGTCTGCTGATCCCAGGGAAATGAGGTAGTGGGGTGTGCGTGCTCAGGTGTAGACAAGTAATTTGTAAAGGCTGCAGAAAAAAATAACAACTTTGGGAACTGTTTTCCAATTACAAAGCTGTGGTTCACACCCAGTGATAAAGCTGTTTCAAAAGCCCTTAATCCTGAGGTTGCTTTTTCCCAGTCCCATGTTGCAGCCTGTCCTGCAGCAGCGTGGTTGCTTACACAGACACAATCAGATGGAACTGTGCGTCCCTTAAACAACTTTTCCTTTCTCAGCACCATCCCCAGGGTGTGAGGGCTCCAGCCAGGCTCCCTCAGGACAGCACAAGGGCTGGTGCAAGACCAAGCACACCCAAACCCACACGTTCCAACCAAAGTCCAACACACCTCACCCTTTGTTTTCCTGGAAATCTAGCCTCAGAATTCTTCAATTTCTTAGTTACAGTGGCCTTGTAGCTGTACTTTCATAGCAAACAAGATTATTTTATCACTGCTATTTACAGCTACATCTCTCACCTCTGCAGCTTTGGTTAGAGCCTGGTGCTGACAACACCCTGGACACGGGTTTGACCCCTGTATGGCCCATTCACTTAAGAGCTGGGCTCAATGATGCTTGTGGGTCCCTTCCAACCCAGACTATTCTGTGAAACTCTGATATAAACATCACGGTCTGGCTGATCTTACTTCCCCTCCTCTGGAAACTCTAAGAAAACCAGTAGTCAGATTCAAGGCCAGAATTATCATCCACACCTCTGCTCTGTCATAGTTTCTCTTCATGCACTCTCTTAAAATTGCTTAAATGGAAAGAAGTAAAAATATTTATTTACAGAAGCATAAATGCTTATTTTCAGTGAGTCATGAGAACCAATATATTAGAAACTGTGGAGTCTCATGTGTTACTCCAGAGACCACACACGTATTTCAAATTAATCTTCTTAACATTACTTCGATGATCAGGTGCCTCACCAGAAAAATGCTCTCCTAGCAATTTTAACCCAAAATAAACCATTTCTACAAATAATTAGAAGTTGCATTTGGGTCCTTACTTCAGCCATTCATTTCAAGCTCTCCTGCTCTATTTAATAGTACTCATTTTCAGTTTTATAATGACATTTATACAATTCACTTTTCTGTGTGTTTTTTCCCCAAGCAGCACACTGCAGCTAAGGGACTTTGACAAGACATGACTAAACCTGCCCATGCAAGGCAGAACTAACAGGATACTTCAAATGATTCTGGATACACTTCCCTAAATTCCTGTCAGAGAGGTGGAAGTGTTACATCAGAGATCATACATAGTTTTCAGGATGCTCTGATGGCAATAAACCATTAGCTGCACTAACCTGTTGTATCTATTTATTATGTTAGGTTCCAGACTAGGCAATACTATTAAAGCAAACATGTTAATGCTGATGGAGTTTTTCAAGTCTGACTACCATGGAAACACTTCAATTTTTTTGGTAGCTTTTAATGTCAGCTCCGGATTAAAAACACACTTCTATTACAATCCTACTAGATAAACACAAAACAAAATTATTAACTATTTACCTTGCATACTGACGTATACAAGAGCAGACAATGCACATATTATGGAAGCCAGAAGAATGATGAGGCCGAGCAGGTAGCTGTGGAGCAATCCTCCCCCGGGACAGTTAAACTGCCCTTTGTGAACCGTGTAAAGGACAAAAATCCCAATCCACCTGCCAGGAAGGGAGATAACAACAGTTACAGCAGGAAGGGAGAAGTGCCTGCTGTGATCACCTAATGGGCAGTAGTGGTCTTAATGAAAGCACCGCACAAAGATTAACAGCGAGGGACCTGTTACATAAGGAAAGTGTCAGGATGAAACCACGACACCAGCACTCAGCAGGAATTACACTTCAGCTGAGTGCAGACCGAGCCACCTGCTCCCTGCCTGCTGCCACTCCGTCCCTCCCTCAGATCCCGAAGCACCGCGGCCGGCGGGCACAAAGCCGTCACCGTATTAATTACGAAACCACACGAGCGCTTCTCGCAGATTAAGCCCAGCGGGTGAGGGCGGCCCGGAGCGCAGCGGCAGCGCGGGCACCGCACGGTGCGTGCTGTGCCAGGGACCGACAGCGCCCGGGCCGCGGGCACCGCTCATCCCGCCGGCGAGCGGCCGGGCCGGTGGGCAGCGGCCCCGGGGCGCGCCTTACCACACCAGCCGGACGAAGAGCTCGAAGGCTCCCGGGAGAACGAAGTCGTCGCTGCCGATGGCCCAGCGCCGGCCGAACAGCACGAGCCCCGGCATTGTGCGGGTCCCTCAGGGCCGCCCGAGTCCCACACGCCTCCCCCTGCCCTCAGGCCTCACCGCCCGCAGGGGCGGGCACGGCCTCGCGGTGCCGTGACGTCACGCGGGCCCACTCCGCCCTGAGCACCTCGCCCCACCCCAATCGAGCCGCGCCGCGCATGCGCCTGGCGGGAGCCCCGCCCCATCCCGGCACGCGCGCGCGGGGTGGTGGAAAGGGCGGTGGCGCCAGGGCGCGTGCGCGGTGCGGGCCCAACGGGAGTGACGTCACACCGCCCCGGAACAGGACTCCAACAGGACCCCTGAGTGACGTCACAGGGCGAGCAGTGGGCAGGGCCAGGTTCCGCTGGGCTCGGAGCAGGGGAGCCAGGAGACGGCAGCAGCGCAGCTGTGCGCAAACACTGGAATGAGAATCGGCACTCACTACGGAGATAACGGCAGCAAATTAAACTGAAAACAAAACACATACAAACATTGAACCCTCCTCTGCACCAGGCTGAAGACTTGAGCTCTTACTAAACAAGCAGAACTCAGCCATCATTGTTTCCATCAGTGATAACGCCAGAGCCTTAAAATCTTTTTATTTCAATACAGCAATGACATTAAGCAACTCATCCTTACCGCAACTTTTCATCCAGTTCCAGGCAAACAGAAAACTTTCACACTCAAGAATGTTAAAAAAAAAAAACAAACCCAAAATGTTTTCACCATTTCATAAAGTGTTTATTGAGGATGGTAACACAGGATAAATCATGCAACAGCTCAGTAAAAAAAGGGAATCATTTAAAGGATGAAGAATGGTAACTGGTGCTGCTGATTCTGAAAAGTTTATAAAAAAAAATATTAATTGTCCAAAAGTGACATCGAAAAACCACTTGAAGCTGAACATGGAAGTTGCTTATAAAGCATTCATTAATAAGAAAATGTAGATATTGTTTAAAATGATCACCCACAGATTTCTGTAATCAACAACTTACAAGTCTCCCATTCCTACAGCTGTAATGGTGGAGCAGGGCTGGACATTCAAGATATTTAACCTTCTGTTCCTGAACAAACACAGCCACAAACATTTGCCAGTAATTAACACAATCGCATCTCTTACCCCTCACAATCTGGGCTGCCAAGTGCTTTCATTATTGGGATTATCTTCCCAGACATCATGGCATTACAGGAAAGGGCCCGTCCTTGTGGCCTCAAGTGATTTCCTCACTGCCCTCTTGCCATCAGTCTGTTTTAGAAGGGGAACAAATACAAAGTGTGACTGTTCCCCTTCTAGCACCAACATGTATTTTGAATAAGGAACTCCAAGTCAGCAGATGGCACAAAGACTGGGCACCAGCACATCACATCAAACATCGGTGGTTTCAGATTTTGAGTTGACATATATTCACCTTTTGGAAAAAAAATAAATATAGTGGAATGAAAACTGAATCAAAGGGAAAGAACAGATGACTACCATCCATCAAGGATGCACATATTTGTGCACTGAAAAAAAAAAAAAGAAAAAAAATCAGTCATTTCAAAGAAAATCTTGAAAATTAAAAAAACGTTTGCACTTGTTCCTGGTCATAAACAATCTCACAAAAATCTCACTTTTGGAACTATTCCAATTGAAACCATACACTGAATTTATTAATACAGTATAAGTTTCTTTATGTAAAAAATCTTTATACATAGTAATAAAAAAGATAAAGGCAAGATGCATCAAACAGAAATCTGCTGGTTGTTTTTCCTCCGTTCTTACAGAGCCGCTGATGACTACCTGCACTATAAAGAGCTGTGTTTCTGACTTTCTGTCTCAAGCATCTTCACCTTTGCTTGTGATAAGGATTGTTCTGTCCAAGCATCCAAAAGGACAGATGCTGGTGATGTTTTGGCACTTACGCTGGCAAACTGAGCTTCTTTCCCTTGAGAACTGCAAGGAAAAGTGGGAAAGAAAACAGTCAGCAAAGTGAAGTTGTGATGCAGGAAAAGCACACGCTGTTAAAATGTCAAAGGGACCAAAACCTTCCACACCAAATGGGTCCACTGCAGACAATCCTCCCAGGCTGCCTCTCTCTCTTCAATACATACTGGTAAAACTGGAATTAACAATTCTAACCTAGCCCTCTTGTGGCACCCTGGAGCTCCCATGTTTCATCCTTATAGGACATACTAGCCCCTCATCCCAGCCTCTTACGAATTATGACTAAAATAACACAGCCCCATGCAGCTTGGTTACATGATGGAAGCTGAAATGCGAGTAAGGGCAGAATTATCAATGCACTCAGCAGAAGTTCCTGCTTCTACACTCAGCATAAACAGAAACATCCAAAACACTTTCCACTCTTATGGTATTTAAACCACTGAGAAAGATAAAGATATGTGTAGGCATGGGATCTGCGTGTAACAGGGTACACGGTCAGGGGAAGCAGAAGGATTATGCTTATCCATGGAAGGAAACAGCAATATATACTTAGCCATACTTAAGTTTTTCCAAAAGTTCATCAGACCATTTACACATTTATATTCTACCCACACCCCCAAAAAAATCCTCAGAAATGTCCCACACTAGCAGAAAGTGTACTCGATAAATTAAGGATATTTCAGAACTAATTTGCACACAGAATTAATGAGCTCATAATGGTGATGTAGCAGATCCCTATGAACCTGTAAACTGCTACATTCCACAACCTAAAGCTGGAAGTTACTGCATTCCTTACCTTTTGTAACATACAAATAGAAGAAGTCACAGTACAGAACGGTCTGGACCACACCAGCAACAACAGCTATGAGGTCAAAAAATCCCTCAAAGTAGTAGCGCCAAATCCAGTTGACTAAGTACAAGGCACGGTACAGACCCAAGAAGAAAAGATAGTGAGTAGTGATGGTTTCTGCTTCCCCAGTTTTGCTGATCATAAAAAGTTGAGGGAGAATAGCAACCGATTCAAGATAGATGGAGAAGGTCCACAGTATCTGAAAGGAAAAAACCACAGGTCTATCCAACTGTCTTACTGATAACAGCAGAACAGGAAACGTTTGACTTGGCTTGACTTTTTACTCTCTAACAATGTTATGGATGAATACCTATTCATCCAGGTACAGTATTTTGGCAAACTTTCCCTGGTACAGGAAAAACTAAGTGAAAGCTTCATAAGCAAGCAGCGGATGGGAGGAGGGAACTCTCCTGGCAGCCAGCAGACTCTCCAGAACAGCTCTCTGCTGAGCTGGCACACACAGATTTACTTGAGGGAACTTGTGTGCAGCCAGTTCACATTACCATGAAATGCAGCTTACAGAGTCCATGCTGAGAAAGCTGCAGGGAAGATGAAGTCCTTTCCCCCTCTTAATGTTCTTCCATTTTTTATCTATTTGTTTAAAGAGTAAGTTAACACATAAAAATTTTAAAATCTCTCTCGAAGCGTTGCAATTCAAATTCCTTTACTCTGTAATATTAATCCCAATATAAAAATGCAGCTCAGTCGACATGAAACAACCATCTAAAGTTACTCTCTATTCTGTAGGGGAAATTACCTGTTTGAACTCTATAATTACATTTTTACAATACTTTTTTTGCAATTAAACACATAGCTGCATTTTAAATATAATGCAATTCTTTTTAATAGTCCAGACTATTTGCAATTCTATAAAATTTAAGTAGTAGTATAATTCCTTGTTTTCACCAGGTGGCACCAACTATTCCCAAACTGCATTTTTGGGGATTTCTTTAACAAACAGAACAAAAGGAATTTTTAATTAATACAACCGTAAGAGTATACTGGGAAAAACACAGTCTTCTGCTTAATAAAATAATCAATACTGATAACAATGTTGGTCTCCTGAGGTGCCTTAAATTTGCACAGACATCTAAATCACACAGATTCATTAGGGAAAGCATTAGCCTGAACCTACTAAACACAGACACCCTTCAACCATTCACTGGTCAAGCTAAATACGCTCATCCTCACATTAGAAGTATTTTAGCAAAAAAAATACCATATCCTGCCCACAATCAACTCACCTCCAGTGGAGAGAAGTCATGATTGACAAGAAAAGAGAGCCCACCAACAGGAACTATCAGGAACTCCACTCGGAACGTGTCATGGTTTCCATCGTAGGTGGCCTTGAACTTCATGTAGATCAGGTACACAGTGGCATACGAGCAAGCGATGTAGATAAGCTGAGGGCAAGGAAAGAAACAACCCCAAAACAATCCATGGAGGTTCCAGGATTAAATCAAATCCCCTGAATAAGCACTGAGAGGAGTAAGTGTGGTCTTTCTGATTCTCTGCATTGTTTATGTGGTTTTGCAGGCTGTTGGTGCTGTTTAAATTTTGGCAGCAGAGTAGTAATTCCAAATGAGTTATTCTAGGCTCTACTGGTTTTGTTGCTTTTGAAGGCATCACATGCCCATGGCTGAAGTGACTGCCCAAAGGTGAAGACCCTTTCCAGAACTAAGGAAGTGACTGGAGAAGGAATACACATTCTGCAACTGCAGGGGAAGCACAGGCCCCAAACATTTAGGTTAAAAATGTGCAGGTGCATACACACAATAACAATGGAAGGGGCCTTTCTACATTCAAAAAACCCAGCATGGTGTGGTTCATGTGGCAATTACAAAAAAAATTCAATAAGCCCCATTCAAACAACCATTTAACATATCACAAGCTGACTTTTAAACATCTCTAAAATCTGAAGAGTGGCAACTGGACACTGTTCTTCACTAACCAACACAAAACCTGCAAGACTAAAAGACTGAGAGAAGCAATAAATCAGAATTCAATTTGAGCTGATGTCTAACCATTTTGAATGGTTATGGCACAGTAGACCTTATAGCTATTCCCTGTGACATAAGCAAAATGCTTCATTTTACAGGTGAGAAAACACAACTAGAGAGAATCTAAGACTTTCTAAAGGTCAGTCTGCCATCATCAGGACAGAGCTTATTGTCCTGGAGTCAACACAGTACAGCAGACTAGACAAATATTTTAGCTTCTGCCAGTTTCAGCACAAAGATTAAACGTTCCAAACCATTTATCACATTAAAAAAGGTTCTTTGCAACAGAGAAGTAACAGATTAAAAACCCCAATGTTTGCAGATGCTATTAATCACTAAGTGCTCTGCTCACAGATACAAAATCCTACAAATACTGTATTAAGGAGCTCAGAATCCAATGGTTCTGCTACAAAAGCACCCCAGCTGAGTGGAGATAAAGAACCACAGATCAGGATACAGGGAACCTTTACTGTGAGTGTAAACTAATCACAGCAGGTGTGGTCATAGAATACACTACAAGTGTGATTGAATCCAAATTTCTTATATTACAGATTTCTTCATCTCAAGAATCTCAACTCTCAACTTCTCAGCTAAAGTTCTCTCAAGTTCTCAACTTTCTCAACAACTGTGTAACATTATATACTCCTACATATATATAGATATAACACAAAACTGTGTTGGGACACTCAAGCAGCTTCATCTTGACACTAAAACAATGGGATGTAAAGACAATTACATCCAATAGTCTTTCTAGGCAGTGACCTTTGAAATTGAAAGAGAGGATACCATTTTAAAGTATTTCCACATTCACTCCTTTTCTGATTAGGAGGGCTGCAGAACAAAGATGTGGTCATGGCCCTGAATCAAAACCTGTAAATAAATAAATGGCAAAAACTCCCTACCTGCTCCTTTAGTGCACCTAATGGTACCTTCCAATCAGAAATTATATATGGAAAAAGCTTCTGTTTCAAGAGTATTTTATTTAATCCACTCTTCATCTATACTGCTAATATTAAAATTTAAGCAACACACATTTTACTTGCTGGAAAGCAAGTGTGAGTTTAAGATACAAAATTTTACTTTACAGTATTATTTTGTTAATTCTTCAGTACATTATGCCTTACTGATTATTTTGTAAATTTATACTAAATTAAATCAAAATTACATTAAACTCTAAATTAAACCTGAAAAACATTAAAAAATCCAAGAATAAAGTAATTGGATTAAAAAAGCACAAACATACTGCCCTCTCCCAGACTACTGCTTTATTTTCTTGTACTAAGCACCAGAAGTTGCAGGAATGAATAAATAACAAACTCAGGTTCAGGCCCACTGACATTCAGTGGGCAAGTGACAGGGATATAACTCACAGAAGCTGCATTCCTTAGAGTTTACTTTTGTCAACTTTTGATCAGCCTCTGACCAGACAGTAGCTGCAATTCTGGCAGTGCATCCTGAATACTGATTTAGCCTGTAGTGAATCAAAGGAGATTTACTTGAGCTTTAATGTCTCAATTGAGAAATACTGTTTATTTGAACCATTTTTCCAAAAGCTTTTATTTCAATAACCAAAATGCCATTTGTTCTAAATGTCACAGTCCTGATATAAACAGTTTTTTAAAATTGAATGTAGAGTGCAGGAAAAAAAAGCAGGATTTTGAGTCCATCTTCCACATTCTTGATCTAAAGCCCATCTAGAACTTACTCTGTAACAACTGTGCAGAGGGCCATTCAAAGTGGCTTTTATTAATGAAATTATGCACTCTGCATGCAACATCACTAGCTTTTCTAACTCTTCAGTATACTCTACCTTCATAGATGTGTTATACAATGAAATGAATGAAGTGAAGAGGTCCAGGTAACGGGTAGTGAAGACCAGTGCAAACAGAAGCTGGCTTTTCCCAGAAATACCTAAAGTGATAAAGGAAATAATTAATTATTCAGAAAGTGATGAGGTGCTTTGAAAGACTTGATACCCGGGATAAGAAAGGATATATCCTTTATTTTTAAGCAAGTTGATCACAAAATTAGGACAAAATCCAAGCTACCAGGCTGTACAAACAGAATTCTAAGCCCATATAGCTCAATAGTGTGAAAATAAGTTACCCTGTACTGGAAGAGGTGCTGGCACTACACAAGGTTTAGAAGTTACTCTCAGCAGGTAGTGTCATCTCCAAAAATATCACCTGCAAGTTATCTGTTCTTTATTATCACTGAGAAAGCTGCATTAGCTTTCAGTTCTCACGTGCCTCAGAACTATCTTTAGATCTGAATAGCTGGAAAGGTAGGAGAGCAATAGACAGAACAGACCCAGTGACAAGCAGAAGGTATGCTGGCACCGATAATGGGATTTTAGAGGAATTAATAGATTTTAAAACATAAGGCAATTCAATACACAGACTCAATTTGCCACATGGTGAGAAAAACATCAAACAATCAAACCCACGTGTTATTATGTACTAAAACAAAATTTTAAAATGAGAGAGAAGTGAGATAAAATGTCAGACATCTACACTGCATCTTCAAAGCAACTTTCGATTCTAGGTCAAAGCCCCAATGTCAAAACGTTTGTTTGTACTTAACTTCAAGCACTAGAGCACAGTTAGAAGCATAAAAGCTTTGCACAGTCAAGCACTAAAAGCTTCCGAAAACCGAGGTGAAGCATCGCTCCATAATACTGATGTGGTGGTGTGTCACAGCAGGGGGACAAAACAACCCACTCGGTGCCTCTATCTTGTTATTCCAATTATTCTTGTTTTCAGTCATCCAGGGTGAAAATAATTGAATCTGTTCAGCTAAGCATGCAAGTCTTGTTCAAAAAACAAGAGGGAAAAATACTGTGTAGGAGAGGGTTATGATGCAAGGCTGAAAATCCCTGTCCCTTTATACAGAGATATTTCTAGAAAATCTTTTATTAACAGTGCCATAAAGCAATTAGGAGAAGGCAATCTGCTATGGCTATTGAAGTCCTTTTTCACTCCAGTTTAAGGAACATGGAATAAACTGCTCCAGATTAAGGAATCTGACCTACAAAGTACAAGAATGGCTGAAACAGTAACAATTAGAAAGGGTGGTGTTTGCAACTTTCACACGTGAAATGTCTGCAAGATGAGTCTGATGTGCCACCTATAGAACAGCCCAACAGCAGTACAGGGAACATAAACCACCTCAAAACCTGCAGGCTGTAAAACTGTAAAACACAAGCTGCAAGCATTACAAAAAAAAATCACCCCCCCATCCTCGCAAGGAAAAAAACCCAAACAAACCAACAAAAAACCCCCCCAAACAACTAAAAAAAACCCCGCGAACAAACCACCTCCCGAAGTTTAGAAAAAAAATACATTTGACATTTCTTGAACTAGAATCACATTGCATAGACTGAAGCAGGACCCTGGGCTCATCCCAGGTGCGCCTGTGGCATCACAACTTGCCAATAAAATCCTCCAGCAAGCAAAGCTGTCCTAAAGTCAGAATCCACAGGACAAAGAAATCCACCTGGACAGACGACAGAACAGCATCACACTACAGAATATAATTAAGCTAAATTATTTAGTATGCTATTTTCTTTTAGCAAATAACTGGAAACAGAAAAAAAAAAGAAAAAAGAAAAAAGCATATAAGAGACATTAATTATTGATAACAGCTATAAATTTGGATCTGGCTATACTGTCATAAATACATATCATATACTTGACAAATTCTTCTAAGTCACTGCCAGTCTCACCTCCTCAATCCCAAAGCTGTAATTTTCATTAAGGTTTTCAATACTCTCACTGATTTTTGAATCTTTAGAATAGTTGTGAAATCCTAAAACCCACCCTTGACTCAAGATTAAACTAATTTAAGTTAAGTAGCCTAGACTAGGAAGGGTTTAAATTGTAAACCAAAGGCCTATGAAGGGACAGGCAAACCGGGAGAAACATCTAAACCATGAACAAAAATAGGGCGAGAGAACAGGTAAACATACAGTTGTACGACTTTTATGCATTTCAGAACTTTAGGAAATGTATCAATATATCACAGCACTGACCCTGGCTCACTGCTGCCAACTGCAATACACTGAGGCTACAATGATGTTGTTATTCTCATCTCCTCCCTTTCCATTTACTCCCACAAACATTAATTTGTTCTTGAACTAAATAAAAATGGTTTTATTTCTTCTTCCAAAGCTCTAGGCTCAAATTTGGAAGAGCCAAAGCTCTCCGTTTTGTTTCATCCTCACATGTGGAAAAGCTCCTTCGACCTCTGCACTCCAGCTTGGCTGAAAGCCACAGCATGAAACTTTAATTCAGGTGATTTTCACAGCCAGGCAGGAGGGCAGAGCTGAAACTGCAGTACTTTCTTATCAACTTCATTTTGCTGCGGTGAGTCAGGTAAGGAAAAACAGGTAGGAGCAGAGGCATTGAACTGTGGAGTGTGTACAGCACTTAGCAACTATGAACTGCACATCACAGCCCCTACAAACACAACAGTTCTTCTAAGGAAGATTTGAGCCATACTTTGCCATGGAAACTTCATAGACTTTTTAAAATAAAGTAGTTTAGTTCTGTACCAAGTCCACATCAGCCATAGAACCTCTTCTTTGGTTCTGCTAATAAGTACCACCATTAAGACTCCAGTGTTTCCAATTTAAAAATCCAAACTAATTTTAAAGACAAATTTTCCGACTGAGAAAGAGAATACTTTCCTTCAAAGAGAGAGAAAAAATTTGAAAGATACCTAAAGCAGCAGGTTTTGAGAAAATACAGAAAAATTAGCAGCAGCTATGGCAAAGCACCGTCAAAAGCCTTCAACTTAGCATATTATCTGGTCCACAACAGACACATAGAATTGAGTTACAGCTACATTACCTAGCAAAAGTACTACACATTTACTATCTCCACTACTTTTTTCTAGTATACAGCAAATAATTTGACAGCACTGGAACTGTAGGTCACCTTTAACACTTGATAAATGGCACAGAGAAGTGCAAATCAATTTTCAGGCAGTAATTTGCACTGCAAACAATGTCATTTGACTTGAAATGGGTAAGAAAATACATTCTGAACAGGACAATGTCTGAAAGCACAGGATTCCTCAAGTCTCATGAATTTCCTAATTATGACAGGATGCCAATAATGGAGTTACCTACTACATTCTCCATGGCCCTTCCTAATGATTTTTGAACTGTTATTTTGAGTGGCAAACATTTTTTCAAATTCTAAATTTGGAAACTCAAATAACCAGACATGCAAAAAACTGTTTCCCTGCCAGCTCTGAAATTCTTAAGTCATGATTTGATTTGCTTTTCCCTTGCTCTCTTTTCAACCTACTGACTAAATAAGAAAAAAAAAATTAAGTTTCTCAAGCACAGAAAACACAGACTGCTTCAAAGTGCAGGTGAGCCTAGCCTTAGCTATCTGCTTCAATTAGAGGAGTCACTTCTTAGGAAAGAAAATGGGGACTCGGAGTCTTCAAAAACAGCAGGTTGCAGCAGAGGTGCACAGGCTGTGTCCCTCATTTCCAGCTGCTTTTACAGGCCTCTGGGTTCTCCTGGAACAAAGGCCTCACACACAGATAAAACCAGGAGAGAGGAGTCGGCACCATGTGGTTTGCCAGCTCTTCATGGATCACAGCCTGCAGTTAGAAGCCCTTATTTATTTTCAAACCCTCTACTGCTTCAGAAGGGCACAGTAAAGTGGCAGCTGGTTTGCCCATGTTTCCTTAGTCACCAATAACCACGAGGTATAAGTTTATTTAATTTTAAAATGGCTCTAATAACCATACATTGTAAAGAAACGGCAGAAAACCCTCTAATAAGAGGCTCTTCATAGCTGCTCAACATTAACTGGTAACTACTTAGGAGCCATTATCATGTATGACTTTACAAACATATGCAAATGTATATTTACAAAGGTTTCATCAATAGAAACCTCAACTGACAACAACGAACCACTAGGAGGAACAGAATAGAGCCCCAAAAAGAAAATTCTTTGCTCGTGTTCCTTTGAGGTATTCACCTTCTTCTCATTCTAGAAAACTTGTTAGGCCTCAGACACCAACACGAATCCGAATTTACTCCTGAGGACTCAGGCAGAACTAGAAGACATCAAAAAAACAACTCCTGACAAACACATTCCTGCTTCCTTTTTTTTCTCAGGAAAAATTAATTAGGCAAATATTTTCTACTGAAAGAGCTCAAGCATGTGTGTTTGTGTGCAGGGATGCTGGCTAATTTGGGAAAGGGGAGAGCTGTACCACATATGTGATATAGGCCTGTTTACTTTTCTGTCTTGGAGAAAGCTGTAACAATGATTGGTGTGAGGTTACTTTCTTATGAATAAACCCCCAGTAGTAGAGATTCTCAATCACAACTGGCATAAGGAAAGCAACATCAGATCACTTTTTAAGTGGAAAGATGGGATGAGGTCACATTGTACTACTATGTAAATAACCTCATATCCAAAGGTCACTTATGGATCTCTTGGCTCAAACCCTATCTGAATTTCACCTTTGCAATAGAATTTCTCATTTTCTTTCTTCAGACAGTAAATGATATTTAGTTTTTAGATCACTGACCCTCCTTCTGTTCGTAATCTCAACTGCATTTCTCAAACACAGGACAAAACTCCCCAAGTTTTGAGTTGGAGGAGGCAAGGCCTTCTCCTGCCAGGTCCAGGCAGGATTCCCGTGATGCCAAAGCCAGGTAAGAGCATGAGCCAGGTAAGTTCAACAGGAAGGTGCTCTTGAGCTCACGACCTTAGGAACAATAGTTCTGTACTACCACTGCATGTGGGCCATGGAGTCACTTGCCTGACTTCTTTTGTAAAGTTAAGGACACTTTTTACTTAAAGTCTGTTTAAAACCAAAGCTATTAGTTTATTTTTAGAAAACAAAACTATTCATTTGCTCGGGTTTTTTTATGCTATCAAGTGATTAGCCAGTGATTTGACATGACAACATACAGAACCTGTGCTTCCTCCTACCTATAGTGTAAATCTCTTTCATTTCCCCATTCTCAGTTATTTCAGGGTATAATTTAAACTAATTCTTCATGCTTTTAACTGTAAACTTTACAGATGTATCTGTTCAACAGTGCTAACCCGGTATTTGAACATCAACACATGGTAAACTGATTTCAAGAACAATCGCCCTCACTAAAGCTCAGTGGAGAGAAGACAAAGTCAAACCGTTTGCCGGCTTGACTCCCGTGTCAAACTGCCGTGCACAACTAAACCAGTATTCCCAGGGCGGGCGGTCCGATTCCACATAACACACACGGCGAGCAAATGCCCATTTTGAATGACAACAGCTCCCAGTTTTCTGACAGAAATCAGCTATGCTGCAGTTACGGGAACTGCCTGCAATTCCCTCCAACCACCACACCGTACAGCCGAAGGGGGAAAGCGAACCACGGCACAAGGAATTGGAGCACGCCCGTTCGGAGCGGGGGGCGGCAGAGCGGGGTTCGCCCGGCCGGACCCGGCGCAGCTCCCGCTGCCACGTCACACAGGCCCGCGGCTCCCGCCGGGAATCTCCCTCCTACCGCTTCCTACTGCGAGCTGGCCCGGCCGCCAGCAAACCCTCCGCCAGCCCGAACAGCGGCACGAAACACAGCTCAATTCCTGCACAAAAGCGAAGGAGAGGGGGAGCGTGAGGCCGCCGCGGAGGGAAGGGGAGAGCGGGGAAACTTCAGAGGTTGCGAACCGCGAGTCAGCGGCGGGCACCGAACACACAGAGGCCGGGCGCGGCCAGGGCAGGCGAGGGAAGGGATGGAGGGACAGAGGGATGAAGGGAGGGCGGCTGCCCGCCCCGCGGGGGACGAATTCCTCCCCCTCCTCCTCCAAACCGGCCTCCCCATTCATTCGCCTGCCGCCGGGCAGTTACGTAAGGAAGGAGCGACCCTCCCGGACACAGCCGGAGCGGCGGTGCACAGGGATTAAAGTACAAATAATAGCAACCACAACACCTTTCAGGGAATGGCAGCTCCCGCTGGCGCACCCCCACCCCGGAGCGAGGATGCGGCTCCTCCTTCCCCCTCTCCCGGCTGCTCACCCGCTCCGCCAGCGCTGGATTTGGAGGGGGCCGAATCGCGGGGAGGTCAGGAGGAGGGCAGAGCCCCTTTCCCTGCGCGGAGGGGAGCGACCGTCCCTTTTCACCTGCCCGGGCCGAGTCCTGCCTGCTCGCCCCGGGGGCCCTCGGGGGCGCCCCAGCGGGGTCAATCCCCTCCCCGCCTTTCCCCGCTTCACCAGGGCCGCCTCCCGGGCCACTGAGACAGGCAGGAGCCCCCCCCGCCCCAGCTCGCTGGGCTCTACCGGGGCGCGGTCTTTCGGGGGCGATCACAGCACCCCGCGGCCGCGGCGAGCTCGGGGCGATGCCGCCCAGCCCCGGCGGGGCTCCCGCGGCGCTCCGCGGCCCGGAGCCGCCCGGCCGGTCCCGCCCCGCGGCCTCCACACGCACCCGCGCAGGAGCGGCTCTTCCAGATCTTGAGCAGCAGGATGATGATGGCCGCCAGGTGGGACAGGTCCCCGGTGAGGCGGAAGATGTTCATGGCGGCGGCAGAGGCGGCGGCGCAGCCGGAGCCGGGGAGCGAAGATGGCGCAAGCTCAGCGGGCACCGAGCGACGTGGCCCGGGGACGTGGCCAGGCAGCCCCGCGCCGGTGCACGCCGGGAAGCGGGGGGAGCGCCCGCCCCGCCCCGCGCCGCCCTCACGGCGGGGCCGCCCCGGCAGCCGCGGGCCCGGGCGAGCGGAGGGGAACGGCGGGACTCAGCCCGTGGGGCGGCTGAGCAGCTGATCTGTATATATATATACATAATATTGAGTAATATATATTATATGTATATGTTATTATGTTTTGTAGGTCCTGTGAAAATCTACATCAGCTACTAGACAGGGTCCAGCGGAGGCCATAAAGGTGATGAGGGGTTTGGAGTGTCTCTCTTAGGAGAGACTGCGAGGGCTGGGCCTTGTTAGTCTGGAGAAGAGAAGACTGAGGGGGGGATCTCATCAATATATATATAAATACCTCAAAGGTGCGTGCCAAGAGGGTCACAGAATCATGGAATCACAGAACGGTTTGGATGGGAAGGGACCTGAGGGATGATCTCGATCCGTCCCTTGCTATGGGTAGGGATGCCACTCACTAGACCAGGTTTACTGAGGGCCCTGTCCAGCCTGGCCTGGAACACTTCCAGGGATGGAGCAGTCACAGCTTCTCTGGGCAGCCTGTGCCACGATGGTGCCAGACTTTTCTGTAGTGCTCAGTGACAGGACAAGGAGCAATGGCCATAAACTAAACCACAATTAGTTTCACCTCAACAAGAGGAAGAACTTTTTTACACTGAGGGTAGCAGAACACTGGGACAGGCTCTTCAGGGCGGTCAGGGATTCTCCTTCCCTGGAGACATTCCAAACCCACCTGGACACGTTCCTGTGTCACCGCTTCAGGTGACTCTGCCTTGGCAGGAGGGTTGGACTGGGTGATCTCCAGAGGTCCCTTCCAACACTAACAATTTCATGATTCTGTGTAAACTTCCAAGACGAAGAAAAAAAGGGCAATTATTTCTTCAACAATCATGCCTTGAGAGTCAGCACACTGCCTCTTCAGAGTCTTAAATCCCTAAAACACAGGACATGGGCAGCATAGTTCAGTGGGCAGTTCAAAAGAGGCATCTCCTCTTAATAACTCTCCAATGTTGTCTGTAAAAACCTCCAACAACCCAAAAAATATCAAAGAAAAATAGGAATAGCTGCCCAGGAATAGGATTTCCAGTGGTTGTAGAAAATGGGTAACAGCTTATTCCAGGTGACCAGTGGTGCTTTGCTGGGTCGCTCATTTCTTTAAAATCTCTTGGTTTACATTGTTTCACACCCTGATTAAGGAAATAGCATAAGGATTTAACTGTTACACAATGATACACTGAAAATTTCCCATAGCAGAAGGTTATGGACTGTGTGATATTTATGAAAAGGATTCTAACTACAATCTTTAATTTTCCTGTTTAAAATGCAGCACAAACATTGAAATCTATAGAGTTGACATAATCCTGAAAAGAAGAGAGAACTGATGAGTACCTGCTATTATCTTTTTTTAGTAAGTAGCCACAGTGTGGCAAAAATAAATTTACTTATTTTGAGAGATTAGGAATCAAAGCCTGTCCTCTTACAACACTGTGTTTACAAGTACAGCAGTACAAATCCTTGACAAGCTCCATAGTATCTCTTAACAATTCCTAAGATAAGAGGTTGTATGTTGCATTTGAAAAGTTTTATAGATCTGAACTCTAACAGAATAATTACTTTAAGCACATGTTGAATAATTTTTTTGCATCAAATAATATTTAATGTAATCACCAGCGAGTTGCCTACTTGAGGATACATGTTAAAAACCCCAAATATAGTACTTGGGAAATTTGAACTGAAGACGACAGCATTTGGCAGAACTCCCCAAATCTGTGCTACCAACTGCAACAGGAGTGCAAATTCATAACTACAACATCAGCAGTGGCAGTGCTGAGGCATTTCTATCACTGCACACATGTGTGAGGTCTGGAAACATAGACATGTGTCAGAGCACTGGCTGGACCAGCCTGTTTGACACAGCTCGATTGAAATGTGTACATTTATTGTCAGATCTCAACAGTTCTGGAAGGTGGAATACTGAAATAAAAGTAGCTAATAAAAATACTGACAGATGCATATCTAGAATCTATTTAATAGATATATTAAAGACATCCATTCTCTCGACCCCATTCTCAGTTCATGCAGTATATATTCAGAACTTGTTTGTGATCTCAGTTGTTTTCTGACATCTGGTTAAATGGTAAAACATGTCAGGCCCCAATTAAAGATGTCCTAGGGCAGTTTCAGCTTGTGCATCAAACCAATGTGATTTTAACTACAGTGATGGCTATTCTTTGATAAATCAATACAGTTCACTTCCACATACAATGGTTAAAAATTATTGAGGAAAGCAGTACCACTCCCCTGCTGTATGTGTGACAGATTAGCATTTTCATATTTCTCCTACAGAAATTTACTTTTGAATTCTCTCCTTTTCTCTTTGTCCCTCAAAGAGAAGTTTATAAATATTAAGTGAGATGTTGTTAAGTATTTGTAAGCCTAATTATATCAGCTAGAACATTAGAAATGTTATACTGTTGCAAGAAAAGCAAGAAATCCATCAATCACAATTCCTCCAAGTTAATACTTCAATGTTCAGTCACTTGGACTGTGAGCTCTGAACCTGCCTGTGTTCCTGCATCATCAGGGCAAGAAAATCCTCTCATTAATCCGGATTGGAAAAGCAGACTGATGCTGAACAGAAAAGGACAGAAAGAGACAGATGGACATTGGTTGCTTTCTACCCATTGCAGAAAAAATAGAATACGTTTTGTGGCTATCTATTTTTGGGTACAAATAAAGAGCCAGATGTGAATTTTGATAAAAATATCCTATGATGCAGAACTCCTACATGTCCTGATGCCAGGCAAGGTCTGGTGGGGTCTCTGAGGTAGTCTCATAATTTCTCTGTCTAAAGACTGAGTAGATAGATATGGAAAGATGGTCTGATAATGGATCAGTCTTAAGTAAAATATGAAATTATGGATATCTGGATAGCAAACAGGTCTGTTTTGCTATCTGACAGGTTTGTTATTTATCTGCACTTTCCAACAGCTGCTGTATAACAACACACAAAATACTCTTTCTGAGGAGCAATTCCAAATGTTCTGGGATACCAATAAAAGAAATTTAACTTACAGTCGAGTTTTTGTTTATTCTCTGCAGACCTGTCTTTTCTGTCCAGTTTCCCTCCCGCCTTACTGGAAAAGGAAGTCAGATCCCTCCCCTCCAACAGCACTGGAGTAAACAGTCCCCAAGGCTGTCCCACATCATATGGCATGGATGAGAATTATTTTACTAATCAGGACTTTAAGGTTCTTAGCTCTCCTTATCCTATGCCTACAGATCTTGCCTAAAAAAAAAAACCCAAAACACCCCCACAGACTTACCAAAAACATGTAAACGTTTTCATTCAAATAAAGAGACCCTATTGCTTAAAGTTGTGTATCAGCCTGGAATATCAACCTTTATAGAGCAAAGAAAAAAAAAAAAGAGAGGAAGAGATTATTTGAAATTTGATTTTTACTTCTAAGGAGGACAATATATGACAGAGGAACGAGATAGTGCAGTTTGATGGCTGTTCCTCGACTGCCATGGGGAAATTGGCAGTGTCCCACTGGGAAGCAGTGTGTGTTATCTATAATCACAACACATCATGAGCCAAAATACCAACGGTGCATTATGGCCAGTTACCTGCTCAATGACACATTCCAGGTTACTGTGGATTCCTTGCTGCTTTCTGAGTGTCACTGGAGTGACTCAGGCCTGTCCCTTAGCCCCAGGTGCATTTGGCTGGCACACCTTGAGCAACGTCTCACAAGAGGAGCAGCCAGTGGGACTCTGACAAGGTCCCAGCCTAATATGATGTGGCTGCAATTTGTGTTACTGGAAAGTAAATAAGGGGGTGATGATCCCCAGGCACAGCAGTGAAGTGATAAGCTAAATCTGCCATAATGCAGTATGTAATTGCCTCTGGAATATTTGAGCAGATTATACAGAGGCATAAAGGGCTTCTTAAAATTAAGGAAGGATGCCTTTTTTTTTTTTTAAATAGCATCTTTAGAGCCTCACACTGAGGAGCTGGTTAGCTCTGATGTGACAGATTGAGATCACTGAAAGTCAAACATTCCATGCACTGTACAAAACCTGACAACAGCCATAATACCAGCTTTAACAGGGACACAGATACTGTGGAGGGGTAGTTGTTTTCTTCCTTTCAGGGATTTAGAGATACCACAGATGTGGCATTTACCTCAGTACCAGGTCATAGGGATATTTTCTCTCCTGCTGATCCAGAACCAGTAGCCCTTTTTTCTAAACACAATTCTGAACATAAAGGTATCAGGCACTGCAATGATAAGCCAACAAGAGTATTTCTTCCCATCTGTTAACTCCTGAAGGATCCTACATTCAATCACAGGAATGAAATGAGATGCTTCCTCTCACATACTGCTGGACAGGGTCACCTGTCACAGGGCTTACAGTACTCAAGAGGAGCCAGGCCTACACCAGAGTTGTGACTGTCAGCAGTTGGATACTTGGATTTCCATCCCACAGGATGTATGGCACTGCCCAGCAAACATCAGAGGAGCCACAAGTGTAGAGGAGGGCTGCAACTCTCACAATAAGCAGATAAAATTATTATCATGGCCTATATTAAACAGCAGATTTATGGACAAATCCTATATTTTTTTTCTTTCTCAAAGATCTAAAAGAACTAAAAACAATGTAGGAGAAATTAAGCTTGGTTTAAACAAATGTTACCCACATCTACAAACAGCAACATTTCTTGAAGAATCAAATCTTTATACCACATTTCTTTGTAGTTTACTCTTCCCCAAAACCCTGATCGTGCAAAAAGAGAGGGACTGAGAGACATTTTTCCCATGAATGCATTCCAGTGAAAGTGATCACATGCATGTTGTACACAGTACACATCTGCAGAGGGGGCAGATGCCTGCACGGAGGGGTTCTGTGGTTTGTTTCACGGAAGTGAAGTGTACACGTTTCAGTTTCCTCTGGCAGTGGCAGTGTGCAGGATTGGGCAGCAGGTCACACACAGATTACACACTGTGCATACTTGTGCTCTCCATGCCTTTCTCCCCTTTCCATCTATTCTTCCCACAGAAATTGTTTCAACAGTTTTGATGGAGGTGTCTCAATGAATCTTAGATTTTGTAAAATGGGCTTTTCCATCGGTGATCTTTACAAGAGGTACACTGGCAGGAGTAAAATTGCTTTTTTACAATGTTTGCCATCTAAGATGCTCACACCATCTTATGAACCAAACAGGATATGCAATCTCACCATGAAATAAGTACAACATTAAGTCAGTGTTCCACATTTACCCCTCCTACACTACTCTTGTAAGAAATAGATAAGCCCTTGACCAAACGTAAATGCAATGCCAAAATTCTTAACATAATTATTCGTTTAATAAAATACTAAATAATCAAGCAGTTTAGCTATTTAAAAGCACTTGTGCTTGAAAGAAATTGCAGTGCAGATGGCACAAAGCAAAGAGCTCACTCCTGCTCCAATTAAAAGCTAAACTCTGACTCACATAATTGCAAACGGAATCACTCCCAGGTATATTGACAAAAGAAGATCACTTTCAACTCGTATAGATTTTTGAAGGGCTTGGTAGAGCTAAGTCACGTATCTGACCTAAGCAGCTGAACTGGAAATGCTGACTGCCTTCTTGACATGAAAACACTCTCCTGCATCTTCAGAAGTGCACATAGAATTCAAGTCAGGCAATTTCTAGAAATCAAAAAACCTTTTAGTACTTTCACATCTGACTGAGGCAGAACTTTCTAATCTGAAAACACAGATAAATCTTTATAATGCATTTGATCCACTGAAGCATTTCTTGGTTTTAGTGGACATTTGCATGTATTTGCTGGGATTAATAAAACAAATTTATTTCTATTGAAATATACGTCTCAATCTCCTGTTCACATGCAGAAAGGGAAACATAGCTGGAGAAGCTGGAATCTTACCATGAGGATTAGAGAAAAAAGTGCCAGGCAGTTTGCAGCAATCATAATTCTTTGCTTATAAAATGCAGAACTAAAGCATGTGGTATTATCTATAATATCACGTCACACTTGCCAGGGTTAGTTATAGGCAAAGGCAGTTCCCAAAGCAGCAGACTGCTGAAGGGGGAAGAGGGAAAGGAGGGGGTGAGAAATGGCTCTCACTGTCTACTTTTACAATAACAAAGCCCTAAGAATCAAGTTAGCCCCTGCTGCTGCAGGAATTATGGAATATATGGGACTGTGGTAGGAACTGTTTCTCCCAACTGCAGCAAGAAGTAACATTCACCGTGCCCCAGCAGCAGCTAGGCTCTTCCCTCCAGCTCTCCCCCCCTCCCTCCCAGTCCTATTGCTTCCCCCCTGAGAAAAATTTCAATTCTACTTTCAGGGCTGAGAAGCCACATGTAATGTTTGCCATAAAGAAATACAAATTACAGTCTGAAGGGCATTTTCTACAGTACAGCCCTGAATGAGAAAGCTAAACTTTTCAGTCCATGTATTGCCTTTTTTAGTCTAGAAAAAATAATACTTTTGCAATGGCAAAAGGGAAAACTGTGCCATGTGTTCGTGGTCTGAAATCATGTTGAACAACATCAAAATATATGTTCACATGCAGAAGATTTTTAATATATATTTTCCCCCCATTGTTTAAAATATTGAGGTGTAGCATGAGAATCTAATATTAGACACTTAAGTCATATGCTGATAAAACACAGGAAAATACCTATGGTTTATAATTATGAGAAATTCCTTATTCTAGGTCTTGTGGAAAATACTGGATTGACAGTCTTAGTAGTGTATAGGCCCAGTGAACAGTTTTCCCTTAGTATTCCCAGGTGTACACTTCAATCCCACCTGGAGTGAGAGGGCTGTCTCTTGATGAACATAAGCAGGTTTCCATGGTGCATTTTGTCACATGAAATACTCATAGTATTGCTAGTGCCCTCAGTGTCAACAGCTCTGTATTGAATACAAACAGCCACGGGGAAACGATGTTTTGTAGAGGTGCTTAAATTCTAAGAGCCTATTATCACTTGTCTGAGCAGGATTTAAACCAGCAGCCCCGAGATGAAGCTATTTTATTGCAACAGCAGTAACTTTTAGAGCAGTTTCTACTACTCCACTCAGAAGGACAGCCCCTCTCCAGGGAATGTACACTTGAAGTAAAAGAAAACCCAACAAAAGGACACCACAGTGTGACCAAATTAGTCCATGTAAAAAGCACTGGGTATCAGACAACAGCCTCCAAATAGCAGTCCTCTGCTACCTGTCTACCCTATAATTCAAGTTTCTACCTAACACACAATCCTGTATTTCAGTGATTTTCTCATGAGACAGATAAGCATTTTTAAACTCCAAGTATTTGCAGGGATACTGTGTTATTTGTTAATGGTAAAGCTATGGAAAAGAGATAGTTCTCATAATGATGGCAGATGCGGGTCTTGCTTGTAAGAATTTAACCACTCTGCACTCAGAAATCTCAGAGCCTCTTGATTCTACTGTTCAAGCTGAGCTGACACTCTTTTATCTCCAGCATCTTTGTTGTTAAACTCCAGGATACTGAAAATCAAAGCAAAGAAAAATATTAAGTCTTTTGACATGCCTTGCTTTTCAACCTTAAAGACTAAGTAGAATACTTAAGCTCACTTAGTTTGCCTTTAGTTTACTTAATACTTGTTTGTTTACTTAATACTTATCCAGTTTGCCTAACTGGAACCTAAACTTCAAGCCCACCAGTGCTCTTCTTAAATATTAGCCTGTCAAAATGTTAAAATCCAATGAAAGTTAACGGCAATACTCTACTAAATAGAAGTGCTTGTGGAATAAAATCTTATAAATAGCCTGGAATGGGCAAAACACAGAGTAAAACCAAGAACATGTTCCAAATAACAATGCAGTAATTGACTGGTGTTACATGGAGCTTTAAATATACCTTTGTTATGTTTGGCTTTACAATAAAGATAAGATAAAGTGTTTTCCCCTTGATTAGATTCAGAGATAGTCTAACCAAGATACAAGGCACCTTTGTAATACAGAAAAATTATTCAAGAATTGTTATCTTTGTATTCAAAGCAGGAAGAGGGTCCCACAGTCCTTCTCTGTTACAGGTGGTCTGTGCTTCTGTCATAAAGTTATCTCTAACTGAAAATATAACTTACCTCAAGCTCAGCCCTTGAGGGTTCAGAAAGGAAGGTGCAGTGTAAACACAGCACACAGCCAGATGCCAAAGCCACTCAAACAAGGAGCACCTGGAAAGCAGAAGACTTTATTTCTTACTGTCACGCTACAGCTCAGGCCTAGAAATCTTATCTACACCATCCCAAAGAAGTGCAGCAAATTCCAACAGTTGAATCCTAGTTACATTCAGCTCTCACAAGATGTCACTTCCAGTTTAACACATACAGCTCCAAAGAGAAGCATTTCATAGGGAGACAGGAACAATGGACAAGAAGCTCAAGAACTCAGGTGATCTTTACCCGGAAAACTCCTCCCTTTGGCAGACCTCCAGAAGGAACAAGTCATACCTGAGAGGGAGCTGGGTTAAGAGCACTTCCCAGGTGCTTCTGGGAAAGTCTGCCCTAATTCCAGCAAGGGCATCATAGCATTTTAATTCCCCTTACTCCTATTTCAGCACTTCAGCTTCCCTCTCTTTCCTCCAGCAGCTTACATCTCACTGGTGTCACTGGAACCAACAATATTTGCTGTTTGATAGGGATAAGTTCTCAATATTGTCTTGACTATGTGCAAACTCTCTCACTGTAACACATCCATTGATATTGCCAGTGTGACTTGCTAGTATAAACTGAAATCTGAAGAAGTAAAAGATTAAACCACTGAAGTACAGGTACTAATAGGCTTTAATTCCAAATGGGTAGGACTGGCAGAAAAAACCATTCAGTGGTCCTAGAGTCTGGATAAAGATGCTAATCCACCCCAGTACTACCTCCTTTCCCACATGCAGCTCTGCAAACAACATTCTGCTGCACATAAAGGTTCTGACCTGAAGGTCCAGAGATGGAGACCCCTGCCTTAAATTTAGGCAAAGGATATGGGAAAGGAGAGGGAAGAGCTCAGTGTTTCAGACTACCTTTTACACAAGCTAGTGCTTAGCACAGAGTAATGCTACTAGACAGCTGCCAATGCCATCTGACAGTCTTCCTCCATTACCTTTTGCTGTGGGTAAATCCAACATCCTCCTGGCTGTTTGTCTTGGTCAGGAATGTGATTTGAAGCATGACTATAGAAGTTGATTAGTAAATTCACTGTAACCCACCCTCAGAATAGAGGCCTGCCCCTGGTGCATGCTGTGAGACCTCACACCCCACTGGTGTGTGCCCTTCCCCTAGGCAGGAGCAGGGAGGACTCCACTCACTGCTCTCAGCTGGGGTTTGTCCCTCCTGGAGAGATCCTGCAGTGCTCTGTGTCCCTGTGCTGCTGGTCCTGGCTCCATCCAGTGCCAGCCCCAGGCTCTGGAGCTGTGATGCATCCAGGCGCTCCCGCTGTGATCCTGTAACCATGGCGGCGTTCTCAGGGCCCAGGTTTGCTATTTGTTCTGGGGACAATGCCTGGGAGGAACAAAAGACAGAGAAATTGGTTTAGGCTGTCAATTACAGAAGGCAGGTAAGGAATCAGAAGTCAGCACTGCCTTGCATTTGGAATGAGGGACAGAAGCCTTCAACATTGTGTTGCTATAAAAGAGCTCAATAGAGCTTAAAAGAATCCTCTGTACTCATTTACTGCCCTGACCACTCATCTAGCTGTCACTTTTCTCTTTGATGCTGGGTGCTGACAGCCTGAGAAGCTTTCTATGCCAGCACTGTATTGTACATTTCTTCAATATACTGTTGGAGTTTAATTTTCCAGCCATTTATTTTCTGATTTGTTCAAAGACTGATGGTATTGTGCAACCTCTTGTGTTTTAATTTATTTCCTCTGATATCCTCTTATCTGCTCCCAAGCAATCTCACTTGAACTTACATTTGACCTTTGATTATAGTTAGCAGTAGAGCAATGAGATGAAAAGACCCCATGTTTTAATCTTATTATTAGACTTTCTCTTTTAGATTTAAAATCTTCTGAGTTTGTTCCTATTAAATTTAAAAATTAAACATGGTAATCATAATCTTACAGTAATTATCTTAAATCACATAGCAATTAACCAGTTTGTAAAGCCTGCATTATTGGGCAGGCTGAATTGCTTTAGTTCTAGTTAACATTCTGCAGTCACAAGCACTTCAACCCTCCTACACAACAAGTTTTTTCTTGCAACAATTCTGCATCCAGGTTCTACTTTGGAAAGACAAAATTCCCCTTGCAAGTAGGTCAGATGATGGAGCAAACCCTTACCCATTTTTCATTGTCTACCAAATGGTGTGGTGGTTTGAACAAAGCAAACTCATGGAAATCCCTATGGGTTCAGACATTTTGAATTGAGCATGTTCTTAACTCACTTAAAGTCCATAATACAATGTCATTTTTCATAAATCAAAATCTGAATAATTTATACAGCTGCAAAATGAGGCCATAAAAAGACTGTGTAAAACCAAAATCTTCTTTGAATCTTTCAAATACAGAAAATTCTTCCAAAGAGATATCCTGCTTTTTGTTAATCACTTTTTGTAGTTATCATTACTACTCTTACTAACAAAAATGTTGTTTGATAGAAACTCTACAAGATGGTATAGAGCTGTTTTGCAAAGAAATAGTTTCTGAAGGACGTTTGAGGCTTATCTGAACTGTCAGTGGTACTGTGCACCAACAGTTAGTGCTCAAGGAGTTTTTCTTTTTTATGGGAGCTGACACAGTTAACTCTCTGTTTAGCTCATCTGTCCATAAGTACATTGCTTGCCTGAGCATCTGAAAGAGACCAGCCCAGGCAGAGTATTAATCTTGTCACCAAGTGAAAGAAAGTCAGGGGCAATGATCTCAGGATCCCTATTCGAATTTCTGGTCCACATTCAGTACTGCTGTAATTAGATGGAATTCCTTTCTGATCTATATCTGCCTGCACAATCTGTTTTTCAGAGCTAACTCAGGAGAATGGTGCCAGATTTTAGGTTAATAAAACAGCTCTTGCACCATCACCAGAGAAATCTGTAGTTATTACAGCATCCTTGCAAATGTTAATAAACAGAGACAAAAATTCAGATCTGAATAAAACGTTGGAAGATACAGTGTCCATTCCCTGTTTTGTGATACTTGCTTTTTCTTTGGGATGCATTCTGAAGGATGAATAAAGCTTGTCTAGCATATTTTATGGGCATCACAAATACAGATGATACAGCTGAAAGTTAATGTTCCAGATCCTTGATGGTCTCTCACTTAACAGACCACAGAAACTTTTTTGCCACAACCCAAAAACCTATAAATGATTGCTGCAGTTTATTTATGCTAGAGGGAAAAACAACAGAAATTCAGTAACTTCTTCAATAATTAAGCTCTTACTTGGAAAATTTCAGGAGGTATATGTATTACTGCTGATGGCTGGAAATATGGCATCAAGCTCTTATCAAAAGCTTTTAATTCATCCTCATTCAAACCACCTAAAAAATAGAAACACATAATAGAAACAAAACTCAGTTAATGTCCTTTATATTAAACTTATTTTTAAGGTAATACAAACTTCAGGCATTTATAAAAAATACATAATAGATGGTTTATTCCAGAGTGTTATATAGAGAGAAGCTGGTTCTTTTTGTTTTGCTTCTTTCATTATATTTCAGCATTACAAATCATCTGACCTTAGCCATTGACATGGAATGTACTCTACCTGAATTACTTTATCTTGGAAAAGAGAATTATAAAAACCTATAAAATCATAAGCAATGTTATCAGGGAATGCTCATTCACAGTCTCTTCTGATCCACGGTTAGGGAGCATAATCATGCAATGGGAGTAACTTCTTCACCACTAAAGTGGTTATGGAATTATTATACATAATAATTCCCCAAATTATTACAGTTAATAATTTGAGGAATTATTGCCACAGGCATTGGGGATGCTAAAAATTACGAGAGTTCAATGTGCAGTTAAACGATAACAGGGAAACAAATCCAGGAACCGAAGTGGGAGTGACCTCTGGCTCAGGAGATCCCCGAGGCCACACGAGCACTCTGGAGAAGCATCACTCCAGGCCAATCCTGCCCTTGTGCTCTTCCCTGGGCAGCCCATTCTGTCCAGGCAGGATGCTTGGGCAACCAGAGCACAGCTCCTCCCAGTACAGCCTGGTTCACAGACAGTGACTGGGGCTGGAATCCTGATTGGTTTTGCCCTCCTTGATTTACCCTTTCCAACTTACAGGACCCAGGTAACTTCAGGCTGTGCTTCCCAAGGTCAGTTTGACCAGATTTACAGAACCATACAGAGAATACCATGACTTTTCCTTAGTGCTTCTGAATTTGCTGGATATCTGTCCCTGCAGGTGACTCCCCTCTGGAAGAAATGTCTTTTGCCAGTCTAGAAAAAAACCCAGCTAGGTGAACCCATCTCTTAATAGCAATGCTTCACAACTATCACCATCTGGAGTTGTAGTTTTGTTACCTGCTATAGTACCAATTTCCTGTAAAACAGAGCCATTCCAGCTGGTAGCAGCACCAAACACAGATTCTGTCATCTTCTTAAACTGCCTCAGAACAGGGGTGGTACAAAACAACAGGCCAATTCTTGCAATTGCAGCACTGCAAAAGGCAACAAGGTCATCATTACAAGCTGCATTTACATGCAGTACTAAATAGGCCTGGAATATACTTAGCCTGCTGTAAGAAGACTGTAAAACCCATTTTTAATTTAAAATATATGTACACGAATTGCATACAAATATTTCAGGTTTTGAGCAAAAACCTGGGTTTCTCAATGCAATACTTCAATGGTGGGATATAAATGGCAGAGGAAAACTATAAAAGAACATGTTTTAACTGCTGCATGCCTTCTGCTTTTCTAAAAGCATTTTAAATGTAAAAAGGAGTCCTTTAGGCTCTGCAAATCTTGATGGAAGAAAAATGGCACAATGAATTTTATCAATAGAGTTACTAAAAAATATTTCATTAGATATAAAATGCAGTACCTGAATTCAGCAGTCCTTATGGATGTGATTTCTGTGGAGTTCAAAGCACAGAGAACAGCTCCTAATCCAACTAAGTCAAAACTTTTTAATGTGCTGATGGTCTGGCCAGAGTCGTCTAGAAAACCTTGCAAAATAGCTCTTGCCTATAAAAGCAGTAAGATAATATGCATGAACAGAGTAAATATAATGAAGAGTTTTTTACTAGATGCTTAAAATCTTACCAGAAGCTATGGAGCTTAAATATATATCCTGAGCCTCCCCAGTGTGTGGCCGTGGCCTTCAGGAGGAGCACTGTCACCACCTACATGTGACACTAAAACAGGGCAGTGTTACCCAACCACTTGCTAAATGTAAATGGTGTGAAAACACTCTGTACTTCTTCTGCCAGGTCACAAGGAAAGCCTTCACCAGAAGTAATGGTGCTGGATTGCCTCACAGAATCAGTGAAAACATAAAATACCTAAGGGGATCAATATGTAATTTTTATTATTTTTATTACTCAGGATGACTTGTCTTATTTAAGTGCCATATATGAGTGGTGACCTGTGTTTATGATTAATTAGGATTAATTTTCAGATATGAATGGGATATTTGTACCAAAGTGCCTTTGCAAGTCAAAGTAATTTAGGATAGTGCTCATTTTAAACTAACCCTTTAAAAACTGAGTCCATCTCAACCATGTCACCAAGGCATTCTCCAAAGCCAGTGAAAGAAACAAGCATCTTCCAAGATTTCCTAATCTGTCCACAATGCTGAGCTTCAAATAACGAGTTTAACTAGCTGCCTAAGTTTCAGACAACTAAAGTTCAGCAGGATCAATCTATTTTAACTAACTACTCTTATTGATATCAGGAAACCTCAAAAGCAAACTGGTTCTGTACAAAATCCTCCCAGATGCTTCCTTCTTATGGTTCCCTTCAGAACATGAATCCATTAAACAGATGTGTGATATTCTGCCAGAACTGCCACCATGACAGCACCTGTGCAGCCACAGAGTCCTGATGCTATGGGCCACAAAGTCAGAAATATGCTGCCAATTGCAAATATAAATCAAAGTTTTAAACTCTTATTATGAAAGTCCCATTGATATAACTAGAAATTATTCAAAGAAAGGAACATGAGAGAGGTGTATTTGCTAATAAAGGGCTTCTAGGGCAATGGATGCTGGGATTGGGGCACACTACCTGTTCTGTGATTGTCCTTAGTTAGGAAAGACTGGTACTCTTAGCAGCAGTGTCTATTCCAGGGACAGTGTGAGAGGAGCTGCTGACCTCCTTCCACTGCTTAGTGGGCAAGTGCTAAAGAACACACCCATCCCACCCCAATTAGCAGTGACTGATGCTGTCTTGGCCACCTCCCCAGGGAAGCCCCAGCCAGGCAGACACCAGTGCTGACCTACCTGGCCACTTTCACTGCAGTCACAGCTGCAGAAAAGCAGCAGGGAGGAGCGTGGATCTCTGGATCTGTTTTCTAGGCAGTTCCAGGACTTGAGTCCCAAAGGGTGTGAATCCAGAGCCTTTTCACCAGGAGTCCATTCAGTAACTCACTCACTCACCTGGGTAGGAGTCCACTCTGTTTGCTGGCTAAGAACAGCCACGGTGTCGATGGAGTGCAGGTCCAGCTCTGTGATTTCCTGGTCAGTGAGTGCCAGAGCAATGCGGCCCAGGGAGATGATCTGGTAACTCCTCCAGTCTGCCAGCAACCCCCAAACCTTTAGATGAGAGTCATTAATATCTGTTCGATCATTATGACTTTTCTTCTATATACATAATTCTCAAACCCCTTGGTTTAAAAGTCCTAAAACCTGAATATTCCTCTTTGCACGCAGAAGGCAGAGCTTAGGTATTGCGAAGATTTTTGAGGTCCTACACCAATAATGATTAGTTCATCTAAAAATGCTGCAATTTTTACAGCTTGGAACTTGTTGTTGAGTCAGAATAGGAACTGCTGGAAGTGTGGCTGTAGGAGAAAAACCACTAAGAACAATAAAAATGGGAATTTGTGCCTAGATCCACATTGTTGTACTGCCAAGAAAGCAGCACCTGGACTGCCCAGGCTTCTACCCAGCTGCAGTCACTCCAGGGGACAGACTTTAAGTTACTATTGTTACCAGCCACCCTGGCTCAGTCACTGACAAGGAAAGACAAAGTAGAGAATCAAGTAATACAGACAAAGAACCAGTTCCTAAAGTTCTGATTTCTAGATTATGTTCATACAATGCTAAAATAAAAAATAATTTAAAAGTGTTTGTACAGATACAGTTAAATTTGTAAAACATTGTAAAAATCCCAAAGAAATAAGCAGGGGCTCTTCTAAATCAGTACCAGTGTATTTCAACAACTTCCCCTGCTTTTAACTTTATTTGTGATGAAGTTACAGTGATTGAAAAGCTGTCACCCAGCAGACTGAAGGAAATTTTAGTATCAGGAAAAGTTCTGCCTGAGTAAAGAATAACAAAAGTCCACCAAGAGCTGAACTTCCAGAGGCCAGAACTGTCAATTACATTTAGTTGACAACTGTAGAAGACTGCAGACAGTAGTCAGTATCTCCCCTGATGTGGCCAATTGCCTTTACAGAAAAAGACAATAGGTTTTGGCAGGAAGAAGTGACTTGAACAAGACAGGCACACATTAAAAAAAATGCTCACTTTAAAGCTCTCATGTATTTCAGCAACTCTGCTTTGTGTTAGTGAATACATGACAGGTTTCTAGTATAACATTGTGCTTCTAATTCCATCTAGAAAATTAAAGCTAAAAGCCCAGGGCTGGGCTACCGTCTGAGTCAGAAAAATATTTACTCCATTTTTGGGATAGCTACAATTTAAGTTTTGTTCAAAAAGTTAGAAAGGACAAAGATAGTGGGGACTTGCTGAAGAGCATCTCTGCAGTTGCCTACTAAATGGTGTTTGCACCATCAGACAGATATGGAGCTGTACAATCTCCAGAAAATATAAAAGTAGAGCTCAATAATCTGGATCTCTGAAATTAAATACTCCTTACACAGAGCTCCAGGCTCTCTGCTGTGCACATCCAGCACAGAGCAGCCTCAGAGCTGCCCGGGTGCTTTTCCCAGCTATGACCCTCGGGTTAAGGATTTGTTTAAGAGATGCATTGCTGGATTTGTATCTCCCAACTAAGCTTCCACCAGATCTTTTATGTTGGTTTTACAACGTCATAAAGGGTCTAAGTCTGGGAAACTTCAATCTTTTTCAAAGAAAATAGATAGTAAAAAGCATTAGCCCAATTTTAAAGCTTTTAATTCTCTAGCTTAAGAGATACATGAAACACATGCCGGCAAAAATGCCAACTATCTGTTTCCTGATCTAGGCCATAAACTACAGAATTTGAAGTACTTCATAAATAGTATTATCTGACAGTGCTGGGTAAAATCTCAGGCAGAATGATATAAATAACACAATACATGAAACTGAAGCACTCCTTTGTCCTCATTCACATAGAGACTACAGATCCATACAGCTGTCTCTGCTGCAGAGCTGGGAGACCTTCCATTTACAAGTGAGCTAAGCTTCTTACTTTCATTAAGACACAATCTGATAACTAGACTTTTTGAATTAGTTTGGAACAATGAGTAGTTCAGGCTTAATGAAACCTTTAATCAAAGATGTTAATAACATAACAGTATCTGTGCACGTAATTTCAAGGAGCTTTGCCTGTCCTGTCTCATTTCTCATGCCTCGTGCTCAGTGTAACACCACATTGCATTTTGAAATTAATATATAGGAAGTCTGTCTTTGTCTAGCAGAATTCTGTACAAACACTCACTGACAGAATATACCACCATTCAGTGCACTACAGATCTGTGTGTCTTTAAATATAGCCAGAAATGTTAGTGTATCAACGTTCTTGGTAATTTCCCTACAACTGATATCACTCTACAAGTACACCAATATGTTGCACTGCTGTAAAGAACAGTAGTTTCCACTATGTCAGGGGAGCACTGTTTTTATTTTCTTCTAGGATTACACTTTTTCCCCTTTTCCTACTAACAGGTGTCCATGCTGACAGGGGGAAGCTGACTTGGGAAGAATACATTTGCTGCAATTGTCCTCCTGCAACAAGGCAGCAGAGACACAACTGCAGAGTCACCATCTGCTTTCAGAAATCTGGGCAGTGCCACTTCTCTTCAAACACCTGCAGTTCAGTCACATTGCAGCTAGCCTGAAGCTGCAGCTCCAAACTCAACCAGCCTAGAAATAAACAGGTCCCTAGGTGAGTGATGAAAGGATGGATTCGAACACATACAAATGATCCCAGCCAGTTCATTGAACCCGAAGTGCAGATATACCATTGGCCAAGGAAATGGGCAGTCCAAACTCCCAACCAACTGTCATGAGCTGGGGAATTCAAACTCTCTATTTAAGAAGGGTTCAGAACAATAAAGAAAACTTTTGTCACATGAATCTCTAGAGGGTTGTGTCTCTGTCTCCAACTACAACCCCATTTAATGTTATATTGTTATAACACTATTTTAAAGGCTGAGCTTTACTGCAAAAAATTGCACAGTTGGCCTAATTTACCCAAAATCCATGGTCAGCTCCACTACTGGCTGCAGCTGCTGATTTAAGGAGATGTAGGCCCAGGCCCACGTTGTCCCCTGCTCCTGCTTTCCTCCAGAGGTCACAGCCCTCAGGTCTCCAGCCTTTTGCACTCTGTACTACTGGCAGCCAACTGCAACTTGTAGATGCTTCCCAACCTCATTCTGTCAGAATGATGTGATGGAACCTAAAAAGGACTTTTACATGTTGGATCATTTTGACAGAAGGGGATTAGAGAGATGGAAGCAGAGAACAGATAACCTCCAGCAGATGCTGCTGACAGGAAGCTGAAGCCAGGCTGGGGCCAGTATCCTCTTCACCTCTGAGTTTTCTGCAACTATACCAATTTGTCTTACTGCACCCTAAGCCTTTTCCTTGCTGTACCAAAAGTATGTTTGGGAATTTGCTCTTTCTCTGGCAGTGCAGGCAACCACAGAACAGCAGGAGGAGGTCACCCCCAGGGAGAAGTGCAATGGCAACAACAGGGATGGAGCAAAGCTTGACTTCTCTGCCAGCCCATACTGGCTCAGGCAGGGCTGCTCAGAACTCTGTTGATGCCCTAGACCCAGCCAGAGTGCTGACCTGCCCCCAGCACAGTCCTCTGTGTGACTGTGCTCCTGGTAAAGACAAAATGTACCTGGGTTTTTACCTCCCTAAAATTTCCCACTGATGGGGCTGTCCCTGCCTGTGGAAGAATGTGGAAGAAGGAGTTTTATTCAGCCAATAACTGCCTTTCAGTCAGTTTGGGTTTAGCCACTGTAGGCTATATTTAGCATCCATGCAGACAGTTTAACATGCCAAGCTTAATTCTCAGCAGGGCAATCAACAGCCCCTAGTACTGCTCACTGACTTTTTCATTTATGAAAGGAAAGTGAGAAGCAAGCAGAAAAGCAATTCAAAAGTAAAAACACTTCACTTTTCCAGCTGCCAATAGCTCAGAACTACTTGCCTGTTGACTCTAAAGCAAGGGCAATAGTCTTCTATCACCACCTCACATTATTTTTCCAATAAACCATCGATATTCTTGTGGCAGTAGTGACATTGACATAGCACAGTTATTTTAGAACTGCATAGTTCAATAACACCAAATCAAATTAGAGATTTAATTTTCCTTCACAGACAGGATAGTTACCTGCTTGGCTTTTTCCTTCAAGGCAGTCAGCTGGGAGCTGTTAAAACCTGAGACAGTCCCAAGAAGTTCCACATTTTTGTCAAAAGTTCCTGGGTCCATGCATTTCAGTTCCTGAACTGACCAAAAGACATTTGCTTCTCCTAATTTAATTATTTCATTTGAAGAAGGAGCTCTGGTTTTCAGGCAATCTGAAAAAGGTCAAATAACAAGAGTTTTCATCAAAGAGACGACAAAATAAATCAAAGCAATACTGATATTTAAGAGAGCAACAGACTATGAAAATTAACTGCTGCTGATGTGATATTGATAAATTTATTATTTTATAATTGAAGAATTAAAAAAATATTTCTATTATTTATGTTCTGGATATAAAACTACAATTTCACTAATTTACAATACATTGGTTATATTCTCTATACTCCAAAGGCAGTGTATGCTGGACAAGAGCAGACACGTTTCAGAACAGTTACAATGCAAGATGCCACAATAAAACTAAAATATGGATGTGTGCAATAAGAACTACCAGTATCTTGCAAGCTTCTTTCAAGACTAATTCTCTAAGGGCATCAAAACCCAGACAAGGACTTGCTCTGAGGTAAAGCCACCATTTTCTGGGAGACTTGGTTCAACAGGAGTGAAATGCAAATGTTTGCATTCCTGGTGGAAATTCACCAAAAAGAGCTTCAGCTGAATAAACATCACATTCAAACAGTGAATCCAACTCAACAGGACTATAACAGACATGAGAGGTCCTTGCACTCTGAAATGCCTGGTAGAGATATATGTCTTGTAAGACTTGCCTGACATTTAAACAAGGTGAAGACAGAAGCTGGATGTGTCAGAGAAGCACGGTGCTTGTTCGTTATGTCAAGCCTGTTGTTAAAATGTCAGGATCTAGAGAGGGCTGTTCCCTCACCACAGCACTGTTTGGACAGACAAACTGCCTTTAAAAATCTTATTTACAGTCAGGTTCCAGGCCTATGCATTATCAAACCAGACAGTTTCCATTGTGTGTTTTAACAAATCCTAGTCTTTGTTGGCATAATCTACCTCTAATGGTGATGGAAAGCAGAAATAAGAATCCTAATGTGGTTGTTTACTGCTCCCTCTCCTGTCACTAATTTAGGAAAACCTTATTAAATAATTATCTAAACCAAATAATCCCTACATGTCTTTGGATACGGTCATTACCAGTAAAAAGCACGAATTTCACAGATGCTGTGCCTCAGCTAAGCTCCCCCAGATAAATAAATTAAAGCGAGGATGTACAAAGTAGATTTGTATTTTGAAAGGAGGCAGAGGAGGGATTTATTTGCATCAAAGGAAGCTGCAGTAGTGGGTAGAACACTGAAAAGATTGAATCTGTTGAGCAAATGAAAATGCTGTTCAGCTTCCACTGTACCAGCTGATCTTCTGCTCTCTCTTTACCTCCCTCTTGTGAAGCTGCATTGTTTCCCTTTCTCCTGCTGCAGAAGGTCAGCTTTTCTCATGTAAATACTGCCTATGCAGACACAGTGCAGCTCCCTTCCCCAAGTCATGAAAACCTAAGACTTTGTGTCCTCGAAAAAACCCATTGATTTTACAATTTTTAAGACACCAGATACACTGATGCAATTCAAGAGGGAAATACTAATTAGATTTTTGACCTGATGCCACTTTGCTCTTCCTTTTGCTATACATTTAATTTGATGAAAAACATATATATGCATTATAACATCTCAGTGCTTGTGGTGAGAAACCTGAATTCTTTCTCCAGCATTGCCACTGCTCTCTGGTAGCATCTCAGACATACAGTTCCCAAGTTTTGCTTTTCATGTTCCATCTTGCCTTAAGCACCTTAAAACCTTTGTTTTTAATCTTGATATAGACACAGATGCAAGAACTCCGTAAGTGGCAATTGCTACTGTTATTAACATTAGCTCACAACTGGTCTGTGAGAAATTAGCATTGGTGGCATGAAAAGCATCAATGTTATTCTGGAGTAGTTTTCATAATACCCATTATTTTTGTGATTTAGAAATCAGTAATTAAATTTCATTCCTTACTGTAACCACTGTGTGCATCGTGTAGAGCTGCTGAGATTATGTTTGGTAACAGAAGTTCAATACCATGTTTGGGCTGCAGAAGCATTTCCTGGAATAGCACAAACAATCCTTCAACTTTTCATATCCCAGATTCCCTCCAGCTGAGCTCGTGCACACTCAGTGAAGACTGAGGAGCCTCCACGGACTTGGAGCCAAGTTATCCTTTGAAAAAGACCATCAGCTTTGCTGGCAGGTTTGCATTGGTCTTACAATGCAGATGAGAGAGCTCTGCAAATGCACTGGACATGAGCTAGGATGATTAGAGAAGTCTTTGGGATTCATGTAGATCCAAAGGCTTAAAAAAGAACACATAAGCACACAGGCAGACTGAAATATCTGCTGCTGAACCTTTAGTCCTGTGGCCTGTGTCTAAAGAAATATGGCTGATTTACTTGCTGAAGGAAGAGTGAATTTCATGCATACAGGTGAACATATAACAATAACACCCAGATCAGTCCTGCATTTTTTTACAGTTTGATGATTTTGTAATGACTCCTCTGATCAACTGAAGTCATGTTTTGTTTCAGGCTATGAAAAAACACAACTCTTAGAACTCCCTCCACCTCTCTCTGCCTATGAATACAGCATTATAAGAGGCAAATTCACCTCTAGAGACAAACAGTCATCATTCAGAGTCTCTGCTACAAGCAGATGGATTTCCATGGTGGCTCAGGGCTTGCTGAGAGCTTGAACCTCTATTCTGCTAGGCAGAGAACCAAAGGGGAGATTTTCAAAGACAAAGGCAGACAGTATCAAACTCCTTGAGTATGTTTGGGTCTAAATTCCCATTGGTGCTTTTCAAAAGCTTCCCCCACAGCAGGATTGTTTTCCATGGCATAGGATGGCACAGCTTACAAATTCTGCCTGGGTGAATTTCAGATAAAGAATAGTTGTTGCTATTATAATAATAGAATACTGTCAGAGTATCTATCTTATATAAAGAAAATTATCCATTTGGCACCAGAGATTCTAATAAATTAGTTTGGTTGCTAATTAAAATACCTTTTAGATGATTACAAACTTTGTCCATTTGGACAGAAAAAAAACAGTGCCACCACAGTCAGATTTAAGAACAGATCAGTCACCATATGCTCATGTCTGGCAAAGGATTAACTATGTGCAATCTTTTGGCACAACGGTAACTTGTCACCTTCACAGGTTTTTAATTCAAGGGGTTTCAATTAGATTACAAAGTAAAAATAAAACAAATTAAAATAAACAAACCCCTCTAATCAAAATAATTCAACTTTTTCCTTTGTGCACTCAGAAAAATGCCAGGAAATGCTTAGTTATGGAATCCTGTAATGAAAGCGTTTCAGCATTAGTGCATTATTCAACTCTGATGAGCAGCAGAATGAAGATTCTCATTGTTTTTTTTGCTGAAAGTCTCTAAGTAACTCAATACTTCACTTTTACTGTTCAGCTTCTCAGAATGCATCTGATGACAAAGTGAGACAAAGTCTGTTTGAATTGCACCATCTCAGGCCCGAATGGCAGCACTTTGCAGAGGCCCCAGCACTGACCAGCTCTGCTGAGGGACCAGGGGACGCTGCTGCTGCTGTTGGAGACTGACTGGAACACGGCTGACAGAAGCTCTGCAGCTGAAGAAACTGGTCCAACTGTCCTTGCTATTTGTAAAATGATATCTGGGAACTTCAAAAGGAAAGAAAGAATAAATAAGGCTTCTCTCCCTTTTAAAACAAATCAAGTTGTGGAGAAAGGCTTGTGCAGACCTTAGCAAAGGAGGGGTTAGTAACAGTTCAGTCTCATCCCATTGTGCAGATGTTTCAGAAAAGAGTAATTGGCTTCTACTGAAAGGTCATTGGCACACATTTGAGGGGGAAAAAAATAGGAACAAAGCAAATTCTGAGTGATTCTCCCTTTGGTATGCCCTCTCAGCTTCTGGCAACACCTGATTGGTGTCTGTGTCCAGCCCTTCCTGGAGCAGTGAGTTCCACTATTTCAATTCAGGCTTCATTTAGCTTGCCTTAAATTTGCCAAATAAGTATATGAATTGAGGACAGGGACTCAATTAAATTACGAGAAATAACTTCGACCTGTTTGCCTTCTTTAGGCTTTTCTGACCTCTTTCCTCCACCCTGCCAGACACTTTCCTTTTCTTTGAAGTGTCCTATTCTATCTGGTCAATTATAAGCATTATCTCCAGTGGAAAAGCTGCTGACTGTGTTCACATATTTCTGCTGAAGAATGAATCTCTCATTCCAGTATAGTTTATTCTTATGCATAAAAATATTAAGATTATATGAACTAAAGAGGGCAAGGAAACTACAAAGTACAATGCTGAGGCCATCAGATATTGTAACTTGTGCTACACTGGCCCCAGGGCAAAGGGTCACATGAGTAAATGCTAATTTGATCAGTATGATCCCATTAATAACAGGATAAGAAACACAACTTTTATGACTGGAAGGAGGGAGGATGGAGTAAAGAGCACTCCAAGGTGTAAAGTACTAAAAATAAGTCTGCATCACTATAAATGCCCCTTTTTTTTCCAATGTGACAATGTAAAATTGTCATTGTACACATGCAAGTAATTGTTTAGGAATATGTGAAACATTAACACAGGGTTTACTTGACAAAAGAATTATTTATCTAGTTCAGCATTCAGGTTACATAATTTAGACTGCATTACGACATCACAAATACAACTTCTAAAATATCTGTTACAAATTTAAAAAATTTAATAAAAGCATAAATTTTTAATAAAAGCATACCTTTACAGTAAGGACATTTAATTCTTCTTTTGACAGGAGAGCTATGAATGGTCCAACATCTAATGTTGTTTCTGCCGTCCAGTTGTTTGAGGAGCTGAGAAAATATTTTGAAAAATTATATTAATAAAGAATGCTACAATAAAAATAATACTAAAACTTCAGTGTTTTTATGATACTTTATCATACAAGAAACACAGTTCTATGCCAATGTGATGATTCATTGTTATAAGCATCAGATTGCATTTTCTCATCTCTCTGGGTATAGGGCATTAGTGGAGCTCACAATAGAATCAGAAAAACCCTTCAAATATGGTGGTGATGGAGCTCTCCCTCAATAGTCAAGTGTTCTTACCATTACAATGTTTGAACAAGGAGAAGTAATTCTTTCTTTGAAAGAAAATTAACCATTTTCTGTCAGTTTACATTGCAAGAGTAGTCTGCAAAATAGTTATCAAAAGAGAAGTAGGAACATCATCCAAATCTGACAAATGTTAGTCAATTCATTTGGTGGGTGACTTAATAAAGCACTTAGATAAGTTATTTTCAGCCTGACAGAGCCCATAGAAGAAGGTAGTAACAAATATGTTACTAGCTCATGTTCCCACAAACAACTTTATTTGCTTTGTTGCTCCACTATGAGGATCTTTAACGACATTTAATGTTTAATGTTAAATTAAATGATATAAAATAAAGTCAAATCTTATTTAGCACAGTGTGCCACGATTCAATAAACTGATTTGTATCCAGATCAATGCAAGGATGGAATCTGCTGGAAAATACAGCTATCCTGTCACAGAAAAATGCTGACTAGCAGGAAGCTGAACAGCATCTAACGTGATCAGGTGGATCAAGTGACCGACTTTGGGGAGAAGGGGTGGTTAGAAACTGTACATCCAGTCTCCCTTTTCAAATGCAAGATACTTCCAAGGAACAATGCAAGTGAGAAACTGTATATTCATCCAGGTAGAGGATGGCTTTATTCTTTGCATGATTGATACCAGTGAGGTTTCTATTGGAAACCTCCTAATCTGAGTCCTTAGTGACACCCAACACTCTGCCCACTCTGCTGCTTCAGAGGCTCGAACTTTACATCCCCCTGCTGCTTCTCTACCCTCTCTTATTGCCACAGATGCTTCCAGTCTTCTTTACATCTTCCCACACCAGTACACCAAGTATCCCACTTCCACATCCCCATTCTTTGTGTTCCTGCACCATTGTGTGCTTGTAACCCCCTTCTCTTGCCAGGGAAGTGAGCGTATTTGCCTGCCCCCCAAACATCGCACTTTCTCTCCTTTTCCTCTGGGACTTAAGTCATGCAGGATGTCCCTGGGGTTGTATTTTGTTCCACAGTTATCACATTACACACAAGAACAGAAATGTCATTCAAGTGGACAAGACCCTGAGCCTGGGGAGTGACAGAAGCTGCTTTGTGCTGTTTTCACTGCAGTTCATCTGGGCAAGCAAATGCTTGGTGTTTGCATGGCCTAACCACGAGCATGACCAAGGTGGTGTATCCAATACCTTACCCATATAACTGAAGGAGTTTGTATTTAATTTCAGTCTTCTGCTCATGGTTGAGCTCTTGGCAAAGTTTGAATTGATGGAGGGCTGCTGCCATTGCCTTCAGGGACATTCTGCCATGTAGAAAGGCTGGAGGTAAGTGGCAGATTAGATTTCCAAGGAGATCAACATCATATTCATCAGCAATGGAGCTGTTCTGAAACAAGAAGCATTTGCCCTGTTGGCAGAGCTAACCTTGGCTCTTGCCCTGTACCACTCTGCTGTATTGCAACTCATTTAAGCTGCAAGGAACAAAACAACAGTTTGCACTGGCAACTTAATCTACAATTTCTGCTGAGACTGCCTTACATTTTTTGTTTTACTAGTCCAACTTGTGATATTTCATAAGCACTTTTCAGAGCTTTCAGTATTCTTTATTCCATACTGAATCACACATAAAGAATGTGACCACCCAGCACCTGCAGAGCTGGTGCAGTTCTGTCAGGCAGCACAGCCCTCAGCTGGCCCCTTGCAGCAGAGGGGCCTCAAGCTCTTGCTGTTAGAAGGCTGAGCTCTGAGGAGTTTCTTAAACAGCTGCCAAAAAACTGGGGACTTTACAGCTGGTACAGTGTGTAAAGACAGGAATAGCCACAGCTACATCAAAGAACTAGTTTCCCTGAAAAAACTGGTGAGTGCTGCAGCTCCCAGATAGCAGAAGTCACAAAATCCTCCTGGTACCACCCACCTCTCCCTGTGCCACAACAGCTCTGCTTGGACTGGCACTGCTTGGAGCCAGGGGAACAGCTCCAGGTGCAAACTGCTCAGCTCCAGGCTGTCCTGGCCAGCAATGACATTTCATGACAACACTTTGTAACATGTATGGAGTCAATGAAAATTGTTAAGGAAGATGTAAAAAGGTTTCCTTAAGAGTAAACAATAAAATGGAAATAGTACATAAAGTCCCCAAAAGAATACAGATGGATGGGTGAAGAACTCATGTAGATTGTGACTCTCTCCACCTCCATGGTGTCTCTTACTTTGCTGGCCCCACTCAGCCATACCCACCAAGCACTCCTGTACTTTTTGCAGAACAGCATCCCTTTTGTGAAGGCTTGGGTTCAGAAGGTCCATTCCAGTCTTCCCCAGACGTTCAAGGAAAGGGACACACGAAGGGCCTGTAATGTACTCCAGGTACTCAGAACTGCAGAAAGAATTTGGAAGGTCTCAGAATGCAAATCTGACCTTCATATACCCACAACCATACCCATGAAATCTGTGATGACAGAAATATTTAGAGACAAGGTTGGGCTTGAAAAATCATAAACCAGACAGGCCAAAAAACTTGCAATGAACCCTTGCCTTACTTCAACACCCATCTTCTTCCAGTCCATCAGGACATGAACTGAACTTCAAAAAATGGCTAAGAATTATAAAAGCTGCAAGTGGATGAAAGTGCTCTAAGATGCTTTAACACCATATGAAACAAGACTGTCTACAGGTCAGAAGCTTTTTCCCTTTCTCTGTTTTATTAAGAATAATTATCTGGTGACTGAAGATGTGGTGGATGGCCTAAGGACTACAAGTAGTTTTAGAGTAGGTTTCCTTTTTATCAAAATAAAAAAATCTTGCCAAATTAAACAAAATTATGCTCTTCTCCCCAAAGAGTGGCAGACAAACTTTGCAAATAAAGCCACAGCCCACATCTGCACAGGCCCAGCTTTGCCAGGGTCTGTAGGCAACATCACCAGTAACTTTTGATGGCCCTGAACTAACAACAAGCAATTGTTGTCAAATGAGTGCTGCAGTTTGTAGGAAGCCTTGCATTATTATTTTAGAGTTGTTAAATAGAGTAGAGCCTTTCAAACAGAATACTTTTCTTACTTTCTTCAATTAAGAGATATTCCACAAAAAGAAGGGTTCTCAGTCCCTTTTATCCTCCTAGGCACATGCAAAGAGAGAGAGAAAGGGCAGAAGAGACAGAAAGTGAGAAAGAGATAAAGAAAGGAAGGAATCAACAAGTTTTACAATTCAGGAGATCTCATCAATACACAAGTTACTTTTCCTAAGGAAAAAAATCTGTCACTGAAAAGTTTTGCTAACTTACACAAGTGTCTTGAAACACACTGGAATGTTTCTAACCATACAGAACAATATACTTCAGCAGTATCAAGTGGTTTTGTCTTATATATCCACTCTCAAAAAGACTCCTAAAAAATAAGCAAACCTAAACCAAATAAGCCTGCCTAGGAGGAAAAAGATCCACAATTGTGACAAAAACGTGCTGTCCTAAAAGACACTTTAAAATATGACCAACTTACACTTGAGACAGATTTTGCCTACAGTCAGTGACCACTTTTTGATAAATTACCATTTATTTGAATCACCAGTTTTCTTAGGACTGAAGAGATTATTTGAAAAGTGCTCAGAAGTTAAGATGGACAAAGATGTAACTCACGGAAGTGGCAGTAAGAGGAAGGGAGGAATGGATGTATTGGAGACTTCCCAAAATTTCCAAGCCAAACAATTAACCTAAAAGCAACAAAAATTTAGCATCTTAAACCTCTAGTAATTTTGAGGAAGAACTAAAAATATGGCTTGTTTATTGCAGCATATATATAAATTAGCATATATAAGACTGTGCATATTATTTTCAGAGAGCATTTTTATCTGGCTTTTTTTTTAGTTTTCTTTTTGTAGACAGAGATGAAACATTCTTTATTGGGGATCATGAGAATATTTGTATGTTTCTGAAATTTCTATGTATTTCCAAACAGATTACTCATGAATTAACAAGTCAGAAGGGCTGTAGGAATTTCTTGCAATTTGTAAGTGACAAATGAAATTGTCAAAATGAAGTATGATAACAGATGAACTCACATATAAAAGATTAAAATAAAATATGCTAACAGACAAATTGAGACATACAGGATTTTGAAAAAAATCTCCAAAAAAATCCCGAAAAATCCAAATACAAAATAGAATGAACCAAGTTCTAATCTACCTAATTTGGATATTGGGTAGTATGTTCATGTACATAAAGGTTTTTTGTTGTGTTTTTTTTTTTTTTTTACCTGATATGGAGAAAGTAGATGAAGATTCATTTCAAAGAATTTAAAATTGCTTAAAAACATGTCTGTGTCCATACTTTCAATAACTTGACAAGTTACTCCTTTCACAAGCTGTCCTGTGCTGATAGAAAAGGCAAATTTCAATATTTTGAGTATTTAAGCAGGATCTAGTTCTTACTCCCCATGATCCCATCCTAACACACAGTTTCTTCACCTCTCCTATTTCTTGTAATTAAAAGGCTCTTGAAAATAAAAATGCAAACAAATTGAAAAATATAAACTAAGCCTTAAAACACCCAGACCTCTGCAATTATTTGATCCTGATTTTGGTTTTGAAGACCCTTTTTAATAAGGAAGGTGAATTATCCTGTGGTATCCAGGAATGAATAAGCATAAGGTAATATATAATAATTACATATTGTTTACCTTAAAATTGGTCTCATCACTAAACTAGTCTTAAACCCCATTTCAAAAGAGATACAGTCCATACCTTAGAAGGTCAACAGGATCATTTTCCTTGGACAGTAATTCATACAGATACAAAGCCTGAAAATAAACCACTATAATTAAAGGTAACTTTAGTTAATCCAGTTGTACAAGACAGTAACTACTGCAAGGGTTTTGTACTCTGAGCTCTCTTACATGCTCTAAAGATACTTCTATGGTCCAGCTTGAGCAACCAAAAGGTTTGGCCTCCAGTTTGGCTGAATTTTTTCTTCACAACACAAGACAACACTGCCTGGCATTATGGAATGGTGTTAAACCTGTACACGGCCCACAGCCACTGAAAAACTTAGGGCTGAAGGGAGCTCTGGAGATCATCTGATCCAACCTCTCACCTCTCTGGGCAGAGTCAAAGACTTTACATGCAAATGTCTAATATACAATACTGGAAAGAGAAAATTTACACAGCAGGAACCTGGGGGCTTAAATTCAGCATATTAATGCTTTTTCATAGCATTGTCTCATAATGCCTGGGCTCTAAATGCCCTTTGGTGTTTATGCTGAGATATAATTGGGGCAGTTTCTTCCTTTTACCTGTGTTCCTTGAACACAAATATATTACATCACTTTCCCAATTCTCCCATCACACAAAATTGCAGTGGAATGGGAATGCATAGCAATTTTTACCTGGCTGCTTCTTAGTTCTTTTTCTTTCAGCATTGAAGAATTATATCCAGTTAGATTCCATAAACCAGAAAGAGACACTTCTTTAAAGAAAGCTCCTTGTATATCTTTGACTGATGAAGAAAAATCTCCAGATGCAGCTATCTAAAAAGAGGAACACAGAAATACATGGCATTTCTGAATTGATGCTTAGATTTACAGGATTTGCCCTTCTTTCTACTCTGTGTAATATTTATCTTAAGAGGATAAAGGAAAAACACGACAGTATTAAAAACACAATGGAAATAAGCAAGCGAGAGCCTTCAAAATACACTTGGTGTTCAGGAAAAAAGCAGTAGAACCATTAACCATTGAGCTAAAGAACACATCTTGGTTTAATTCATGCTCTACAGTTCTGGTTACTGTGCTCTTGTGCAGAGAGAAACTGCCACACACTGGAGTTTATAATCACCTTCCTGAGGATGCCCTGCTGCTGTGCAGGAGATAAGTCAGACAGGTACTGGGACATTGTGCCTCGAATAATCTGAGCCAGCTCCCTGGGGTTCATGCTGTGGAGTGACTGGGTGCCAATTCCTGTCACCAAGGCACCCATTTGGCTCATGTTATAAAGTGATAAAACCTGCAGGGAGAACAGCGTAAGCAAACAGGAAGTATTATCAGGAACAGCAGATGTATTTAAAAGCAAATGTCAACAAAAAAAGCAAAACCATTCTTGTTAAATACTTAATATATTTCTTGCCTGAGAATGCATTTTCTCTGTCTGTCCATGGCTGAAGTTTCTCAGAAGTTCCTTTTTCTGAAACTTCAACCAGGACCTGATTCCTTGCATTACAGTAGATTTGAATATACAGCCTGGCATCTCTGATCATGCAAATTCTGCTTAGGGCAGTGACAGAGACAAAATAATATATACAACTGCCAAATCCAAATATTCATTCTCTCTATTACTAGAGAATTACTTTGGGATGTACAATTTTGGATGCTTTTATTTGATTTAAACACATTTTTCAGGTCACTAACTAAATAGAATACTAATCTTTCCAAAATCTACAGTTATTGTTGAGAAAAAGCCATTCTACTTTTAAAACAGAAGGTAGAAAAATTGTTATCAGAGATACCTTTTCATAAGAGAGATATTTACTGGATAAAATCATAACTTGGCTCTTTGCCCACCCAGAGACTTGGTTTAATGTTGCAACAGCATTATGCACTGCTTCAGGTGACAGAGATTCCAGCTGACTTGAAGTTAGTCCAACCACAGCATCTGACAGAGATCCAAGGGTATCATTCAATGTCTGGTTTTGCAGGGCAATGTTCAGGAGTTGAGATTTGAGCTAAATCAAACAAAAAGAGCAGATCAGAAATACAAATCTGCCAAGAACCAATTTCCATTAACACCCAAAACATTACTTGGAATCTCTGGAATAGGCACTGGCAAATATTCACACACACTTCATAAAATTTCAAAAATAGAACTACAGTTGTGAAAGGAATATGGAACAGGAATATGAAATATAATGCAAAAAGAATGAGCACTCAAAATGGGTTTCTATCCTTTGCATTCTCAAGAACTATTTTTCTTTATTTCTTAAGACCCAATAATTTTTCACTCATTTCTTTCCTAATTCAAGAAGAACATCCCTCCTCCTCTGTTTACAGGATTATATTAGGCAAGAAGAACAAGTGCTGTACACACCTCATGAACCTCGGCCTGGAAACCTCTCAGCTGATTGCATTTAATCATTTGATGAAGGAGAGTCCGGGCCACAGCTGCATCCATCTGTTCCAGCTCATCATAAAAGCAAACCAACAAACCCAGCCTATAGAAAAGAAATATATTAGCTCCCTTAATAAAAGATGTCACTGTTGGGAAATGGAAACACAGCTTGGTACCCTCTCCTTATGATCACAGCTTGAGCCATTTCTGTTTGTTATGAGTGCCTCAACCTGCAGCCTTTAAAACTTAGCCTGTAATGGGGGTATGGAACATGCACTGGCCTTTGTATTCAGCTGAATTCTGCCTGCATTGCTTGTGCTTGAGAATTTACCTGCCCTGGTTCCATTTACCTGTCCATGGCTGGACTGTCCCAGTTAATGACTCCACTTCCCTCACAGGATAATCTTGAAAATGATGGAGGGCTATCACTAAGTCTCTAGAAGTGCTTGCTGAGCTCTTATCTGGTTTGATTGGATGTTTTGAACTCTAAGTCCTGCTTGGATTTCACATGTAACTCAACCCATTTGTGTTTCAGAGCAGCAGCTGGGCATGACATGGCCTCTTTATCATTTTAGGATTAAACAAAGCCCGTTGTATTTCACATCAAACACAGGACTGGACAATGGATGGAGACCTGCCCAGTTCAACACCAGTTAGGGGAAAGCACACTGAGGCTTACTGCCCACTTGTGCCAGCACAGCAGTCTGCAAGGCAGGGTTTTGAACTGAGCTCACTTTCCTTCACAGCTCCCATGCCATAATATTTAAGTCAACATTTCCATTAACCTCTGTACAGTGTAATCACAGCCATAGTTTTTGGAGAGGAGGAGTCACACCACCATGAGGAAGTGCCTGTTGTAAATGTCCTTCTGGCTTAGACCTTGTGCTTATTTCCTGCCTTTACCTGCAGCAGGCCCTGCAAAGAAAGAGTTCTGAATTGTGCATCACTATGTCTGGACTTCTTTGAACCCTGTAATGATGGCAATGAACTGGTTTGTAGGAAGCCTGTATCAATTCCCTGTCCCTGTAAACTCTCAGCCTTTGCTTTTACAATTTACACTGAACAAAAATTTCAAAGATATGAACAAAGGCCAGCTTTCCTGCTACAGTCCCTGTTTTTTTGCAGTTCAGTGAGACAGGCACAGGTAGAGTCTGGGCAGTAATGTCCAGGTGTGAACTGAATCATCGGTGGACAATGCTGCAGCACTACCACAAACTCAGTCAAATTCTGCAGCACAGAAAGGCTTTTAGTTCCTCTAGTCCCTCAACAACTACCTGCCAGTGATATAACAAAACACTGCTTCAGCAGCACATCTGAATTCATGGGAGATCATCAAACCAACATACAAATCAAAGAAACATCTCTAAGAGCATTTTTATAACAAATAATTACATTCTGATGCGTTATTGCATAGCTGCCAAAAGCTCTTTTTCTCCTTTGGGATTAGCAGAAATGAATAATACTACATCTTAAAAGTAAAAGCACATTTAAATCAACAGTATGGTTAAAATGAGTAACATAAACTAAGTGTGTTGTAAAAATGGAATATATTAAGGATTATGTAGCATGACATTTCTCTCATCTGTGAGAATGTGGCAGCTCTCATGAGTGACAAAATCATTTTTAAGATTTCTGACATGGAAATTTAGAGCGTGGGCATAACTCTTCTGTCGCTTACTCCTCCGACAAGAGCAATGTTTCACGGAAGTCAGTGAGCTGCACTGCAGTCATGACAGGAGCTCTGAAGCCATAAAGCATATTCTCCATTAGTTTAAAACTCCAAGGTATCCCCCAAGGAGACTACAAATAATATCAGACGGCATTGTCTAGGGACTAAATCCATCCATGGATATGATAGTGTAAATGCAAATGTGGAGTGCAGAGTTTTCTCATGTTTGCTGTGTATTTATAAGTAACAGCAGTTTATTTTGGTTTTTTATTATTGTTAAAGTTAGTTCAGTGCAGATTTGACAGACCTGAAAATTTAGTTTCCTGCTCACACACCTAACATTCAAACATATTTAAGCATGGCTCATCTCTATGAGGCTGCAGGACAAAGAGGACAGCAGGGCAAGCTTTACATCGCTTCACTTTGTGGCTTCTCTGGTGACACCCATGTCAATTAAAACCCACTTGCAGTCCTGGCTGGCAGGAATTGAGATTTCCTCCTTCAATCCTAACTCTAACATGATTTCCATCAAACACCTCCATGTTCTGTGATTCAAGCAGCCAAGACAACTCATGTTCTGCTGTCCCAGTTTATTTTATTGCTCTGCAACGTGGTGGAGCTCTGCCTGGGTTCCCCAGATACTGCTGCAGACTTCCTACGAATGCTCCAGGCATCTCCTCACTGTGGAGCAGGAGACAAAGCATTAGCTAATTAGGCACACCTCCAAAAATTCATAAAGTAGCAATTCTTCACTGTTGCTAAACAGGGCTGGATTTCAGCCTAGATTTTTCTGCTGGAATGAAAAAGCTGTGCCACACTATCAATTTCTATTTTCTCCTTAGTTAGTTGTTCCATCCATACACAGCCATAAAAGAAAAATCAAAGCAGCCTTGCCTGTAGAGAGTTGAAGTGTTCCTCATATCAAATCCTGATGAGTTTATCCTTTCCAGGAGGGCCCGTGCAAGCTCTGGTGTGATATCATACACCGTGTCCAGCTGCTTTGTTGCGTTGTCATAGCTAATGAACAGTCTGATCTGACCAGCACAAACAAAACCACACATCAGCACTGTGAGACAATGAATCCTATAAAGTCTGACACTCCAAATTAATTGAGCCTGTTCATGTTATAGAGAAAGGAAGAAGATTTGGATAAACCAGTATTTCTGAATGCAAAGATGAGTGAGTGATTTGAGTGATTTTCTGCCAAAATGTCGTATAATTTGAGGGTCTTCTATCATTGGTTCCTTTCAGTAGAAGTCAAAGAAGCTTGATACAGATACAGATAAATAATTACATATTAACTCCAGGCACTCTAAAATTAAAATTACAGAATTTTGTAAAGAATACATTTATATTTTCCCTCTGTATTTTCTCTTTATATTCAGTTAATTAAAAATAGATAAAGTTATTTTTGATGTTTAGGTTTGCATTTGTGTTCATATTGTTTGTAGCTGACATCACATGGCAATAATATATCCAACCATACTTTGTTACTTACTTCATTGAGACTAATTTTCAGAATTTCTTCTAATGGGAGATGGACGATGTATCTTCCCAAAATCCATAAGCTCTCTGCACTGACCCAAGAAGTTGATTCATTGAACTCTGTTTAGTACAAATAAATATTCACTACAATGTTAAGAAAGTAATTACTTTTCAAATATATGTTACCCAGTATATTATTATTGGTAAATAATAAAATATCTGCAAATCAGAAAAATCCTTAGCAGAGGGAGTCAGATTCCCTCAATTTGCTACATTTTAGCACCACACTTTTATGAGTCCATAAATTTTTTAATGAAAATGAAACAGTGTTTCAAATGTCTCAAATTTTCTCATATAAAAACAATTAATGTTTTATGTTGCTGAAATAGAGAATGGATAAAGTGTGGGACTGGAAAAATTTACCCAAAAGTATTAAATACGGAGCAGTGTTTTAAAAATTCACTTTTCCTAATCAATTGTATTATTTAAGAACATCAGGAAGGCATAATACCTTATATATCTTATATATTATTATTGATGATGCCACTTATTTCAGCAATATGCAATAGCAATAATGGAGAAATGAAAAACCGTTCAAATACCTACATGGAAATAGGCTGACAAAAACACAAAACACTGCATAACAGTTAAAAAATGGCATTCATTAAGTAACATCCTCCCAAGGATTGAAAATTAAATCAAGATCCAAATATCCCTGAGAAAAATCATATTTATGGACTCCATGTGTACCCTGAGCCACAAAGACTCTTTTCTCCGGGGTGTTGTCATTTGGAAGGCTCAGTGTGTGACACCTCTGAACATATTCCTCAGCAGTGCTGATTCTCACAACTCTGTTAAAATAAAATCATCAGTGCACTTTGAAGAGTTTCCAGTGTCAGAAAAACACAGCGTGCATCTATCAGAAGCTGAAGGACTCCATTAAATGATTTTTTTGAAAACACAGATCTAAGCTCCTTAAATGAGACAACATGATGATCCCAGCAGACCTGTCAGGCCTGTGTTTTTTAAGTGATATTGCCTCCCATTACCCAGAATATTAGGAGAGTTGGAAGATATGACAAGAGAGCTAAAGACACCAGCACAATTTAAGGATATTGACTGTGACCTTTAGCAAAACAGACTTGCAAGTACAAGCCATGGCAGCTGTGATCCCCAAAAACTGATCCCTATCCCAGGTGGTCCCAGTGCTACCCACATATAAAGTGAATCAATCACCCTCCTGCAGGGACCGTTCCTCTGCTGTGGTCTGGGGAGAGCAGATAAACATGAGGGAGCTTTAGACTTCCAGTCTGAGTACACCTGCCCAGGGCTCATGGCCACAACCAGCTGGGAATCAGCCCACACCTGATGCTCTGGGAGTGGATTCACCACATCTGTGCTGCTTTGAGCATGTGAAGCAGCAGCCAGGGAGGAGAAGGAAGCACAGCAACTCCCAGTCCCTCTCAAGCTGGGTGATCTTCCATGAATCGAGGGTTCAGCACTGCTTCAGATACAACCCAACATGATGCTGAGGGATTTTCCCAGGACTGCTGAGTAGCACCAGGCAAATTCTGCATCTTTGCTTCCCCAGCAATGCACTGGCACTAACATCACCTCACAGCAGCAGCATGAACCTCCTCTCCACGACTTACTGGTTTACTCTAATATTTTGAAATGGCAGGAGACCCAGGAGGCAAATTTAGCTCCACTGAAGCAAGTGGGCATTTAACCTTTGGTTTCTAGAGAAAGAGGGAGAACAGACACATCTGTAAGTCTAAAATGCTCCCAGGACAGCTGTGCTGGGATGTTCAGTGAAACCCAAGCACCGGCTCTGATGGTTCAGTGCCCTGCACAGCCCCCTTGTGGAACCCATCCTGCCTGTCCCAGCTATGGAACACCGTTTCAGGAACATTAAACAGGCAAATAGATGTGGCAAAATGCATCCAGTCAGGATTAATTAATTTGGTTTTATCTTGTCCCTTTGCTGTTCGAGTTGGTGCCATGTGCTTCCACAACATCCTGCATTTCTTTTACTGTTGAAAAACAGTACAGTGGATAATGTATCCTGAGCCAGAGCTGTTTTTCTCCTCTGAACAGGAGTTCAGAAGAGAACAACATGCCTTAGCAGAGCACCTGGCCACTGTATCCTACTTCAGACTTAGAAACAGTACAGAGAAAAAAGACTGGAGTACCAGAAAAAGACTGTGTTTAGCTCTGTGCAGAACAGAGGAAGAGTCCATTGGTTGGATTTGATGATCCTGGAGGTCTTTTCCAGCCCTAAGAACAGCATGATTCTACTCTATAAGTTCAAGCATCTTTGAAGAACTATTTGTTGTGAGTAACAAACACATTGTAATTACTGTGTTCTGCAGTAAAGATATTCCAGACAGCTACTCTTACACAGACCTGTGTTAACTGGGGAAACAATTCAATACAATAGACAGGCCTTTTGCTGAGTGCTTTTCTCTTATGATAAGCAAGAAGAAAACACTTTGTAACATACCACTCATGTTGTAAGATTTCTGTAGAATCTGCTTCATCCAGCCATAGAGAGCTCTCTGAGTGCTTGCTGAGGTTCTGTCATAGAGGTCCTTGAATAATGATGATCTAAGTGATACAGGGGCATGTTAGTTCACTAATGAGTTAACTATTCATTTTTTTAAATGACACATGGACAAATGATTTTAGAAACAGAATTCTTCACACATAAGCAGAAAGCTGCATCTGGAAAACAGACTGAGACGTCTTTTAAAATAGTCAGTAAATCCAACATAATATTAATTGTGTCTGAAAAATAAATGGCTTACAAGTTTCTGAAAGCATCCTCCAGCAGAAGGTTTGGGAGACTCCCAATGACATCAGGCTGGAGATAGTTGACTGCTGACACACGCAGAACCTGACTCAGGATATCCACACAGTCCAGGGCGCTCAGAACCAAGAAGCATTTATCCAGTGTTACAAGGAACAAGGTCCTGTTTACTCCTGGGCTTTGAAAAATTATCTCTCTAGTCTTGCCCCAATCAAGAATAATATTTCCCACTTCCTGCAAGCAACAAGGTATTAAATTAACATCTCTGATCAATTCAATACATCGTTCATTTTGAGGCCTGACAAAGAGCACTCTACAAAGAATACGATGCTGTTCTCATGAAAAACAGCTGCAAACTACTGGTTGTTTGCATAACTTCAGATAATTCCTTTCTGGCATTGGGTAGAGACCAGCTTGAATTTTTTTTACAAAACCAAAATGAAATCCAGCAAGATATTTCAAATGGTTGATTAACAAAATTACTAATTTCACCTTCTTTAGCCATTTTGGCTCTCCTTCTAGCCACCAAAACCAAGACACTCCCTGAGAGTAGCTGGCCCTGCCTACCTAAGGTGTTACCGTAGGAGGGTGAACTCTTCTCTGGAGATGAGTTTCTCTCTACAGATTACAGTGAAAATCCAAATGACTGACTTGGACTTGCAGCAACTTCTAGACAATAAGAGTTACATGAACTAAGTCTAACTTAAGAGGAGAGGAAGTCCTGGAATCCAGTCCAAGCCAGGTAAGTAACTGCAGGGCCTGCACCGTGAGCCCCACTGTCTGTCCTTTTCCATTTATCTAAACCACTGACAGCAGCTTTTCCTTTTCACAAGTGAAACTCACAAGATGCTCCTTTTTGCTGTTGAAGAGGTACTTCATTGCAGTTTGGAACTGATGCTGATCAAGCTGCTGCAACTCAGACAGTAGTTCCCTGGGCTGGTATAAAAGGTCCTTCAGGTAACTTTTTATGGACATCTGAAGTACAGAAAAATATGTATAATATACATAAAACTCATACTATTGTACTTTTAGTCCCTGAAAATCTGTGCTCAAGGAGAATTAAGTGCTTAGCTCTGCATTGTCTGTGCTGCCAATGATCGAAATAACTATTCCCCACACAAACTGGAAGCAAAAATAATCTAAATGCATTCTGAAAGAGAGTAATTTTCAAATCCTACTCTTGGCTTCATGAACAAGTCCTCTCGAGGGAGCTTTTTAACAAAGATGCCTCAGTTTCTCACTTCATAAAACAAGAGTAATAAAGCTTTTCTGCTTCACACAGCAGAGCTGTGAAAATGAAACTTTTTAAAGAGGTAAAAAAAAGCCTGGGAAAAAAAATACCCAGATACCATGTGCGTATTACTTAAAAAAAGGAAGGAAATGTGCAATTAGATGGGAGGAAAAGTCTCTACCAGGTCATAAGCCAACAATATTCTCTCTTGCATCAAGCTGCATTACCAGTTAACAATCTCATGCCTGTTTTGAAAAATTGAAGGGGAATCATAATATTGGAACAGAAATAAATGTAAAGCTCATTAGCAGCAGACTGGAGTAAAATCCCTTCTATTTCCTAACAGGATTATTTCAGAATTGGTTTGGAATTTGAATTGCAATTGTTCTTTGCTGCCTTTGCTTAATTTGCATTGCCACCACCAAACATTAACACAGTTCCTTTATGCCTTGGGGTTCAGCCTGCTGAGAGCCTCAGGCTACCAATGAACCTGACAAAGGGAAGGGGCAGTGGCAGGAAAATGTAGGTGAGGATGAGCTGTGACAGCGACAAGGAGCTTGAGACAGGGTTCAGGCACTGTGGAGCTTCTGGGAATGCCTGAGGCTCAGGGATGGCACAGCTGACACTTCCCTGTTTCAGTGAGTGGAGGGACGAGGGAGGGGCTCAGCTTCATTAGCTGGGTACAGCAGCAGGAGGAGGAACAACAACTCCTTCCTGCATCACTTCCACATCGATAATTTACCAAAACAGCACTGAGAGGAGCTTCGAGAGGTGGAGGCATTTTGTAGGATGCTCTGGAGCCTCTCATTCCGTAAGGAGCAGTGTGAACCACAGCCAGTCAAAATTTGAGAGAAACCCATCATTTTCTGGGGAAACAGCTTTCATATACACTCAACTCAGGAACAATGAGCACGAAAAATCCTAATTCCTGCTTTCCATCAGAGGAAAAGCAAAAAAGATTGTTATTAGTATTTCTACCTTGCATACTCCCACAATCTTCAGGGGAAAAGACAACCTATTCCTAATCCCTATTCAGCTGCTACACTGTAGATGTGTTAATTACCTCTATCATTGAACACCTAGTTTTGGCTACAGATATAGGTCGAGTTTTTAAAATTCCTTATCAAATAAAAATTTTCATGCATCTTAAATGTCACAAACCTCGAGGCTGCTAAGAGTAAACATAACTTCCTGGGCATGAAAATATGCCATGACTTTTGTAAGCAGATCTGCTGTCCAGACATTAGAGCTGTAACAGAAGACAGGACCAAAAATGCCAGTAAAATAATATAACAAATTAAATAGCAGATTATAAGAGTAAAAAGGAAAAAGGGAAACAAAGAGTGATGCTAACACCATAATGACAAAATTACTCAGTTTTTTGCCTAGCCAGAGTAGTAGTTGATCTATTTAATGCAACAAAAATACATGGCTCATTGGGGAATGGAATTAATTAGTTTTTTCCATCTAATTCCACAATCACCCACAATAAACTCAATTTTCCAAGGTGTTGCCATTAGTACCATCTCCAAGGCATGTGCTTTCTGGCACCCCATTATGCCTGTTCTGATCTGCTTGCAGAAAGCACAGGGAGTAACTGCTGCCTTTCCTTCAACAGTCATTAATTTCACTGTGTCCTCTTATACAGCCACTGATTTTCTCAAAATATGTAGGTGTGGAATAGCCTTTGAGGCTTATACTGCTCTTTCAGATTTGGACAAAATTAGCAAATAATTGAAAAGCCACCAGGAGCTGGAGGATGGGGGATGGAGCAAGACTGAAAGAAGGAGGTGGACAGAAAGCTGGAACTGCACCTAATTTCCCTAAGTAGACATTTGGACACATGTGGGCAA